>NW_006913064.1:686578-927726 GCF_000271625.1 Coniophora puteana RWD-64-598 SS2 | reverse complement strand
CGACGAGGAAGGCTGCGTCGAGGGAGGCTGCGATGAAGGGAAAGGCTGCGATGGGGGGAAAGGCTGCGACGAGGAAGGCTGCGTCGACAAGTCGAGCAACGCGGGGTCAATGGGCCACTGGGCGGTCGACACAGAAGAGGGAGCGAGAGTTGCAGGAGGCTGAGACGGAGGGAGGGCAGGCCCTTGGTTCACCAAAGCTGAGTACCTTGCTTTTGTGGCCGCCTGCTGACGCTGACGCTTCCCTGCCTGCTCAGGGCGGTGACCCTTGGCAGTCCTGCAGCCGCCATGGTCATTGCAATGAGTCTTGCACATGCCGCGCTCGCAGCGATAATTCTTGAGCGGGCGCAACTTGGGGCACGGTGCGAACGCGCATTTAGTGTCGTCAGCAGCACATTTAGTGTCGTCAGCAGGGTGTGCGTGAGGGTGCGCGAGAGGAGGGAGCTGAGGGGCGGATGGAAGCGACAAGGTGGGTGGCGGAAGTGAATGAGGATTAGAAAACGATGGGGTGGATGAGCTAGAGTGGGCATTGGGCTGTCCAGCAGCTGTAGGTGGCCCCAACATAGACGCAGAGGAGGAGGTGCCGAGTGATGAGGAGCTAACGCTAGAAGACATCTCCGGGAGCATAGAATGATAATATGCAACGAGCTCAGGGTCAGGCTCGTCGCGATCACACCAGTGCCAGTACGTCGGATGTCCCGGTGCATGACACTGAGGGTATTGAATGTTAGATATGAGCATCCCCTGAGTGGAAAGAGAACGTACCGTTAAGAAATAGCGATGAAGGTGATGAGCCTCTCCGTTCTCGCAGTACTTGACCCTGATACAGCGGAAACAACGCGGGCAGTGGGGCCGGCTATTGACCATGACAGGAGGAGGAGGGCCTGCCAGTCCAGGGGCTGAGTAGGAGGGTTGAGAACTCGTACTCATTGCTTGGGCTTGTATCACTGCGTTGGGGAGGATTGGGGAGGAGAGATGATGATGGGGAATAGAATGACGAGACGCTTAGGTTGTCTGAACAGTTTTGAACGATGTATTGGCATGCAAAGTGCCATACAAAGATGAACTATACAGCTGGGCGGTGGCTAGCGCGACGCGTCACTATCACGTGACTTGATTTCTATCTCGGCTAAACATTCGGCTGCGGACCGGCGGCGTACCTGGCGGCAGAGCGGCGGCGCGCGCCGCCAAGTCCATTTCCCTGACGTCCTCGATGGGGGAAGAAAACAAACTGCCACCGTTCACTCAGATTAACATCATTGTGCGATTTTAAAGCGAGGATATTTGGATTAGAAATGGACGCTAAACCATGGATTAAAAAAGGTTGTGATTTTTCAGGGGAGACCTATCGTATCATGCACACCGCGCCGGAAGATTAAGTAAGACTGTAGATTATGAGTAGTAGTGACTGCGACAAAAGACCTTTGCTCTGCCATAGACATAGAATCAAACAATGCAATGGTACAAAAGGGAAAAGGAAATCCACAAAAAGCGTCTAGGGAAGCTGCCAGCAACTACCCTGAGACCCAATAGCGGATACCATCCCGATGAACCAGTCTACATCGTCGAACGCCGGCGTCTGGGAATAGGCGAGCCGACCGAGCATGTTAGTTGACGAGGGGGCGGCGAGGAGGGAGCGACAAGACGATAGCGAGTTGAGTAGCCCCGGCTCGTTCGTGTTGACGATCAGACACTCGTCATCCTCTGGGAAACCCACCGAAGACGTTGATGGCGAAGTAGGCGGAGAGGAAGATCGTGACGAAGTCGGCGGAGTGAACGGCAATGTAGGAGAAGGCATCAGAGATGAGCTGGATGATGTCGCGTCCTCCGAATGCTCCGTGTCATCGTCGTCCGAAGAGGCGGACAGTGAAGCTATGTCACCAGTGACATAGACTGAGCCCTCGCGTAGATCTTCCTCTGCCTTCGCCTCTCCGGAGCACGCATCAACGTCGACGCCAAACGAGAAATCGGCTAGATTACGGAGCATGACATCCCAGGGTAATGGGTCGTCGTCCCAAAGATTCAGCAGCCGCCCATCGTCGATGAGCCGATTGACGTCGGAGAACATTGAGATATTGCTGAGAGCTGAGAGAGAAGAACGAGTCGGCGTATGTCATAAAGTTGGTTCAATTGTCACTCACTCAAGCGCTTGGACCCAACGAATCCGGAGGGAGTGGACGCGAACATCGGGGAATAGAAAGAGTTGCGAGTTGAAATCAGCCTGCTGATATTGTCCACTCCGCGCACAATCCCACCCTCGGGCTGGGTTAGGATGACGTGCGGAAAAGGATGAAGACCTGCACGATAAATGCAATACATCAATGGCTGCGTCAGGAATAAGATGAAACGGGAACGTACTCTTTGTGTCCGCGATGTACCGCTCCGCACCCTCGGGCTCCTGTTCGCCAAGCCTCTTGAGAATGACGCGCTTGAGGAAGTTGATCTTCTCGTCATTCGCAGCGGCTTCCTGGCCCACGGAGAAGATCATCTCCGTGAGCTGCACGGCAATGAAGAGTTGGTCGCCTAGGTCGCCCTCGAGCTCCTGATTGGTGTACTCGAGCGTCCGAATCTTCGATTCCAGAGATGCGACGAGCTGGTCCAAGTGGTGGATGTAGTCGATGAGGGAAGCAATGTCGATCTCGGCGGGGTCATGGGAAGGATATAAGAAGTAATGGAGCGCGGAGGCTGAAGATGAGAATGAAACCTTTGGAGAGAAACCGGAGTGCATGGGTATAGTGCAAGAGGGTGATGGAGTGAATAAGGGGAGTGCGGGGGTGGAAGGAGAGGTAGATATTAAAGTAGAGGACATTATCGGAGGTGGTGTAGAATGCATGGGAAGGATGGGAAGAGAAGCGGACGAGATCATCGAAGAAGGAACACGGGGAGAGTTGATGACAGAATCGAAAGAGGATAGGGCGACGGGGGCAAGTGGCGAGGCAGTGTGGTGATCGCGAACGCTGAAGACCTTCGATGTTCCGGTCCTCAGCTCCGCTATCGTGCGCTCGAGAGCCTCCATCCGTGCGCAGACCTGCTCGTTGATGTGAAGCAACGACTGTAACGCCTGTCCGGACAACTCGGCGCGGTCGGTCTGAGCCTCGACTTTAAGGTTGGCTTCGGCGAGAGCGTTCTGAAGGGTATGGATGTCGGTGGAGGGAGAGATAGAGAGTGACGGGGGAGGGGGAAGGACAGCCATGCTCTGCTCGGAGTAGCTCCATGCGGTGGAAAGAGCCAGTAGCTTCTGTTCCACCCGACGAGCGTGGTCCCTCTGCTTGTCAGCCTCGGCCTTCTCGCTCCTCCTCCTCTCGTTGGCGTCGTACACCTGCTCCCGCAACGCCTCCACTTCTTCGTCCCGAATCCTGATGCGCTCTCGGCATCTGTCGGCTTGGAGTTTCAACGCCGGGCGTAACGCCGCGAGTTCGATTTCCAATGCAGTGTTGCACGCCTTGATTGCGCCGAGCTCGGTCGCGATGATGCGTTCGTCGAGCTCCGCGAGCTTGAGCCGCGCCTTGAGGTTGTCGATTTCGGAAGTCATGGATGTCCTAGCGTTGACGTTAGTGGATGCGCTATTGATTTATGAAGGCGAATTCAAAGACACTCACTCAGTAGGACTGGGACTTCCTTCTCCAATGTTTGCTCCTTCAGGAGGAAACCTGCATCGAAGGTGAGCTCGGAGTACATGGCAGGACCCGCGGAGGAAACAGTACTCACTTGGAAGACTTTCCGTAAAGCACCATTGCTCCAACGCCAATCGCAGTCACGAGCGGATGGACGATGACCAACGCGAGCCCGAGGGCAGCAGAGACAGCAGCGAGTAGGTTGTTGAACTTGGGAGACATTGTTGGATGTTGAGGCAGTGATGAGATTTGCTGCGAGTGTGCTGAGTGCGATGTTGGAGCGAAGAGCAGGTGGTGAACTGAAGAAACCTAACGACAGGCCCTCTTGATATACGTCTGGTGGTCGCATGTCAGACTGACCGGCGAGACTGAGATCTACAAATAGCCAGTTGATCTTGAAAGGCGCGCGGTCTGATATGTCATGAAACAGAGAGAATCTAGCCTTCTGGTCAGTAACGGAATCATGAGCGAGATTGAAATCATGTACGTACCCCACAGCCCAGAACCCCCCACTATCCAAGCCTCTGAACGAGAACCACGCGTGATTGTCGATTAGCCTTGACGCGGATGATGCAGTAGTAGATAGATAACGCAGTCAAGCTAGTGTGTTTCGAATTCATGTATACATCGTGATAGAACATAGTTGCGTAGAGAATGAGAAACGCCAAGTAAGAGGATGAGAGTCAGCCGCAAGTCACGGTTTGTTTGTATACGTTTGTGCAGTTCGGGGTCCTCGGCACCCGCTTTTTGCCCCCGCTCAACAAGTTGCTGTCCGACACCTGAACTCACTTCCTGCGTGCACCGTGACTAACCAGGCTGTTGTACTTCTTTTCACTAATGACCGCTAGTAACAGGGGAAAGGATTTTCCCTAATTCTCCCGTATGGCGAGTAGCGGCAGAGGGGAAGTGGACAAAGTCGCATCGCAGATCTCAACTTCAGCTGAATCCTGCCCATACGCGTGTAGACGGTTCCTCTACCGTTCCTATGTGGTCTTTGAGCAGGCGTTCTGACAGATTTTATCCTCCAAAAGTCCGGCAACAGACATTAGCACCACGACCTGGAGCTACTGGAGCTGATGTCTACTCATACGGTTCAAATCATGAACCGTTTTATGACGTGTTTAGTCTATTAGCGCTGCCATCTTTCCGCCATTGTATTGGTATGCCTCCATAGCCTTGTGCGCATTCGCATTCTCATCCCTCGCAGACTTGGCCAGCGCCTCGAACTTGCACTCAATAATCTTTCTAAGGATGTCACCCAGGATATTGCCGACTGGGAAGTCCTCCTCGCCGAGTATAAAGTCGCTGACGAAGCTGAATTTTACACTGTTTGGCATCGGCTTCCCCTCTTGACCATCTTCAACTAACTGACGACCGTGCTGTCTTTGACTAGCTCCAGTACCTTGTCCCGCTTTCTCCTGGTCACCCTCCGCTGCATCTGGACTCTCTTGCGGCACTTCTCGCATCCCCATCTTCCTTCTAGATAGCGAGCTGTAGCACTGTCTTCCCATGCGCGCGCGTCGCACCACGGATCGGCGGGCGCTATCCATTGGCAGCGTTTCAGATTCTGCACTACATACTACCACGCAGTCGTGTACGTCTCCGGGACGACAGCTACGTTGTCTTAGCCGAGCCAACGCACTCAATGCCCATCATGGGCATGCCCTTGGCCCAGTCGCCCCTGTGTATGTGCAAGTCGGCGTTGTTGACGCCGAAGGCCCGGCTGCAGATGAGGACGCGGCCAGCCTCGAGGCGGACATGTGGCGGACCTGGCGACAAAGGGATGGCCGGGAGAGCCGTACCTCTTGATGACGATGACGGTGCGCATAGTGAACTGGATGGTATAAGACATCTCGTGAACTGTTAAAGTTATTGTAGTTATACGAGGAAAAGCTCATGAGTGGTTGATTGAAAAGCTGTGTTTATTACCTACTGTCAGTCGATGTCTATCTTTCTACATGTCTTTTTGTTGCAGTGAACACACGATGACCGTGCCAACTCGACCAAGGTGAGGAGACAGGGGCTTAATTCGAGTATGGCTTTGTCACCTTGGGCGCTATAGCGCTAAGCGCCAAGTGCCAATGATTAATTCAGACCTCCGAGATGGTTCAGCAAGTGCTTCGCCTCCCCGTCCCTTCTCCCTGAACCTTACAGCGCAATGTAAACTCTCGCTGGCACAATCAGCACTATCCCATTCGAAAGGCCAGTACTAGCTCCCAGCGAGTCAGACTCGGAGCAAATGTAGTGCATTTACAGGGGCGAGAATTAGTTTGCATAGCCTCCTAACGAGGGATTACAGCTAGTGTCAGCGCTCTAGCATGCGTCAACATGTCACCTTGACGGGTCTTCCTATATGTCTAATTATCCACCACCTACTTCAACTCTCTTTCAATGATAACTAAATCGCGCTCCAGCTGCTGAATTTCCTGATGTTGACTTTACCTTGGATTCCTTATACCCGTCGAAGTGAAATTTGTCGCGAGGTTTATTAACGGTTGCATTGGGTACAAGCGGCTCCAACTGGTTCCAACGTTATTGCAATCAGCTGCAATCACATCGAAACGTAATTGCGGCTAATACGAGCTTTGCGACATTTGGTGCTAGCTAAAGGATCAACACGCATAAGTCGAAGACCTTGGTGAGGTCGTTGTGTAGTTTGGGCTGAAGTTAGTTCAGTTCATAGAAGTAAGCGAGCAAGCAAATATCGCGGGGCCACTCGAAACCAGGTCTGGGTGTCAAAGGTGTCTCTTGGTCATCGAGCGTGGATTCGGCTATGTAGTAAGGCGGAAGCACAAGCTTTAATTGCAGGATACTGTACCCTTTCTATTGCCCTTATGAGGAATGGGTGAAAGTCAAATGCGTTTGAAATCAGATTTTATTTTGTTAAAATTAAGAGATACTAAATTATATGCAACAATCAGTGGGACAAAAGTATCTTCGCTCTGCCGTAGACATAGAATCAAACAATGCAATGGAACAAATTGGGAAAGGAAATACACAAAAAGAAGTCAGGGCAGCTGCCAGCAACTACCCTGAGACCAGATTGCGAACACCATCCCGGTGAACCAGTCTACATCGTCGAACGCTGGCGTCTGGAAATCGGCGAGCCGGTCGAGTATGATGGTCGACGAGGAGACGGCGAGGAGGGAGCGACAAGACGATAGCGAGTTGGGTATCGATGGCCCGTGAGCGCACACACCAGGGCCCTTGTCCTCCGGGTAAGCCACCGAAGATGCTGATAGAGAGGTTGACGGAGAGGAAGATCGTGATGAAGTCAGAGCAGTGGGGAACGACATCAGAGATGAGCTGGATGATGTCGTGTCCTCTGAATCATCTTCGTTTGAAGAGAGGGATATGGACGATATGTCACCAGTGACATAGACTGAGTCCTCAGATAGATCTTCCTCTGTCTTCGCCTCTCCGGCGCATGCGTCAACGTCGACACCAAATGAAAAATTGGCCAGGCCACAGAATACGTCGCGGGGTGATGGGTCGTTGTCCCAAAGATTTAGCAGCGGCCCATCGTCGATGGGCCGATCGACGTCGGAGAATATTGAGGCATTGTCGACAGCTGAGAGAGAAAGCCGAGTCAGCCTATGCCCCAGAAGTGTTTCTTTACAGCGTCACTCACCCAAGTGCTTGGACCCAACAAATGCAGAAGTAGTGGACGCGGACATCGGGAAATAGAAAGAGTTGCGTGTTGAAATCAGCCGGCTGATATTGTCCACTCCGCGTACAATCCCACCCTCGGGCTGGGTGAGGACGACGTGCGGAGATGCATGAAGACCTGCATTACAAACAGTTCATCAATGACTGCGTCAGGATGATGAAATGGGAACGTACTCTTCTTGTCCGCGATATACCGCTCCACACCTCCTCGCTCCTCCTCGCCAAGCCTCTTGAGAACAACGCGCTTGAAGAAGTTGATCTCCCCGTCATTGGCAGCGGCTTCCTGGCCCATGGAGAAGATCATCCCCGTGAGCTGCATGGCGATGAAGAGTTGGTCGCCTAGGTTGCCCTCGAGCTCTTTATTGGTGTACTCGAGCGTCTGAATCTTCGACTCGAGCGACGAGACGAGCTGGTCCAAGTGGTGGAGGTGGTCGATGAGTGAAGCAGTGTCGATCTCGGCGGGGTCATGGGAGCAATATAAGAGGGAATGAGGCGCGGAGGCTGAAGATGAGAAGGAAACCTTTGGAGAGAAACCGGAGTGCATGGGTATAGTGCACGAAGGTGATGGAGAGGATAAGGGGAGTGCGGGGGTGGAAGGAGAGGGAGGTATCATAATAGAGGATAGCGGTGGAGCTGATGTAGAATGCATGGGAAGGATGGGAAGAGAAGCAGACGAGGACATTAAAGAAGGAATACGGAGAGAGCTAAGATCGGGATCGGATGAAGATTGGGCGATCTGAGCAACGGGTATTGACGTAGAGGGTGATATTGAGGACGATGTATAATCCATGGAAACGATGGGGAGAGACGAGGACGAGATCAATGAAGAATGAATGCAGGGAGAGTTGACGACGGAATTGAATGAGGATAGGGCGACGGGGGCGAGGGGCGAGGCAGCGTGATGATCGCGAACGCTGAAGGCCTTCGATCTTCCAGTCCTCAGCTCTGCTATCATGCGTTCGAGTGCCTCCATCCGTGCGCAGACCTGCTCATTGACACCAAGTAGCGCCTGTAGCGCCTGTCCGGATAGCTCAGCACGGTCGGTCTGAGCCTCGACTTTGAGGTTGGCCTCGGTGAGAGCGGTTTGAAGAGCTTGGATGTCGGTGGAGGGAGAGAGGGAGAGTGACAGAGGAGGCGGAAGGACGGCCATGCTCTGCTCGGAGTAGCTCCATGCGATGGAAAGAGCCAGCAGCTTGTGTTCCACCCGACGGGTGTAGTCCCTCTGCTGGTCGACCGCGTCCTCCGCCTGCATCCTGAGAGCCTCCTGGCCCCTCCTCCTCTCGTTGGCGTCGTACACTTGCTCTCGTAACGCCTCCACTTCTTCGTCCCGAATCCTGACGCGCTCTCGGTACCTGTCGGCCTGGATCTTCAACGCCGGGCGCAACGCCGCGAGTTCGGTTTCCAAGACAGTGTTGAGTGCCTTGGTTGCACCGAGCTCGGTCGCAATGATGCGCTCGTCGAGCTCGGCGAGCTTGAGCCGCGCCTTGAGGTTGTCGATTTCGGAAGTCGTGGACGTCCTAGCGTTGACGTTAGTGGATGCGCTATTGATTTATGAAGGCGAAGTCAGAGGTACTCACTCAGTAGAACTGGGACTTTCTTCTCCAAGGTGTGCTCCTTCGGGAGGAGCCCTGTATCGAAGGTGAGCCCAGAGTACATGACAGGACCCGCGGGGAAGACAGTACTCACTTGGAAGTCTTTCTGTAGAGCACCATTGCTCCGACGCCAATTTCAGTGACGAGCGGATGGACGATGACCAACGCGAGCCCGAGGGCAGCAGAGACAGCAGCAAGTAGGTTGTTAAACTTGGGAGACATTGTTGGATGTTGAGGCGGTGATGAGATTTGCTGTGGGTGTGCTGAGGGCGATGTTGGAGCGAAGAGCAGGTGGTGAACTGAAGAAACCTGACGAGCAGGCCCTGTTGATATACGTCTGGTGGTCGCATGTCAGACTGACCGCCGAGACTAAGATCTACAAATAGCCAGTCGGTCTCGAAAGGCGTGCGGTCTGGTATGTTATGACACAAAGTCTAACATTTCAGTCAGTACCGAGATCGCAAGCGACATCAAGCCCATACGCGTACCAGTATCCGTTGACATCAAAATCTCTGATGTCACCCAAGCGTGTATGCAGGAGAGCGGGCGCGGGAGTTGCAGCGTCGTTGGAGATCATCCTACATCGACGTGTCTAGGTGTTTGGGTGTTGACTGGGGGCACGGGTTTGCGGGAGCTCGGTGATGCAGCTTGGCTCAGACATTTGGACTTCATGGGCATTTGAACATGTACCCAGAGGATGAGAAGAACACCCAGTGTGCGAAGGTGTATGCTGGTGTACGATGTGAGTCAACTACCGCCGGATCGAAAGGCGTGAGGCAAGGCCAGGTTTGTTTGCCTTTGTTTAGGTGGCCGAGCGCCTAGCACAACCTTCATGACAGTCGTCGATGGCGCGTGGTGCACAAATCGCCAACATCCAGTGTCCACCACGCATCCTTTCGCTTCTTCAATGGCAGACGATTAATCTTCACTCTCATTGGCTGACAAGAAGTCCGACACGCCCTCACTGCCGCGGCCATAGCTGCCGATGGCTGAAAGATTGAAACATTTCCACGTTGCCTTGCACTTTCGCGAGGTGTTTAGAAGCATACCCGAACGATATATATACTAGTCGATAATTTATAGGCGCTTATATTTATATACATATTCCAAGACGAATGAAGAAGAAACCGAAGGGAGCGCCGGGACAAGCCAACGTACTGGTCCGATGTGCGGAAAACTATACCCTGCTCGAGCGTTTATCCAGCTTCATCTCGGCAAGACCGCTTGCTTCGTCATCGAAATAGGAAAGACCCTCCTCCATCTCCTCGATAAACTTGCCTTCTCTACGATCGCTGTGCCGATGATCAAGGGCTGGGGCTCGCTCAAACAGTCTCCCGTTCCGGCGCCCGTCTCTCCGGTGCGGCGACGACGACGGTGTAGCGAGTTCAAAAAGTACGCCATCGCCACTAGACGATGAGGCCAAATGTGCCCCGCCACTAGGATGGAGATAAGAACACGTCCTAGTGGGTGTGCTGTTATCGGTGTGGTACGCAGTGGATGGGGTTGCGAGAGAGGCCTTGAGCTTCAGGAGCGTGCGTCTGAACGGAGGGCTGTTCTTCGTGACATCATCGACGGCTTCTTCGGAGGTCAGAAGAGACGCATGAAGCGAGATATTGCCACAGAAGACATCACTAAGACTATCAGATAAGACTGTTGCCGTATCGAGCTGATCATCGGGGGCGACAGAGGGTAGGAAAGAGACGCCTTCTTCCTCCCTGGAAGGTAAGGCCAGGTAGCTTGACGCATTGCCGGGAGACGAAGACCTGATATACCCCTGGCCAGCCTTTCTATCTGTTCGAATAATATGAACATGAGCTCGAGAACGACCAGATATCCCGGCGGAAGAAGCTCACCCTTGATACTGCGAAGCCGTTGCATTGGCTTCGGCGTGATTCTAGTACCAATACTTCCTAAGACCCTAGTGATGCGTCGCTTATCGGACCGCAGTGCGCGCGTCGCCCGTGCTAAAACTGCCTTCTCCTCGCGCACAAGAGCAATCTCATCTCTCAGAGTCTTCTCGAGCGCCAGCTTCGTTCCATAGAGGTCAGCTAGTTCTCTTTCAAGTGCCTGCTCCCTTTGCGACGGAGGCGGAGGTGGAGGGAGAGAGTCGCGTACAGGGCGAGGACGACTCAGACGAGAAGACGCGGACACGCGTGAAGAAGATCTCTGGCTAGACATGGAGGCCCTAGGGAACTCGGAGATGGGCTGTGATAACGTATTAGGACGAGCTTCCGTGACGGAGGCGGAGCGAGAGGATGCGCCCATTGACTTGGATCTGGAAGCAACGTTGGGATCAGGGTCCTGAGCTGGGAGGCGTAGTATTCTGGTCGATAATGACCGCGAGTTAGTGGCCTTGAGAGTCAATGCCTCCACGTATGCTTTGAACTCGCTAGCCTTGCGCTTAACGTTGGCTAGATCAGACTCGAGAACCTTGTTTGCGGTAGACAGCGCTTCTATCTCTTCCCTCGCGCTGAGAAGCTCGAGTTCGGCCCGTTCGACACGGTGGATGTAAACAGCTTCCTGGTTCTTGAAGTTCCTGCAAGCGGTGTCGGCATCTATGACGTCGAGCTGCGCCGCGGCCAGGATGCATTCAATCTGCATGGACAACTGCAAGCCGACCCTCGCCCGGGCCTCAAGAGCTTGATGAGCGTCTCGTGCTTCCGTGACGGCACGATCCGCAGCCTTCTCGCTCGACCGACGTAGGTTGCGCTCTCGATGAAACCTAGACCGCAGCCTTGATATCTCCGCGTCCTGTAGTGCCGCTGCTGCTTTGTTCTCCTCGATGCTGGAGTGATATACCTCATCCCGAGCAGCGCTCTCGTGTTGGAGTCGACAGACGTGCTGCCTGGTGCCGCGTAGCTCGGTGGCAAGAATGCTGATCTCGGCTCCCGAGGCGATGAGACGCGCTTGAAGACGAGTAACTTCGGAGTCGGGCGGGCTAGTCTTATGTATCAGCACTAATCTTGAGCCATGGTTACCTAGTATGCTCACTTTATAGAACCACGCTCTCCAGAAACTATCGGAGATGAGGTATCTGATTGCAGTGTTAGTGAGCGCTAAGGCTGAAGTAACGATGACGCGAAAGCGTACCAGAAATCATGATGATTGCGGAAGTGAGTCACAAGAGAGAGTGGAGATACTCAAGCGGGCGACAGAAGGAAACGTGTTGACGAAAGCCGTTTGTAGTCCAAGCTGAGCGGCTGGCAGTCGTGGGCCAAACGAGAATCGACCATCCGCGCAGTCCATCGTCCAATTGACGGACACCCAGGCAGCGCAAGCATCACCGCTAACGTCCACACGTATTTCTATAGACATGTTCTGAGTATGCTGAGATCGTGGCGACGAGACTTGTGTCGAAAGGCGGACGTGTTCTGACATGACGCTGAAAATACTTGGAGGGAATGCGCAACATGGCAGTACGCGTCGCGTTGGTTGAGCGCTCGCCCGTGAGAAACATTCGGATGTTCCCGAGATAGGTGGCTCAACCCATTAGTTTGCTTTTGTTTAGTCGCACTAGCAGTGATTGGGGGCTAGGTAGAAGGATTGTGATGGACTTTGACGTATGTCGAACATTATGTCAGAAAAAACGTTAGGAAGAACATTGGAAGCGAATAGATCCAGATTACAGGGCGTTTATCTAGAGCGTGGAGGCCTAGTGCCTCTGATTTATGATGTCCAACACATAGCCATTAAGCGCAACGTGTCCTAACTTGGTGTGATGCAGCATCAATTGGTTTAATTCGAAGGTAACAGCCTGAGGATGAGATATATGTAGAATAATGTAAGAATACAAGGTAGACAGTGATTTTGATTGTCGTTGAATTCCTGTGAGATGGTTCACAAGTGCCAGTTCACCAACGAACGAGGTTTGCATGTACATACTTTGCACATATGGCTTGCATATGGCCTGTTCAGGATACATCCGTAGTATTTACAGTATTAGCCAAAGCTGCGAGCTCGAGTAGAGATATCCAGCATGCGGAGTGTGTACGATATTCCAAATAAAGTTATAAAAATCCAGATAGGTTATCCAATAATACCCGATTGATCCAGGCCTCGATCAGCGTCCGGCGCACCCGTGTTTTATGAAGTCGCTCGAGAAGGCCGCGACTCTACGGCAATCGCAGGCTGTGGGTGGTGGACACGCGCGGCTGCCTAGCCCGATACGCCGAGCTGCCCAGCCGTCTGGATCCTACGCGGAAGATGACCGACTGGTCGTCGGTCTGCTGCCCGTCAGGAAGAGTCAGGCGGAGAGAAGGGATAGTGTCAATTCCCGGAGACGCAAGCGCAGAAGAGCGATCCTCAGGATCTGGTAAATAAGCGAAATGAAAATAAGTATATACAGCCTAGTCGCTGAGAAGAATAATAGCCACTCGACACTCACGCTTTTCCGGCGCTACACCGTCCAGCGGTTCAACCATGTCGCCGAGACTCACGATTTTCTCCGAAAAGGCAGAGCCGTCGTCGTCCACGCGACTGCTCGCCTTAACATCCGTATTCAAGAATTGCTGTGTAGGCTGAGCTTGCGCCTGCGTCCACGCGGCAGCCTTGCGTTCCTGGCCCTTCCGATGCGCACCCTTCATCGGCAGACTCATGATACGTTCGTGGATGGGCGAGGCGGCGTCAGATCCCAAGCCCAAGACTAAGCCCTTGGCCTTGTTGGCCTGAGGGAACGCCACCCGCCACTCCGCGCTGACCGGGCTGCCGCGCCTCCCCTCCGCACGCCGGGCACGGGCGGGACTGCGTCTGCTGCCAGGGCGACTGTGGCACTCTGGCTGTGTGCATGCGGTCGTGTCGACGGTGAGGCCGAGCTTGACGGTGGCACGGTCCGAGTCCGGCTGGACGACGACGGGTGGTTGGTCAGCGAGGAAGCCTTGCCATTTTTTGGAGAAGAAGAAGGAGAAGATGTCGAGGCCAAAAGAGAGGGACGTCTGAGCGACGATGAGGAGCATGTAGAACACGGCGGTGAGAAGGCTGATAATGTCGCCGAGAGTCATGCTGGGTGTCGACTAGGGAGATGCCTGATGAGCCTGAGCAGGGTAGACGTTGAGTGGTAATTGAGAAGGTTCAAGGGATTGTCCAGAAGACGGTGGCCGCAGGTTTATAATACTTCGGAGAAGCCCACTCGCCACGCGTGCAATCCAGAAGCTGGCGCACAGCAAGCCCTGCTGCAACTCGGCGAGGCGAGCTCATTAATCGAGATCCCGAGGAAGTTTCCCCTCATTTCGGCAAGTTTCGGTTTCATACAAAGTTTGCGATGTGATCGTAGAGTCCAACAAGGAAGTATGGCCGCCTCGAGGTGAATATACGAGGGAGAATGCAAACAGACGACGCGTCCAACGCCGGTGTCGCGTTCGCGTGTCGTACATGCATGTTAGAATAATTAAACTCCCACGATCATATCACGTTTCGCGTCTAGCGGCCCCTGTACCCTGGGCACCGATGCGCAGGACACCGTCACGTTCTATAGTGTGCATGGTGGACGCGCGAGAACAGTCACCTGAGTTAGACAGATAGACGCCGGAGAATAATACCATTTTTTACTTCAAAGAAAACTGCGGTAACAGCAAGTTATCCTAGACTTATAGCAAACGGAAAATGACCGAGAAATGAAATGAAATACAGGCGTGAAGCAGCTAACGAAGACGTCGTGCACCATGCGCAGGCCGAACGCGAGCAGACCGAGGCTGAGCGTTTGCTGTGCGCAAACTTGGTTCATCCGTGGGTTTGGGAAGACGAGGCAATGTAAATGAAGCGAAGTTGCTGCCTTCCACGCTCGTTGCAGGAGAGCTTGGCGAGGAGAGATTGGGGCTCAACATAGGACTGAGAGATCCGCTCGAGTCACTGTCATTCCCGGAGGCGAATCTCGGTATTCTTGAAAGTCCAGACCCTCTCAAACCGTGTATTGACGAAGGGAGAAGCGAGGGAGGGTGTGCGTGAGATGGAGGCGATGGCGACTTGTCCCAGGGGTTAGGGAGAGGCCCCTCGGAAGGAGGCTTGGGGTGTGTGGACTCGGTGCTCGCCGACGACGGCGTTTTAGCTTTGCCCCCTAGCAACACTACAGACCCACCACGTCAGAAAACTAAATGCAGCAAGGAGATGAACAACCTACAGGAAGGTTTCGGTCGCTCCAACAGAGCGAGGCCACTCTCCTTGCCTATCGGCTGAAGCACTGGCAGCACACGGTCAGATTGAACGCCGCAGGACACCCTCACCGCCGGAGGGGGCTTGGGCTCAAGCACCCCAAGATCTGTCTGAACGCCGCAAGACTCCCTCAACGCAGGAGGAGGGTGTCTGCAAACGCACACACGCGTAGCACGCCGCTCAGCCTCAAGCTCCGTCTTCGCTCTCGCCACCTCCCCACTCAGCTCGTCCACCCGCCGGCCGGACTGCTCGGCGACGTCCTGCAGCGCGGCGAACGCCTGCTCGGCTCCCTCTGAGCGCTCCGCGAGCGCTTCGGCGCCTGCGCGCGATTCGTCCAGCGCTACTTGTAAAGCCCCAGCGCGGGAGGTGGACGCGCCGAGGTCGGCGTGGAGATGATGCATTTCCACTGATTTGTG
Organism: Coniophora puteana RWD-64-598 SS2; assembly: GCF_000271625.1. Classification (NCBI taxonomy): domain Eukaryota; kingdom Fungi; phylum Basidiomycota; class Agaricomycetes; order Boletales; family Coniophoraceae; genus Coniophora; species Coniophora puteana. The sequence continues at coordinate 912,294 of NW_006913064.1, read as the reverse complement.
CGCGAGGTCGGTTTTGTAGGCGGAGCGCTGGCGGGTGTATGCACCGCGCAGGGTGGTCAGCTCGGTGGACAGGGACGCGAGGTGGCCTTTGGTCCATCCGAGCTCGGTTGCGAGGACGTGAACGTCCGCATCAGAGCGTGTGAGCTGAAATTTGAGGCGCTGAACCTCTGCAGTGGGCAGATTTGCGGTCGTGTCAGGCGAATGTGGACGGGCTTGGTCGACGGAGTGATCGGCGGTTTGTGCTGTTGTTTGGAGCGCGGTGTCATCCACGGACAGAATTGACAGTATGCTACCAATGGTATAATTATGTTAGATTTTCTGCTCGACATAGGTCATCAGATAGAATACGCTTACACCTCTCGCAAACGATCCGCAACCATTAGCGCTCTGTCTGATTGCCTATACGATAATACAGTGCCGGCGTCAACGCTGAACGCTGAGCTTGATTATCATTACTCACCTCAAGCCACGAGCTCGGGAAAGCACAAATATCACAATGACAAGAACTCCGGAGACATGGGGAAACAGAGAAGCGGTCAAGAGAGCAGACAGAAGGTCGTCAAAGTTGGAGCCTGGCATGATGACAGAGAGCAGAAGAAAAGTCGGGAGAAAAACGAAAGTGTCCCTTGTGTCAGGGGAGGGCGGGCTCCCGCGTTATATGGTGTTGGAATGTCCGCGGAGTCGGACTGAGGCTGTGACGACGTGCAACAAACATCTTACAAATTCTCAGTTGAAACACCAGGAGGTCGCATCTTTGCCCCTGAGGTGACGTTAGAAGACAGCATCAGGCCTTTCTCAAAGCATAGGCGCGCGCGAAGTAGAGTCGAGTCAGCCTGAGCTCGAGATTAATTGAGATGATGATACAATTAGGTGAGGTTTAGATTATCCACGCATATACGCAGAGGTAGATAGAGTACAATGTGCCAAAGACGGAGACCCAAAGAGATAAAGGAGATATTCCCAGTCTAAACACAAACTTGTCGCCGTCGTCACCCTGGGCGCGTGCAGTCACCATCGATAAGGAAGGATTTTGTCGTCATCGGTTTTGACCTTCAGTCGCAGGAGCCGAGGCACCAAGGGGTCTGGATCCGACGGCGTAGATCAGTCGCTGGTCCTCGGTCTCCTTACCGTCTGAAAACACAAGACGGAGCCGAGGAAATGCCGTGGAGATGCGGTGGGTATATGCGCCTGAAAGAGATGTGCTGTAGACGACGGTGGATGTGGGTCCAGTGAGCGACTTACGGGTGTCAGCCCTGGGCCTAAGATCCCGAAGCCTCTCCATCGCGGAGTCGTCGCCGGCCATGAGACCTCGGAGCAGAGACTGCTGAGCCAGAGCACGAGCCTTGATGTCCTGCAGGTCGTGGTTGAACTTATTGCGAGGGCGGGCGCTGGCTGTGCTGGATAGTGCCAGCTCCTCGTCGCTGTTGTCGCCGCTGTCAATACAGGAGTGAGCCCCGGGTGAGACGCTGTCGCCGGTCATCAAGCGCTGAAGAAGATTCCGCTGAGAGAGAGCGCGAGCTTTGACTTCCTGAATCTCCCGGCTGATGTCGCTCTGAGATTTGAGCTTGGGCGTACTGTGGTTGGCATCCTCTGCGGAGGGTGTCGGCGTAGGTTTGGTTTGCTTGGGCCGAGTGGCTTCAAAGTCTCGGTGGGTAGACTTCCGAGACTTGGCCAAGTACGTTGAGGAAGTGTTGCTAGAGAAGAGAAGCCGATGGAGAATCGAGAAGGCAGCCGACGCGAAGAGGTGGGCGACGGTGAGGAAAATGCAGACGGCGAGGATACAGGTGTGCTTGGTGCTCTTGAGAGTAGTAGTGAACATAACCGCGGGCAGAGAGATGGCGTGTAGATGATAGCTCTGTGTGCTGATGGTGGTAGGAAAGAGAGAAGGTTGAGTTGACAGCGGATGGCGGACGCGATTCAAATACAGACAGACTTCTTTGGTGGCTGACAATTCAAGACAAGTCTAGCCGCTGGTCGAGCCCCATCAGTAATTCTCACGCATTGAAGTCGACAATGAGACCACAGCCATCGCCAAAGAGGTACATGCGTGTGTCTACAAGAGCGCGAAGGTGATAAGACACGCATCACGGTCTACGCGCTCACTCGTCGTGGTCAGGAGCGACAAAAGCAAAGGCTCGCCGCGACATAAAAGTCACAGACAGTGACGTCACATCGTGGACTGCTGAGGCGCGTGACATGATATGCAGCTTCCGTTCTCACCTTTATCGCCTGCTGGTGAGGCTATAACTGCTGCCCAATGGACGGCCAATGGATCCCATCCCTGCTGCATATCGCGTGGAACTCCCTCGCTCCCTCGTCTTGACTCACAGCGAGAGACGACCTGGCTAGGTCAACTACCCAGTCTTACCCTCCAAGATGTTCTCTTATCTTGCTCACAGACGAGCATGGTACGCACACCGCCCTCTCACCATTATCCAAGTATTGATCATCCTCTACCAGTCGTGAAAAGCAGCAACAGCGCACCAAAGCGATAGCCGACCTCCCACCCGCCTTCCACGAGCCCCTCACCCCAGCAGACATCCACATCCTCTCCCAACCCGTCTCCGCCATCGTCGCCCGCGTGCAGACCTCCGACCTCGCCCCGCACACCGTATTCCTCGCCTACGCCAAGAAGGCCCTCCAGGCACATGCCCAGACCAACTGCTTCACCGAGATCCTCATCGGTCGCGCCGAGGACTGGTCCCGCAGCGCCACGCGCTCCGGTCCGCTCGCCGGCATGCCCGTCTCCATCAAGGACATGGTCTCCGTCAGAGGGTGGGACGCGACGATCGGGTACTCGGCGTACGCGCACAGGCCGGCGAGCCAGGATGCGGCGCTGTTCAGGCTGCTGAGGGACGCGGGCGCTGTGCCGTTCGTGAAGACGAATATGCCGACGACGGCGCTGTCGTTTGAGGCGTCGAACGATGTGTTTGGGAGGACGGAGAATCCGCATAAGAAGGGGTATGGGCCTGGTGGGTCGTCGGGAGGGGAGAGTGCGCTGTTGGCGCTTGGTGGGTCTAGGTTGGGGATTGGGACGGATGTGGCGGGGAGTGTTAGGGCGCCTGCGCACTACGCGGGCGTGTATACCATCAAGTCGAGCATGCATCGGTTCTTGAAGACTGGTGGAGTGAGTACGATGCCCGGGCAGGAGGGTGTCCCCGCTACGTATAGCCCGATGACGAAGACGTTGGAAGATCTGGAGACGTTCTGGAGGGCGGTGTTCCAGATGAAGCCTTGGGAGTATGATCATTCGGTAAAGTGCCCTTATCTCGAGAGTGCCACTTAGCTGACATCGAGCGTAGGTGTTGAATATTCCGTGGAGGGAGATTAAGCTACCTGTGGATCGACCTCTACGTTTCGGCGTCATGTGGGATGACGGTATGTCTAATCCCTCGCATACATTCAATACAGAACTGACTTTGGCTGTAGGCGTGGTCACTCCTAGCCCAGCCTGTCTCCGTGCTCTCAAGACTGTCACATCCGTCCTTGAGAAATACGGCCACCAAATTGTCACCCTGTCCGTAACCCCGATGCATATATGCGCACTACTCAACTAACACTTACCCCACAGAAACCCGCCAAGCCCGTACGAAGGCCTCAAACTCGCCTCGCAGCTCCTCCTCGCCGACGGCGGTCGCACCACCTCGGCCCCGTTCCGCACGGGCGAGTCCAACGACCCAGGCATGGTGCCCGCCTTCCGCGCGCTGCGCCTCCCGCGCGTCGTCATGCGTCTGTACGCCGCGTTCTACCGGTACATCATGCGCGATGCCGTGTACGCGGGGTTGATCGAGACGTTCTACGAGAAGACGGTGCAGGAGTATTATGCGCTGATTGCGGCGCGGGAGAGCTATCGCGCGGCGTGGTTCAAGGTGTGGCGCGGGGTGCAGGTCGAGACGGGCGCGGGTGGGGTGGGAGGGGAGGGGGAGGGGGTGGATTTTGTGTTGACGGTGCCGAATGCGTTGCCGGCGCTGCCGCATGGGGGGATGAGGCATGGGTGGAAGGCGAGCGGGTATACGTTTTTGTTTAACTTGGTGAGCGTGATTTTCTTTATTCTGATGCTTTCTCCCTTTCCGTATCTTTCTTTCTCTCCTTTCTGCGTGATTTTTGCGGCTGGGTGCTGATACACTCTGCCCGTCATCCACAGCTCGATTATACGGCGGGCGTCTTGCCCATCACGCACGTCCGCGCGTCTGAGGACGCGCTCTCGCCCAAGTTCCGCGCGCGCAACGCGATCGAGCGGAACTACTACAAGTACTACGACGCGAGGGCGATGTCGGGCCTGCCGGTCGGCGTGCAGGTTGTCGGGAGGCGGCTCGAGGAGGAGCGCGTGTTGGAGGGGATGAAGCTGATTGAGGGGTTGTTGAGGAAGGAGGGATTGGCGTATGAGGGGATTCCGCTGTGATACCCTTGTCGCGGTTCGATTGCTAGGCTCAGAGAGCTTTGGGGTCGAGTCTATGTATACCGGTTCTTGGATTTATGTTTTTGTTCATAGGTGCTCTACGATATTGCAAAGCTGGGCGATACCAAAGCATGCGACAGCGTTTTGGAGATTGAGGTGGTTCGACAAGTCCACCATTGTCTGTCCGGGTTTGAAAAAATGCGAGAGCTAGATAAAGGGTCAGTAGTCGTGAAAGCCAGAGGCACTGAGGGCACCATGGACGAGGACTGAATAAATAGTTTACTGCCATTGATATCGTATCGAAGTGCAAAGCGTTGACCATGTCGGAAAAAGCTGCGAGGGGTTTATAATGGACCGTGTTAATTATGCGCATGATTATGGCCGAGACTCTATGGGAATGGCCATTATCAGGACCAGCCCTGATCTTTATCCCACGAGCGTGAAGATCATGGGCTCGGCTCGCTTAGAATGCTTGATAATGCGGCCCAAGCGATTATTATGCGAATATCATGAGGTCAAAACTATTATTATCCCGCTGTTAGTTATTCTCACGCGCGCAATATTCATCATCATGCAGATGCTCAACGCGTTTTTGCTGTTGTTGATACAAAGTTGCAAACTGCAATTATGTTTTCGCAACAGCTCTCAATTAGTTACTGTGTAAGTACTGCACGGAAGGGGTTCAAACACAATGGTAGTGTGTTTTCGTGCTGGGGAGCAGCCATATATAAGGAAGTACATAGATTGACGTATCTAAGGCTTCGTAGCCTAGCGTGAACTATGCTCTGCACAACGATGATTTTGTCGCGAAATTTCCCTAAGTCCCGAGTTCGATCCACTCTGACGCCAGCAGATCAGTAATATATCATAGAGTACCTGGTAACAAGTAGTAACATAAGCAATAGAGTACAGTAGCGAGTTCAATCAGTAGTAAGTAAAAAGTGTAATAGATTAGTAGCAAAGTAAGTAAAGTAGCTCGAAATAAAACAAGCAATAGTAGCGACTAAAGCAGCCGGATGATGGTCGTCATGCGGCCTGTACACTTTTGGAGAGCTTTTCCCATGAGATAGGGGCTCATATCAATGCATTATAATCGTTTCAGCCTTTCATTATTATGCTTCGAAATGCTCGGGGCCATAAGAATGCATTCCCATGCTTACTAATGCCCAGAGCATGGACAACAGTCGGAGATTGAACGAGCGCTTGGAGTCGTTCCTCTCTTGCCGTCTGCTCGTCGCGGAAGTCCGCATGTATCAAGCTCAAGGTTCAAACTAAGGATCGATATGGTCCTCTTTCCCCCCATGTTCAACACGAGGCATTCCTTGAGCTACTTGCGGTCCTTATCATCATAGCCTTCTGACGGCACACTCTGAATGAGATAATTGGGGTCTATTGGGGTGCGTGCGTCTCTCTTCTGATGATTGCCAGTGCAGTATCTCAGTCGCACCATTGACCTCGCAGCCCCCGTCGCCTTCGCTCATCTACTGCTACGAAACTAAGCACACTCAACAAGTCAAGTCTCAGCGCTCAGCATGAATACATCGACAAACTACCTTCGCCAACACGGCCGCGTCGCCGCTCGCGCGCGTTCGTCAACCAGCGCTTTGTACTGAAGGCCTTGTCGACACGACCATCCGCTATAAATAGGGAGGCGCCTGCAACTAGGTAAGCTGACCTGCCGCGTTGGTCTCCGTATCGCTCACCCCAGATCGCGAACAGACGCCCGACGAGTGTTATAAGCTCGTCCTGTGGGAACGAGGCCCCTTTCCCTCTCTCTTTCGTTCCACCACCAGGGGGAATCTCTCGAGCTTTCATCTGCAACTCTCAGCTTAACCGACCAAACCTTCGAACTTCCGATTCACTACCAAATCTACTATGGCAGAAAAAGAGACTAAATCGCTGAGGCTGCTCTCCATCGGTGCGTATCGTCCCTCTATCTCTCTGTCGCCGGCGCTCATTGCGATCAACCCTTCTCGTCGTAGATGGAGGCGGTATCTGCGGCATGTCCGCGTTGCTTATCATTCGCAAGATGATGCGACGTATCGAGGCCGAGGAGCGTCTCTCTTCGACTCCGGCCCCTCACGCGTACTTTGACATGATCGGCGGTACTGGCACTGGCGGGTAAGTACCTCGTCTCCCTTCCTCGCCCTCTACCCCTTCCTCGCCCTCGTCCCCCTCCCTCGCCCTCACACCCCTTCCTCGCCTTCATCCGCCTCCCTTAACCTCATCCGCTTCGCTCACCTTCATGCCTCTCGCTCACCCTCATGCCCCTTCCTCACCATCATCCCACCTCACCATCATCCCTCCTCCTCACCGTCGTCTATCGCTTACGATTGTTTTGATCACTCATCGCTGACATCTTTTCGTATCACAGGATCATCGCCCTCATGCTCGGTCGCCTTCGCATGTCGGTCGACGATGCAATCAAGGAGTACGACGGGTTCATCAAGGCCGTGTACGTCGACGGGCGGAAGCGTCGGGGCGAGGAGATGTTCAAGGCGGAGGCGCTCAAGGAGAAAATGCGCGGGGTTGTCGGTGCCTACTGCGATGGCAATAAGGATGCTCGCATGGTTGAAGATGCCGAGTGTAAAGTGTATGTCCACCTTTCTTCAGTACGTCATGTCACCGTTACTAAGCCTCGACTTCATCTTAGGTTCGTGTGCACCAGCTACAAGGAGAATGTGACTCCGGGTAGGCCCTCTCTTCTTCGTACCTACCAGGTGTCGAGGAATGTGGGACCCAATTGTATGATGTGAGAGGCTGCTCGTGCTACGACGGCTCATCCTGGGCATTACAAGCCCATCACCATCTCTGATGGAGTGGTTAACCACGAATATGTTGATGCGGGCATGGGCTCGAACAATCCCTGCCGCGTGCTGCTTGATGAAGCTGCATCTGTGTACCCAACCCGTAGCCTCGGGGCTGTGGTCAGCATTGGGACTGGTCGTGCACAGACCATTGGTGTACCTGTGGATGGTGTCCGTGGTAGAAAGTTCTTGCCTTCCGACCTGCTTGATGTCCTCCGTGATGTTGCTGCAGATTGTGAGAGGGTGTCAGAGGAGATGGAGAAGCATTTCCTCCACTACCCGGAGTTGTACTTCCGGTTCAATGTGATGCATGGCATGCAGAGTATATCATGGGATGCATGGGACAGGCAGAGTGCTGTTGCTGCCCACACTGCACAGTATATGCAGATTGGGGATGTTGATTCTCGAGTTGATGTGTGTGTCGGGGTATTGCTCAGTGGTGTTGGGCAAATTCAGATGTCCTCGGTGGCTCATATGCCTGCCCAGCCAAAGAGTGCTGGCATGATCAAGGCTATCCCTCCTCCTTCAGCCAATTTCACTGGCAGGAGTGATATTTTGACCCAGATGAAGGGATATTTTGCCAATCCAATTGAGAGTGCTATTCAACAGCACATCTTTGTGCTTCATGGCCCTGGTGGGGCAGGGAAAACCCAGATTGCATACAAATTCATTCATGACTGCCAATCCAACAAAGATGTTGAGTGAGTGGATATTGATTATATATGTGATATAGACTTCTGACAATTTTCTGTCAGATTCTCAGAAGGTTTCATGATTGATGCTTCTTCAACTCAGTCATTGGAGACTGATCTTACTGCTATCGCCATTGTCAAGAATGCTGGAAAAGCATGGGGTGATGCCCTGAGTTGGTTCAGAGGCCAAGAATCCAATTGGCTGCTACTGTTGGATAATGCAGATGACCCTGACTTTAATCTGGGAGCATACATCCCCAAATGTGCACATGGGAATGTTCTTGTGACAACAAGAAATCAGTCTTGTGTTGCTCTCAGTACCGGTGTACAAGCCTCTAGCCATGTGTATGGCATGTCAAAGGCAGATGCACTTGAGCTTTTGATGCATGCAAGCCACCATAGTGTTGGTGAGCAGGTGGGATTGGAGATTGTTGAGGTAAGTAGAGTAATACAGGAGGAAATCACGAATGCTCAATATCTTTATAGGAGCTTGGTTGCTTTGCTCTGGCAATTGCTCATGCGGGAGCGTATATTTCATCTACACAAAGCTCTGCAGATGGATATCTATTGCTGTTCAAGGAGCATAAAGCCAGAATCCTCTCCCAGAAACCAAATCAATGGCTTGAAAGCTACGATTCTACTGTCTATGCTACATGGAAAATCAGCTTTGACAGGCTAAACTCAGATACCCAGACACTGTTGATGCATTGTGCCCATTTGAATCACAGTGATATTACAGAAGAGCTGTTCAAAAGGGCATTTGATAACAAAGATTGGAAAATCAGGCCCTCACTCTTGAGTTTATTTTCTGATAGCAATGACAACTGGGACTCTTTCAGGTTCCATGAAGTGGTGCAGGAACTTCTGCAATACTCTCTTATCCACTACAGTGGATCATATAGCATTCATCCCCTCATCCATCAATGGGTGATGGAGCTTCAAAATGATTCTGGGATTTTGTCAGCTGTACAAAATCTGCTAGCAATGGCAACTCCATATGATGTGAGTACAGAAAGCTATGCTCTGAAAAGAGAGCTCTATTTGCATATCAAACATGCACACCAGGGCACTATTCCTGTTGCTGTAGCAACTGAGTGGGCTGAGGTGTATAGACACATGGGAATGTGGAGTGATGAAGAGGGGCTAAGAGCCCTTGTTTATAATGAGAATGTGCACCATTTTGGCACAGAAAATCAAAGAACCTTGACTAGTATGATCCATCTGGCAGCCACATTCTGGCAGCAGGGAAAATATGCTCAGGCAGAAGAGCTGGAAATACAGGTGCTAGAGGGAAGCCAAAGGATATTGGGCACTAAACACCCTGACACATTGACTGCCATGGCCAGCCTGGCACTCACATTTTGGCGGCAGGGGAAATATGACCAAGCAGAAGAGCTAGGTGCACAGGTGCTAGAGGAAAGGAAAAGAATATTGGGCACTGAGCACCCTGACACATTGGCTGCTATGGCCAATCTTGCAGGAACATTCTTGCTCCAGGGAAAATATGACCAGGCAAAAGAGCTGCTAGCACAGGTGCTAGATAGGAGCAAAAGGATATTGGGCACTGAGCACCCTTACACATTACTTGCCATGGCCAACCTGACAGTCATATTTTGGCACCAAGGAAAATATGACCAAACAGAAGAGCTAGGTGCACAGGTGCTAGCGGAAAGGAAAAGGATATTGGGCACTGAGCACCCTGACACATTGACTGCCATGGCCAATTTGTCATCCATATTTTGGCTGCAGAAAAAACATGACCAGGCAGAAGAATTGCAAGTACAGGTGCTAGATAGAAGCAAAAAGATATTGGGCACTGAGCACCCTAACACATTACTTGCCATGGCCAACCTGGCACTCACATTCTGGCAGCAGGGAAAATATGACCAAGCAGAAGAGCTTGGGAAAACAGCTTTGGATATGAGAAGAAAAATATTGGACTCTAAGCATCCAGACACATTAAACTCCATGAAGATACTGGCAACAATTTGGTATGCCAAGGGAGATATTGATGCAGCCATTGACCTCATGGTTCAAGCAGGCAACCTGCAAACAAAGGCATTGGGCCACAATCATCCAGACACAATTAATACTCAGGAGTGGATCAATTCTTGGAAGGGGGTAGAGGAAGGGTCTGCACCCAAAGCAGTTAATGATGTAAGCCATTCAGTAATCTAATCACATTCATTCTCATGTATCAACAGGCTTACAACATCTGAGGATGCAACATGTAACACAAGTGGGAAAAGGTGTTGTGGATGATAGGTGCCAGATTATATTTTGTACATTAGAGTATTCCATTTGTATTATTGAAAGCAATGCTTACTTGCCAAAATTCAGTAGTAGTAATTGCACTGGATAGTATAAAGCTTTGAGTACACCACAATTTGAACTTCAAGTACATGCCACCAGCTGTAAGGGGAAGGGCAAGCAGTAGATCAGCAGGAATGTTTATTGATATGCTTTAAAGTAGACATGCACATGTATCAAACATATTGGGGAGGTACAAGCAGTGATCAGCAACGGATATCCATAAGACTAGGATCAAGCCAAAATTGGATCTGTATCCATGCCTTTCATCAGTTAAGGTGTTGTTAGAGTTTGGAACCTTGTAGATTACTATTACAATGTTCAGACAAAAATCTGATAATACACCTGGCATATTCTTGTTACTGCTAGAAGTAACTGGGTTAGAGGGGCTTGCTAACGGCACAACATATGGCTGGTTGGTTGAGAAATTGAATGAGGTCATGTGACCTAACATGGTACAGCCTCTGGTCTTGTTTTGTAAGACATTTCCAAGACATTTCTCTTGTTATGGTGTCTTCGCGCTCGCAAGTACTGAACAACTACTGAACACCATCTGCAGCATATACTCTCATTTCCCTATCTCTTGTCCTCAACCACCATGTTGGCTTTTGTTAATGGGACTGCAGCCTCTGTGGCTGAGGACCCATCCCTCCTTCAAAGTATCATATCAAGCAATCTTGCAACATACTTGAGGATTGGGATATTGCTGGCAGTGCCATTTTGTATGACAATACTATTGATTTATCCACAAACACCCTGCATAACAACACTACCCTGCAAGTCATTGATGTGGTGAGCTGTCTCTTGCTTGCAGCTTCAACAGATGACAATGCTTCAGAAGGTGACCTGCACACCCAGATGACTTTTGCGCAACCCATTAATGTTCTTGATGAGTGTATCTTAGTGACATTTTGCCATGTCAACTTTTGAACGTGCATGCAGAAGAAATCAGCTTTGATTGATATTAATTTCACACCTGCGTGTGACATCTTCAGTTCTCAACAGCTGTCTAGGTTTTAATTCATAGGTACACGTAAGATAGTAGATTCAGTATGGAAATATCATGGTCCTTGTATTTAAATTTTAGTTTATGCAGCCTTCTTTGCTATGATGTATGTGTTCTGTTGGTGGCTGCACCACCAAAGTGGCTGGTGAACATTGTATGCTATGACTTCAAACTCAACTCACATCCAAAGTTATGGAAAATATACCTCACCCACAGTACATGGCTGTAGAGAGCCTGAGTGCCATGGTTTGATACTTATACCTCATTAATTCATTGGCTGCTTTGAAAAAAATCTGTGGTAACAGGCTTTGCCGTGCACTGGAGCATGGTTTTACCCAATTTTGAGGTTCAAAGAGAATTGATCTCTTAGGTTATACTATCTTATCTTTTGTGATGTCTTACTATTGATAGCCCTTGGCTATGATCTTAGAGTGAGAACAAATGTCTGTAGTAATAGAGGTAGAACTAGTCTGAGGCTTTCAGGCCTTGTACATATATATAGGGTTTATATACCTTTCTACTAATTACTTACTAAGTTGCAATGACACTGTGATTCATCAGGGTCTTACAGTGATTGCTAAGAAATCAGTCAGCCGCTGACTGAGATAGAAGTAATATGAATCAGCAGGATTCATATTGTTACTAATTGTAATACAAATGCTAATAAAGAGAACAAGTTGCAAGGACTTGTGGTTCACAATCAAGTTGTTAGGATTCATAAGGAATCCAAGATGTTACTAAGGAAAAAGATAAAAGAATTGAATCTACTAGAAGTGTCCAGTTGCTGATACTAGTAGATGTCCCAAGAATACAAAGTAAAATATACGGATTGTAACAGTACCTTACTAAGCTGAGAACTGCCTACAGTTCTCAACATTCCTTAAGACTCAGTCCTAGCATCAACTTCAACCATAGGTCTAATAAGACTTTTGATGAGATCACATACCTGCTGGTCTATAATGTGTCAAGATCCGTGATGGTGTTCTGTCGCTGTAATTGGCGATACCTGAGCTCATAAAATCTGTGTCAACATTGCTGATCTTCTCCAGACAGGGGAGTTCTGACACGCTTGTGCTAGGCAAAGTTGAGGAGGATGACCAGGACCAAAGCATTGGCACTCACCCTCTCAGAGGACGTCCTTGCACTCCCACTGGGTATGGCCCTCCTGACCGCAGACATGGCATGAGATGCCAATGTTGCACCTCTTAATCCAGATGGATTGGCCATAGTTCCAGTTGGGGAATATTTTGGTGAGCAACTGCAGGTCCGAGGGGCCCAGATGGAGTCATTGCCAACATCATAGTCCAACAGAAGTGGACAAGTAGAATGGAGGTTCAAGTCCAGATTGAAGGATTCCTGTTTTACACATGTCAGATCTGATTCCTGAAGTGTATGAAGGGGGCTGGAGTGATGGAAACATTTCTTGTAGAGTAGGAAGTTTGATAGGAGGAGAATGAGGAGTAAGAGGGGGAATAGGAAGACTTACTGTTGGAATTCGAGTCGCTGGGGCTTGCCGACACAGTACAAGCGCGGTTTGTCCCGGGCAGGAGAGTAGCCCGAAGGGCAATCACGTAAAGATTAACATAGCGAAGTACACAGATTATATACTGTGGCTGATGTGCTGTACAGTACGTAGTTTCGAGACGCTTACGTAAACGTGATTTACAATACTTACCTCACTCTGTGGTGCCAGAGATGGTACATGCAGGGGCTCAGGAGTTGGTTTGGAGATAGGGTATAGATTCTCCTGATTCTGATGCTGAACTTGATCAGTAAAGTGTTCGAAAGAGTCTTCTGTACTACTTACTAAATACTCCATGGTGACTCAATTTAGCTTGTTAGAAGGAACATAGCAAGGGATTTGTACTGAAACTTTCTGCTCATCAAGCTCTTCCTGCTCTACCTTGGAGAGCAAGATGTCAAAAGGCTCTTCCTTGAAAAAGGCAAGCTTATTGTTGACAATGGGGAGCTCCTGGTTGAATGAAGGCCAGTCAGGTGGCAAGAGACTGTGAGCCATGTTGTCATTGAGAATCTTGTTGACATTCAGCATTGACATGTCCTGCACGTCCTGTATGTCAAGTTTACAAGGAAATTGTGAACACCAGCAATTAGGATAATTATGAATAAGACATACCTTGGTATTTACAAATGGATCTGAGATTTTGTGACACCAGACTGTCCACCTCAGATGCATTACCATTGACAGACCACCAGGCAAATGGAAATGTGAGACTGGCCAGGATGCGAATCATAGGCCAAGTAAGCATGCAAGGGTTAATTAGCATGTACACTACAGCGGTTTGCAAAAAAATGTGGAAAAACCTCTGATGTGTAACGGCCCCGCCAAGGCAGCCAAGTGAGGGCCCCAAGCAATACTGCCACATTTGGCCATGCAAGCACAGCAACTCAGGCAGAACCTCTGCATCGTCTGCCCACTGTGAGCGACTCTCAAGGCGCGAGCCCCAAGAACCAACCACACGCAAGAACCTACAACAAGGTAGACAATGAGGCCCTGTACAGGACAACAACGAGAGGGATGGAGAGGTGACTGCTCGCCGACATGGCAAGACTAGGTGTAGCTTTGAAAGGTATTCCCACAGGGACTCACTTAGAGTCTTGGGGCGTAGTTTATATACAAGTACAGGATGCTTGGCCAAGCCAAACAGTCTACCTACTATGGTAATGACAGTGTGCGCACAGACCATGCTGTGCTGTGTACTACTACTTATGGTTAAGGAGTGACGTATGTATGATGTCATGTATGATGTGTTTGATGATTCATGTATGATGTCATATGGAATGTTCTGGAATGTTCTAGAATAGGAGCATGTGACCGGTAATGGTAATAGCCAAAGCCGGGTTACATGATCATAAAAAGAAAAGTATTCGTAAATGGTCATGATGTGTCATGCTGTTGTGAGTGATCGCAACACCCACCTGGTGCCAGTGGTCCTGAACCAGCCCCAGTTTGCACTGCCATCTCTCCATCCAGCCTTCCACATTCATATGCAAAGTGCTGTAATATATTACATATATTGTGCTTTATGTTGAGCATGTGCAGCTTGTTGCAAACTGCCAATGTGGGGGAACAATGAGAGGAGGAGAGGGTAGCTGGTGATAAGATGTGATTTACCTTTTTTGGATGGTTCCAGATCTTGTTGATGTAGATTAGCCTACTGGGGATAGGGGAGGGAGGAGGGTTGACTGTGAAGCACTTACAGCTATTTGCATAGATAATGACACCACTGTGAATGCCAAAAATTATATTGGCCACCAGTCCGTACCCATTTCCGGTCCTCCGCGCTGACTCGCGACCTCTAGAGTAGTGTAGCTACACTTTCTCTGTACCCATACACTATGGGCAATCATTGTATCTCCCCCAACATCAAAGTAGCTGTGATAAGGCTTCAACAGGGACGCTTGTTGGGCCTTGGAGGCATCTTGCGCTACTTGGACCTGTCTCAAAGCACATTCTTTTGTGCCCTCAAGCTCTGGCACGATACAGGAGATGTTGTTGGCCTTAGGTCAATCCATTGTGGTTGTTCTCACAAACTCAATTGAGAAGATCACAAGTATCTCCTTGACATCATCAAAGCCCAGCCCAAATGATTCCTCAATGAGCTACAGTCCCTTCTCATGCACAACAGATTTACCTCTGTTCATTTCACAACTATCTTCCGCAAGCTTGTACGTGCTGGTGTAACCAACAAGAAACTCAAACAGATTGCCAAGGAGCAAAGCGAGTATGCGCAGGGAGACTTTATTTCAAGGATTGCTCAGTATTATTCCCACTCTATTGGCTTCATTGACAAAATTTCCAAGGATGAGCAAACCATCTTCCGCCAATATGGCTGGTCAGAGGCAGGCACAAGGGCTGAATCAGGCCAAGTTTTTGTCCGTGGTCGGCGCTTTACAGTCACTGCACTGCTCACCCTTGAAGGTATATCTGCGGGAACAGTTGTTGAGGGTTCTATGAACTGCAACATGTTCCTGGACTTTCTAGAGAATGGGGTGGTGAGTTTATCCTATAATCCAAGCTTGATCTTGGAATTGATTAGTGTTTGTAAAGCTTTCTCAGTGTACGTGGCATCCAGACCCTGGTATCAATGTTCTTGTGCTTGACAATGCAAGGATCCATCATGGTGAGGAGATTATAGAGCTTGCAGAGCGTTTCAGTGAGTGGTTCAGCCTTGATTGTGAGCGACCCTTAACTAGGGGAGTCACTGCACATGTGAACAGGAAGAGGTGGTGATGAGAAAGACTAACCCTAACCCTAGATGGGGCTTGGGCAGAAGTAGATGCCTCGACAAGAGGACTTGAGACTTAGGTTTACAAATTGAGTTAAGGGGAAATCCCAAAAGAACTCTCTTGGAGTTCTGGGTCATTGATTGCAGTCTTATATACTACTGGGCAGCTGCGCACAGACCATGTAACTAAAGGTAGGGCTCCTGCCTAATTAGGAATACAAGTACTTAGTAATACAAGCACACCATATTGCGTGATCCTTGCATCATATGATGTCATGGTCCAGACCCATCACGTGCCTGGTCACGTGCCTGCTTATGTAATAAATAAGGCCAAAGCCTGGCCATGTCAAAAACAAATGCAATAAATAATGCGTTGTTTGTCCAAGTTAGGGTTAGCAAGAGGTATTTTTGACATTGATAGTCATCATCCTGTTTCATTATCTACTTCCTAGGTGTCCATATCAAATATCTCCCTCCTTACTTGCCCAACCTCAACCCTATTGAGGAGGCGTTCTCCAGAATCAAGCACTTTATGTGATGACACCAGCACTACTATGACAGGCCACAGCCTGGTGATGGACTCCTCTACAACCTTTTTGGAGTTTTAGATATCATTACTCCCTTGGATGCGCATGGCTACTATATTCATGCAGGATATCTCTAGTCTACATGTGTAAACCTCGTCTCTGTAATATACTGTAAGTGTCTGACATAGTGTAGTATACAGATAGAAAACATAGTACCTATTTGTTGAGAAAGTGGGGACACATGCGCAGCGTGAACTGAACACACATTGATTATGTAAGCACCCACACCGCAATTGCCCACCCACCCGACCACTTTGCCCACCTCTCATCTGCCTCTCTGCCCGCCAAACCACCCTTGCCTCCAGCCGTGATCACCTCCCCAGTCACCCCTGCCCATTCAGCTCACAGGCCACCTTGCTGAAGATGCAGACGCCAACCACACCTTCCCGTCAGCCACGCCATCACCAGGCTTCGGATCTATGATCCACCACCTACACAGTGCCCACGTCCACAATGACTCCCGCCAGGTACTGGCTCGCGTGCACTGTCCTCGCCGTGTACATGTTCAGCATTGTCCTTGGCTGCATGTACACTGCCATGCACAGCGCGACGGACTGCGCCGCGGGTGTCATGATGGGCGCGGCGGTCTGGGCAGCCTATGAGGGTGTCAAGTCCACACTGGAGTAGTGGCTGGTGAGCGGGTTCTGGAGCAGTGAGTTCCAGATGGATTGGAACGGGTGACTGGCTGACTTGGATGGCGTATACAGCCCCACTCACAACCATCCCCGCCTGTCTCTTCATGGTGCACTTCCACCCACAGCCCATGGACGACTGCCCATGCTTCAAAGACACCATCGTGTTTGTCTCTGTTGTCCTTGGTGGCTGGCTCACGTGGTGGCACATTGCCTACGCCAGCCTCTCCAGCTGTCTCGAGACGTGGTTCGGCCATCCTCCCCACTGCTGCTATTGGTGGTGTCAACAAACACCATTGAGAGTGTCCCTTTACCTGCCACTGCAGCAAGCAATTTTCTCGCCTCAACAACCTCTGTCAGCATGCCCAGACCGTCCACTCCGACAACCAGTTGCCAACCCAGTCATCCGTGCTTCCAGCTTCCCACCACTCTACCACTGCCATCAGCAATCTCCAAACAACACCCCAGGTCCTTCACCGCTGCACCGGCAAACCCTTGCAAGCAACCTCACTCAGGATCCAACAACAACAATGGACCACAAGGGGTTTCAGCGCCAGTCTACAAGCTTCCCACGGGGCAGAATGTCACCACCAAGATTGCATACAACAAAGCGGCAATGTCCTTCCACGATACAAGTGCGCCAGATTTGGTCAAGTCCATCATCAACCCAAACGACCTGGACAACGTGTGCCCCTGCCAGCCCATATCCAAGTTCCACACCAAGGGCCTGGACAACGTCAAGGGCTGCGTGTTTGCGCTTGCATAGGATTGGCACCAGCAAGCAACAGATCAAGTCTTCCGTTGCCCTCTTCATCGGGCAAGAAGACATGCCAGTGAGTATCCTCAGGAACTTCTGCGCCTTCATCTTTTAAAAGATTCTGATCGTTCAACTCATGTCTGCAGCTCCCGCAACTCAACCTTGACCGCCACCAAGAAACATTGCTCCAATCTCTCCACCGCATCACCAAGGGCCTGTGCAACCTCATGCGTGAGTTTTTCCCACCACATCGTGCAGCGGTGGCACTGCAGTGCACACGCACATGCAGTTGTTGTTCTTCACCCACCCCAGCTTGTTGTTGTCCCTCTTGTCGGTACATCAGGAAAAACATGGAGCTGGAATTACTCTTATATAGTGTAATTCTATGGATTTTACGATGACTTTACCCCCGCATTATTATCATCAATTACAGTGAGGTGCCTGCAAATTATGACTAAATAATGTTGAATTGTACACACCAACAAAGCATCCTCGCGGTAATTAGCTGCAAAATTATAAGAGATTTCCACTCATTTACAAAAATTGTCACCGACAGTCAACACTAATGCCCAGGTCAAATAGAACAACAAGCCTGCATTTGAGAGCACTAGCTACACAAGTAACTAGTACTATGAATAAAAGACAGCAGAACCTATTCATCCTCATCTTCGCACTCAGTGGCAGGGCCACTAGTAGCGTCACTCGAAGCCCTCGACCTACTACGGTACCGGTTGATGGCTCCAAGAAATACAGAGTCAGCCAACATTTTACGAGCAGGAGGCGGGCCTCCATTCTCGCCATCCTCTTCATCCTCCAGTTTGGCATTCGCGTGAGCTCTGGAGATAAGATTGGTTAGACTACCGATAACCATCATGGATGAGAAACTACCTACTGGGCAGTGTCAAGAAGGTCAGTACGGATGGCATCAAACAAATCCGAGTTAGCAGCCTTACAAATATCGTTGAACTTCTGCAAGTTATTGATGTGCTTGTCAAGCACGTCGGTATAGTCGTCCCTGTCGAAATCAATGTCCTTACGTGAGCCATCAATGTTTCACTCATCAATGCGGCACTCAATCTATGAACAGATTAGTAGTAACGGAGGACAAGTATGTAATGACGTACCGCAGCTAAGAGGAGTGAAATTGCCGGGATGGGAAGGGGCCTGAATAGATTTGAGAAGCAAGGCCCCAGGTCCCCGATACCTGAGAACCAGGCGCTGTTCAATGTCATCTGGATGACGGGGTGCTTGTACAGGCTGTCGCGTTTGTCAGCGTCAAGGTTCTGGCACATTGCATGAGCTCTACTCATATAAAGAGCGACATGTTACTTACCATGTAGCACATGCCAAAATTGTCAAGAAGGCATTGAGCGAGATGCTTGTTGGCCAGGTGCACGTGAGGCTTTGTCGAAGCCTTGAACCCGTACTGGCTATCCACTAGGTGTGAAACAACTGACTTGACCCATGAAGTCGTAGTGGAGATGTGACGTTTCATCTGCGGGAAATAGTGAATATAGTAATTTTGGGGAATGAAGCAGCTTACAAGGGTGATAATATCTTCACCCCACGTAATCCTTGAATTACGCGCCTGCCGCGCGAATACCCAGCTGTTCTTAGCCCAGCGCGTGCACTTGAGGTTGTCAGCCCAGACACCTTGTGTAATAGCAGTGGCACAAAAGTGGGCTGTGGCAAGCCTGAAGAGTATTTAAACTGGCTTGTCATAGTTGCTGATCTTGAGCTCGCCACCCAGCGGATGAAGATGCAATGGAGGGATCCTGTTACTTCCATCATCGTCATTGTTGTGGTCCTCATTGTCCAAGGGATCCGAGGGGGAAGGGAGAGAGGTGTGGCGTGATGATGGTCATAGGCCCAGCATTCGAGGCGATTGAAGTTGAGGGGGAGATGCTTGCCACCAGTAAGCTTAAAAAACAATGGGTGCTAGAGCAGACTGAAGATGCAAGACAGCAGTAGTACTTCTCCTTGAGCTGCTTGATGAAGTTGCTCTTCCGCTTGTTCACTGGAAGAACCTTGCTAGCTTGCTTGCTAGCCTTACTGCTGGCACCACTCTAACCTGGAAGACCATAAACAAGCACATATAGTGATCTAATAAAGCCTAAAACTCACCTGTTTCCCCCCTTTGCCCCATTATACTGTACTTTTTCGACCAAAAGTTCGTCCCGTGTCCCATTCGGACCAGCACCGCGAACTTTTGGTCGGTTTGTCCCGCTTCAGTAGAGCCCACAAACTAAAATGAGGGACATGTTGTAAATAGGGGCTAAATGGGCATCAATATTTCACTTGTGGACAACCAATACAGTCATCCCAGCAGCTCATTAATACACCATAGCGCACAGAATGAGGCGATGATATCCACCACCCACTCATTTTCCTATTAAAAAAACTCGAACCGAACTTATGTCCCGCACCACCAACACCAGCGAACTAAAAAGCGGGACACGCTGTATTTGGTAGTCATATTCCCATGCCACCTCGCGAACTTTTGGTCGAAAAAGTACAGTAGTTCCCCTTTTCTACCCCATTGGTTGCCCATCGGCCTACTTATCCTCCTCGTGCTCATCAACAAAGAGTTGGACCTGGGCCTTGCCCTGAGGGAGTTTGGCGGCATGATCTTTCAAGGTCTTGAAGCCAGCTTTGTTGGTCAAAGAGAGCTTAGTAGTCTTCCCAAAATCTTTTACACTGAAAAAGACATCACAGCATTCAAATGGAGGGACTTTCTTGTTCTCACTGCCCACTTTAGTGACTCGTGAGAGGATCTGAGCCTTCATCATGTCCCACGGCTCATCAAGAGCAAAATGGAAGGTCATCTTTTTGATGCGTCACTTGGTTTTGGGCTTGCTCATCTCGGTTACAGGGGTGATATCAAGGAGGACCTCAATCTCGGTGATTGGCCCCTCATTGTCAGCTTTGTGTATATACAGTCAGGCACTGATGAGATGTAACCTAGTCAAATACCTGTACACTTTCGCTTCCCTTTTCCCCAAGTTGGAGCCAGATCTGCTATTTCCTCATCCTTGGAAGCTTTGTCGTCCATGTCATCCTCCAAGTCAGATGGCCGAGCATAGTTGGCCTTCCTAGATGGTTGAGGGCTCAGAGGGGGTGGACTTGGGGAGGTTTCCAGTGGCTCCAGTCCGAGTTGAGTCCGAGAATTCTCAAGGTTTTGGCGTCAAAAACGGGGGCTATGCTTGGGATGAAGAGTTTTTGAGGGATGTGTAGGTGTACAGGTACTCCTTGCGTCACAAGCACAGAGCACCGGGGCTCGGAACTCACAGCCGCACTCTGGCAGCTCAGATCGGACAGGTCTGCCATGTCTCGCAATTTCCTACTTTCAGCCCAGGTGTCATTACATTGGCAACTAGCTGTAAATTATTTCTTAACCCACATTCAAATCTTTTAAATATATACTACCCCTTGGATATGTGCCATGTTGTCGAGTCTGTGACTCTGACTCCCTGCCACAGTTGGTCTAGGACTGCTGGGGACAAGAAGCAAGTCAATGGCCAAGACACTGGCTTCAAGTTATTTCAGTTCAGAGCGCTTTCGGAGATTCGGATGACAGAGTAAAACGCTAATTTGCAGGGCCTAAACTCAGCAGTAAATAATAAATCAATAATTAACTGATCTTGGTCCTCGACGTCAACGATGGCGAGCACATCCAAATCGCCCTACCGCGACGCCGTCTCCGCCCCCCTCATCCAGTCCCCAGCCCTCCGCGTCCCACCCCGCATCGAGCTTCCAGAAGACATCCACCCACTCCCTGACACGGTGCTCAATTACGTGCGTCACTTGTACTCTTTCCCGTCCTTCGTACTCACTCACCACAACATGCCTTCGCCCCGACATCCGCTGACCGAACAATCACACAAATAATAATACCCGCACTCATACGCGCAGTTCGTCTACCCCTACACTCTCGAACCACACATCCTCACCCTCGAGTCCAACCGCCGCTCCACGCTCGCCGTGCACGCCGCCCGGCGCCAAGCGCTCCTCGACGCTCGAGCTGAAGACCGCGAGCGACGGCGGAAAGCGGCAGAGGACGAGCGCGAGCGAAGACGCAGGGAAGAGCTGCGCCGCGTTGCACCGGGCTGGGAGGGGCACGCGGGTGCGGCGCTCGTGCCGACGCGTACAGGCATGTTGAAGGCGGAGGAGGACGGGTATGCTGCTGGTGCGAGCGCAGGGTCAGAAACAGGATCGGGAGCAGGGCCAGGACACGGGAGAGGGAAGAGCAGGGACGTGATGGATGATTTGGTGGATCAGCTTGCGCGCCTCGAGGGCGACGGGACATGAATGTAATCGCTACTTTTGTTCACTGACGAACGTTATGTTTTTGCCTTTGACATGCTAGGCTCATGAAAACATAATCAAGAGCACAACCACTCAAGACGCTACCCAAGTTTCCTAAACACATTCCGACTCCCACTCCGCATCCCCTTCCTCCGCTGCGTCCTCCCACCACGGCCCTTATCCCCGTCCTCGTCCTCCCCGCCACCACGCTCCATCGATGCGCCCATGAACTCCACGCCCTTGCGCGCACCCGGCTTCCTACCGCCCTTGTTCTTGCCTCCAGGTCCATCGTCATAGAGCCCATCGCCGTCTGCACCAGACGCAGACGGCACCCACGACGTCTCCATCTCTCTGCCCCCGCCTCCCCACCCATCTGCGTCGGGACGGGCACGGCCTTTGCCTTTACCGTTTTGCTGCGCATAGCTTTTACCTGTCCGCCGCGCACCAAAGGTGTCCGTGCGGTCCCCGCCGCGTCCACCACGCCCGTTGGCCTCGGTGGACGCGACGAGCGGGACCATGTCGACGCGCGGTGTGCGCTGTGCAGGTCCTGCCCTTGCTTTTGATTGTCCTGAGCGGGCGTACGGCGCGAACGCGCTGCCCTGGTTTTGGATTCCGGTTTGTTGGTTTGATGAGCGATCGACTGGGGCTCGCGCGCGCGGGTTGAAAGACATGAGGTCTGCGTGATAAGAGAATTGAGTAAATAGAATTAAGGTGCTGTCAGGAAAGATAACAATTGAGGAAACGCACCGCCAGCATCGCTACTATCGTCGCTCGCGTCTCCATCGCTCGCCTTTTCTTCGTCGCTGTTGCTGCTCTCCGTAAGATCGCCCAGGCCTTCCACCTCGCTTTCCTCGCTCTCCACGGCCGTGCGCGTCCGCCCTTTGGCGCCTCTGCTGTCCACATTCGTAGCAGCGCCAGCGCCAGAACGCCGTTGCGCAGCCTGCGATGGGTTCAAGAGCGCGTACTCGCGGCTCTCCTCGTCGACCGTGAACGCGGGATTCTCGAACAGCGCCTTGAACCGCGGGTCGCTGAGCAGCGTCGGGCGCGTCTCCTCTCCCTCCTTTTCTTCTTCTTCCTCCTCTTCCTCCTCTTCCTCGTCGGGCTCGCCACCCTCTTCGTCTTCGGACCCGCTCTGGTCCTCTTTCTCTTCCCCATCCACATTCATCTTCTCCTTCTCCCCCTCCTCCCTCTCGCGTCTCCTCCTCGCCCTTTCCCTTTCCTTCTCCCGCTTTTTCTGCTCCCTCTCCGCATCCCTCGTAATCTTCTCCGCAAGCGCCTTGTTCACCTTCACACCCGCGGCGGCGGCGGCGGCAGAGCCGGCCTTGGGCGCGCGGATGCGGCTCTCCGCGAGCTTGTCCATGCGCTGGCGCACGAGCTTCTCGCGGTGCTCCGCGTACACGAACGGGTTCGCGATCAGCCGCGCGGTGTCGTACAGCTCGAGCGCGAGGAAGTAGCCGTGCATGTACGGCTTCAGCGCCGGTGTGCCGACGAGGTGCTCCAGGCCCAGACTACAACCCATCGTCAGCATTACTGAAATCGCTCTACCGGCGAAGGGGGATGGAAGAAGGAGGAAAAATACGCACGTCTTGAGCTCGCTCCGCTCGACAAACTTGTAGTCCTCGTACACGCTCCGCGCGCCCGCGCCCTCCATCTCCTCCGTGATGTTCTCCAGGAACCGTGCCCACCGTGGCGCAGGGCCCAGCGCGGGCACGTAGAACGCGCCCATGCCTGGCCCCTCGTGTGCGGTCAGCAGCAGGCCAGAGCCGCGCACGTGCGTGATGTCGTTCAGGTCCGTGCCTGGCGTGATCGAGAAGAGGTTCTTGGCCGGCTGCATGTATGCGGATGCGGATGTAGATGTAAATGCAGAACCAGACAAACAACGCATCACGAGGAAAGCAAAGGCAATCAGCAGCTGAGCCAACAAACAGACCAGACAAACTCAGCAAACTCACATTCCCCCGCTCCCACACCTTCACGACCTTCCTATCCGCACTCATCACCAGCGCCTCCCCGTCCGCCCCCGGCCCCTGCTTATCGATCCACTCCACCCGCCTTATCGGCAACCCGTACCCCTGGTCCTTCCTCGCCTGCGCACGCGCCATACGCACATCATACACCAGCACATGCCCGCTGCCCGTCCCAAGCGCATACGACAACCCATCATGCCGCGCCGCGAGCGCCGTCACCCCGTCCCACGCGTCGCGCGTCGCCGCCGCGCCCGACGCGATCGCCAGGCGGCCGACGGGCGCGCGCGCGCGCGGGTCGACGAAGGATACGACGGGGGCGCCCGAGAGCGTGCGTGCGCCGGCGGCGATGAGCCCGTGTGCGGGGTTCACGGAGAGCGCGTCGACGCCTTCGAGGTCGTCGTCGTCGTTTGGTGGTGCGTTTGGTGCGGAGTTTGAGTTGGGCGGGGAGGAGGAGGGGGAGGGGGAGAGGGAGAAGGGCGCGAGGAAGCGGCCCTGTGCGAGGTTGAGCCTGTATATTTCGGAGCCCGAGGTGGCGAAGAGCGCGTCGGCGGAGGACGCGTGGTATGCGACGGCGCGGCCGAAGCGCGGGATGCGCGTACGGTGGTGCAGGCCGCCCTGTGCGTGCAGCTCGACGGTGCGGTCGTTCTGCAGCAGCAGAAGCTTCGTCCAGTCGTCCGAGAGAATCTGTTCGAGTTAGTCAGCGACCATCTTCATCCGAGGTATTATCAGAGGAAAAAAAGTAGGAAAGCGCACCTCAAAATCCACATTCTCAGCCTCACAATGCCTCTCAAACTTCATGCCCAGCTCATCCAGATCCCACACCCGCACCTGCGGCTTATACGCCCCCGTCGCGACAACATGGTGCCCCGCCCGCGTCGTCTTCAGGCGCACGGCCGCCGCGGGGAACTCGAACCCCTGGATGAGCTCGAGCTTGCCCTCGACGGCCTCGCGGTCCACGCGCCGCGATTTCTTTCCTCTTTTGGGTTTTGATGATGAGGATGTGGAGGGGCGGGATGTCTTTTGGGTGAGCCAGTCAGGGATGGAGGACGCGGAGCCGGTGGTGTCGCCGTTGACGGTGTAGACTTTGACGTCGGCCATGCTGATGCTTAGTGGTTAGCGTTGACGTGCGTTTCTTGAGGCAGAGGGACGTAGAGGCGAACGAGGAAGCGTTTATGTGTGAGATGATCGACGTAGACTTGTGACAAGGGTCTTTTGGGTGGGAGGATTACGTCGGGGTTGAGCTTCAGGGATCAGAACGGTCTTGTCTCGGATACGTCGGTGAGGGTGTGACGAATAGCACTGCTGCACTTGATTGAAAGGCGACTATAGTTATAGAGTCGGGAGATATTAACCAGTGTTCAGAGAGTCCCTGCTAGGCCGGTGGGATGGTGTAGGAAGGTCCAAAGGCAAAGTAGATAGTCCTGCGGCGTGCAGTGATCCCAGCGAATCCTCGATCGGAGACCAGCGTCGGTACGATCAGTCCAACGTCTCCTCGTCAATATATGAGAAAGCAGATGAGAGTGGTGGAAGAGGAATAGCACAGACGCCCCAAGCCGTGCGTGATCAACGTGAACGTCGGCGAGCTCGAGGAGCAAATTTGTGCGTAACGTCAACCTTCCATACGCAGTATGTCTCCTCGGACACTCCAAATCAAGACATGTCGTCGGCCCACACATTTTCCCATCGGAACACCACCAAAGAACAATGAAAAGTATTGATCACATTCATAAATAACTCATTACCCACCCCTCCTCGCTCGCTCTCAAAATGTATGCAGGTACCGATACTAGTAGTGTCTAGAAAAGAAACCCAAATTCGTGTCGACGGATACGTTATATGCATAATCAATCCAGACGTCGTCCGCTCTTTATCATCACACCACCCCCTGCACTCCACAGATGCACCTCCGCGCTTGTTTTTCTGGCTTTTGCTAACGCCCAGCAAGCCTAGATGCCCGCTTAGTAGTTCTTCTTCTTCTCGTCGACCGAGAGACCTCCAGGTCCCATGTTCACAACGAGGATCAGACCGCCCACAATAGCTATCATAGAACAAACACGTCAACACGTCCCCTAAACACAGCCACAGCACAAAGCACTCACAAAGCGTCTGGAAGAAATCGTACTTCAAAAAGTCGCGCTGCGGGTGCGCCGAGTGGACGGACCACCAGTTGTTGGCGAACACGTTGAGGATGGAGAGCACAATGACGAGGAACGTGCCGGCCCACTTGGCCTTGAAGCCGATGGCGACCATGACGCACGCGGCGAGCCCAATCAGGGACATGAAGACGCGGGAGATGGACCAGGTGCCCTGGAACATGAAGCCGATGAAGAGGAAGATGAGCAGCACGCGACCGGCAAGGAGGAAGCTGCCGAAGGCGTCAGTACAAGCGCAGGGATACGAATAGGAGGGGTGGAGAAAGAGGGGATGAGTGACACGTACTACTTCTTGCGGTCAGTTTCCGAGATGTTCGGCAGGCCGGCGAAGCTCTTGCGCTGGGTGACCATCGTCTCTGAAAAGACCATGACGAGGCCGCCAATAACGGAGAGGTTGCGGAGGAAGAAAGTGAGGTCGAATATGAGACCGTAGCCGAAACCCTGGATGACGACGACGGCAAAAAGACCAGCGCAGGCTGCCTCGGGGAAGCGGCGGGCAACGATGGCAGACGAGGCGGCGAGCATGACGAGGACGTTGAAGAGCAGGAAGAGGTGCGAGATGCCCCAGTAGAAATGGCGGTGTCTACGCGTGCATCAGTATCCTCCTCTTCGTCTCGTCTATAGAAAGGGGAAGAGAGCTCACGTCTGGAGATACCACAGCTGGTCGCTCCACTGGGTCAGAATCCTGAGCGCGTCCTCGTAGAACGTCACGACAATCAAGAAGCGCCCGATGGCGGGGAGGTGCGGACGAAGGGGCTGTGTGTAGGTGTTGATGGCGTCGTCGACCGAGTCGCCAAACGCCCTGAGCTTTGCGAGGGGGTCGTCCGGGTTGGGTGCAGCGCGGAAGCCTGGGGAGGGGCGCGAGTTGGCGAGGCCATACGGGTCGCTCGCGGGGGCGGCGTACGAGGACTGGGCGCCGCCTGGAGGTGGGCGTGCGATGTTGATGCGGGATGTCATGGTCGACGTTGCGAGCGGCGTGGACGTCGTCGTGGAGAGAGAAAGAAAAAGGTGAGCTCCTCGACGGAGCGAAACGAAAAACGTGAAATGCAAAGGACGGCGAAATAAAATGAGGACGTGGCGGTTGGAGGCCGTGGGAATGTTAAGGTGGATGCATCCGAGGGGTGAAAAAGAATGCACGTGGATGACGCGCTTCACGTCATGGACGAGCTCTAGTCAGTCCTCTTTTATTCCTATGTTTTTATCACAGACTAACATAAGGCCAGCTCCGTGCTCAACGTGCCAGCATGCGTGTCGGACACTGAGCTCAGAGACCGCTACAAGGCGCTCTCCATCCAGTTCCACCCGGACAAGCACCATGATCCTCGCACAAAGGAGGCGGCATCCCAGCACTTTCTCGACATACAGCGAGCCTATTCAGGTTTGCCCTATCCCTTGTTCTCCTCCGGATCTTGTAGCTGACTCCTCTGCTCCTAGTTCTCTCTGACCCTTTTCTTCGGTATGTCCTTGCCTTCCCTACTCTTTCGCGTCTGACATATCTTTTCAGTGTCGTATATGACGTCCTCGGTATGCGCACACACCCAACTCCAGCCTCTTTACATTGACTCTCTGTCGTAGGCGAACAAGGGCTACACCAGCCATGGCCCCCAGAACTGCGCACAAAATCTCCCGAGCAGGTACAGTACATCCCCTCTCTCCTTACCCTATGCTTACGCACACCTTCCATTCTCCCCCTCTCCTCCCAATGAACGCCACCCTAGGTCCGCGCGTACCTAACCGGCTCACGCCGCACCGCCGCGCGTATGCGCACCGAGCTCGCCGTCGCACCCCGTGGAACATTCACTGCCAACATCGACGCCAAAACGCTCTTCCTCGACGTCCCGCCTGGTAGCGGCATAACCTTTTCCGACCGTCTGCGCGGTGTGCGCATCTCCAAGTATGGCATATCGCATCGAATACAGGTGCGTCGCGCGTCTTCTGCCGTTGGTGATGCAATCTAAGGTTGGAATTGAAATCTTCATTGCAGCCCGAAATCAGCGAGAACACGACTCTCGGCCTCTCCGCGGGCATCGACGTCGTACGCGCCTCCGTCCCGGCGCCAAATAACCCTAGTAGACGCACGATCGTGCCTATCGCGCAAGGCGGCGCGCTCGCGGGCACGCTGCGCCACCAGATCTCGCCGCGCCTCGCCGTCGAGGTACGTACACGCGTCCCTGCCTTCAGACGACTCAACACTCCAAACTAAACTCAGGGCCTGAATATGAACATCTCCAGGCCTCCATCACGCCGTTTCCGTTCCCCCTCCTCACGACCACAACCTCGTACGCGCCCTCGCCGCCGTCGTCCATCACGGTCTCCACCGCGCATGTGCTTTCTTCACCAGTGTCGGTGCTCCGCGGGCTCGTGCCCTTCCCGCCGCTCGTCACGGCCACATACTCACGGCGCCTGTGGCGCAACTCGCCCGCGACGGGCACACTCACTTACACGACGTTCGAGCACCTCTCGCCTGCCGCTTTTCTCAACGCCGGCGCCGGGGGCGGGCTGGGCGGGAGACTGACGCTCGGGGTGGACAATGCGCGCTCGTTTGATTTCACGGGCGGTGCGCCGTTCGTGTATAATCCCCTCGACGACGACTCGGACGAGGAGGAAGACGAGGAAACGTCAGGCAAGCCCGGCGGCGACGACGACGACAGCAAGGAAAGGGGCGGAAAACGAAATAACAACGGACGCGGCAACGGGAGCGGCCGCGCACAGGGCCCCGGCTCCACGAGCGGTTTCGCGCGCGGCACCGCGCGCTACTCGTCCTCTCTGTCCCTCGTCGGGCCGCTCGGGACGCTCAAGACCGAGTGGGCGCTGCACTTCCCCGAGCTCGGGCTGCGTGTCGGCGCGGGCGTTGAGGGCGGGACCGCGTTCGTGCCGCTCCAGTCTGAGAGTGAGGACGGGGGTGTGACGGCGAGGGTCGGGCTGGCGCTTACGGGCGGGGTGAGGGTCGATGGTGGGTGGGAGGACGCGAGAGGAAGGGGAGGCGTCGGGATGGGGGTTGGGTGTGGGCAGGGTGGGGTCAG
This sequence comes from Coniophora puteana RWD-64-598 SS2, assembly GCF_000271625.1. NCBI lineage: Eukaryota > Fungi > Basidiomycota > Agaricomycetes > Boletales > Coniophoraceae > Coniophora > Coniophora puteana. Next base: position 883,409 of record NW_006913064.1, on the reverse strand, counting down.
TTTGAGTGTGAAGTGAGTGGGTTTCTTTGGATGTTTGTTGGTTTGCATGGTGCTGATTTTGTGATTAGTTTTACGCTGTGGAAACAGCGCCTGCGGATTCCAATTCTTATGTCGGGCGAGCCAGACGGCGGGCTCGCGCTTCTCGCAGGTGCAGTGCCCGTTGCGGTGCTTGCCACCGCGTACATTGTGTATCTGCGCCCGAGGCGGATCGAGGAGCGGGCACGGTGAGCTTCTTCTTTCCTTACATTATACACCGCGATAACTGAAGCGACCGTGACTGTAGGTACTTCAAAGCCGCGCGTCAGGCACTCGAAGACGAGCAGCACGAGACACGCCGCTCACTCGAGGACACCGCCCGGGCGCTAGCAGACGCAGCTGCGCGCAGCACCCGCGCTGAACGCGCATGCGACGGCCTGATTATTATCGAGGCGTCGTACGGGCCTGCCTTTTTCACCTCTCCCTCCCCCATCTCCTCTTCTCCTTCCTCATCCCCAACCCCATCCAGCCCGCTCACCGCCCTCCTCCTCTCCCTCTCTCGCCTCTCCATATTCGGCCCAAGCAACACAACAGCAGCGCACGCCGAATCCGCCGCCCTCCGCGCACTCTGCGTCGACGTCACCCCCGCCGTCCAGTCCCTCGTCTCGCACTCGCAGATGTGCATTCCCGCGGGGCGCCTCGGGCGCTCGCGCACGCGTGCGGCGCTGCCTGGTTTTGTCGATCCCGCACCGGGGCTGCGCAAGGTGCTTAGGGTGAGGTATACGTTCAGGGGCAGGATGCATTATGCGGAGGTGGCGGACGGGGGCGGGGTTGTGTTGCCGTTGAGAGGTGAGTTTTTCGTTTGGTTTTGGGTTTGCTGTGAGTTCGGTTCGGGCTGCACCAGTGCTGATTATGTGTCAATCTACAGAACATCTCGTCGAGTGAATGCTATAGGTGGCTGTGAGGAGACGGGCGGTTGGCGTTTTGCAGAAGAAGCTGCATCATGAGCTGCAGGTGGCAAGCTCTAAACTTAGGTACCAGCTACAGTACTGCACCTTTGTTCGCATGGTGAAGTGTCGTCTGTGTCTGACAAGCGAACGGGAAGGAAGGAAAATAGTGTTCGTGATTTTATGTTTAATTATGGGTCCATCGGTTCTGCGTACCTCACCACTCGTTCAACTTGCGTCTGGTATGTCGTTCAGACAGGCCGCGGCCTCCATGTTCCTACTTTACGAATCACGAATCGTCGGCCTGATGGTCTAGTAGTATGATTCCTTGTTAGGGCTTTAACATAGCAATCTCGAGGAGGTCCCGGGTTCAATTCCCGGTCAGGCCCTGTACGCATTGTAACTTTTGCATGTTGTTTGTGTTCTCTTTTTTAATCCAGCTCTGGGAGAGATATCATGGTTTTGTTTTTGTGTCTGCGATCAAGCGGGCTCCAAGAACTGGCAAGTATGTGTAAATGGTGTCCGAAGAAAATCCTACTGACCTAGATAGCTCGCGGGATTGAATCTGCGAACACGCGTCTTGACTCGTGCCTTCATCGCATCTGCCCGTCTCACCTCACACCACAACCAACGTCTGTAACGCGCAAAGGAGTTGGATGCACGCGATACTGATTTAACGTTTTCATTGCCATCCTCGTCTCTACGCACTCTTGCTTGTCTCCTCCAGCTACAAGCTTGACCACGACAATGTCCGTACACCACGACTCGCAACCTCTCGCCTCTTCCTCCAAGATAACACCCAACATTGCCATATCCGACCCTTCCTCGAGCAAAAGCGCGGATTCAGGTGCACAAGATGGCAGCGGCGATGCGAAGTCGGACTGGCACACGATCCGCCCATGGACGCCGCGCCTCGCGCTCGCGGTGCGCGAGATTACGAGCGTAAGCGCGACGTTTGTGCTTGCTGATTCGCTTGCTGTGCCGGATGAGCTTGCAGAGGGGTTTGAGGGAGATGAGGAGGGGGATGGTGGAGGTGAGGATCAGGGTCAGGGCCAGGGCGATGGCAATGCCGAGGGTGATGGAGGCGAGAGAGGCGAGGAGAAGGCCAAGGAAAGGGAGGGCAGGTCAAGAAGGCGGGGGATGTCTACGTCGTCGTGGTCGTCGACCAAGGATGGGGGAGATGGCGCAGATGGAGATGGAGGCGGTAATGTCAGCACCACCGGCGCCGACAATGCAAACGCCAATACCAACGCATCCTCAGAGGAGCGCTCTCTCGAGTCGAGCAGGCCGACGATCGCAGATGCGCTCGCACCTGGGCTCTCGCTGACCGTGAACGGATCGCCATGGGCCCGTGTCATCCTCCGCGTCGACGAGCCGGGCGACCGCGCGGTTATCGTCATCTATGGGCTTATGCCAGGTCGGCAGTACGATATCGATCTCGGGCTACAGACGGCGTGGGGGAATGTCCGAGGTCGGATAACGACAGGTCAGTGCGCTTTATTCTGATGTTTACCTATACCCAAATGCTAATGGTACACCATTATTTCTAGACGCAGATGCTACAGACGACAGCGCCCCGTCCGACATGTCGGGCCCGACCATAAATGGGACGACGGCAGGTGCATCATTACAGCCCTCGATCACCGCCTCGTCCTCGCTCCTTCCCTCCCCAACAACGCCCATATCCTCCATCGGCGCACAGCCCTCCTCTCCGCCCTCCCCGTCCTCCTCCCCAGGCCCGAACAACGCACAGCTCGCGGCCCACCAAGCGCAGCTCACGCCCCTCCTCAGCACGCACACGCAGCTCTCCCAAGCACTCAAATCCGCACGCCGCGACGCACAGCGTGCCGACGCCGCAGCACGTGGCGAGGCCGACGCCCTCCGACGCGCCGCTGAGCGCGCTGCGGCTGCCGATGTGCGTGCTCGCGGGCGTATTCTCGGGCTCGGCGAGGCTGTGAGGAGGGCAGAGGCGGCGACGGCGCAGATGCGCGAGGAGACGCGCGATATCGAGGGCGAGCTGCCTGGGCTCGAGGCTACCGTTCATGCTCGCGAAGATGACGTTGCCCGTGTGCGGCGGGATGCGGACGAGGCGAGGAGGCAGCGGGAGGAGCAGGAGGAGGAGGGGCGGCGGAGGCTTGAGAGGGGGAGGGCGGAGGTGAATGCGTGTGGGCATAGGTTGGAGCGGTTGAAGGCGCGGACGGAGAAGCTCGAGGGTGGGATGCCGGAGCTGGAGAAGCAGCTGCAGGAGGTGGAGGAGGAGATCAAGAGGGCAGAGGAGGAGGCGGTGGCTAACAGCGAGCAGGCTCAGGCGCAAGCTGCGGCTGCGGCGGCGGCTGCTACCACTAGTGCGTCGAGCTCAACGTCGCCGCACCGGCGGCGAAGCTATGGTCCCCATCCATCGATACCGAGTCATCATCTCGCGCCGCCGCATCTCGCCCACGCTTCTCACTTGCAGGGTTCGCTACAAACGCAGCAGCAGCAGCAGCAACAGCACCCCGCACCCATCGCACGTCCATCCATCATGCTTTCCGCCTCCTCAACACAACCAGCACTCGCTCCGCCCTCCGTCATCCAACGGCCACGCGGGGCAATTCCTTCATCTACATCGCTGGGCGGTAACAGTGGCAGCAGCGCCGTCGGGACGCTGAGTCTGGTGCCTGGCACACTGGGGGCCGAGCGCATGTCGTCGACGCTGTCGAGCCGCGCGCCCGTGTTTGAGCCGTCACAGGCGAGATGGGGCGCGATGCTCTCGGGTACACCCACTGGGAGTGCGAACCCTGCAACGGGCGGTGCTGGTGTACTCGGGCCTACGGCTATACAGCCCATACAGAGACCAGCGCGGACGGGGAATGTTGGAGTGCATCGGTGATTTACTGCCAGTGGAGGATGTAGGAGTGTAGCTTATGGATGGCGTGCATGGACTTGAACCGTAGACATATACTGAATGAGACTCCTGCAACAATGTATCGATAGTACTGGTATCATCCTGTTAGCTGATTGTTGGCGCCATCTGCATCTCATGGGATACAAGTCCGAAGTCTTTCACCACATCCTGTACTTAAATGTCATAATTCTAGTGAACGGTTGCTTTGTTACTGTCTCACCCGAAATGCCACGGACAGGGGTCTGATTTGGGTTTGATTCTAACCTTTGGATGGCCATTGTTCATCACCACTGTATATACCTTCCCGGTGTATTGCTTACATGGTCATGGCTACTTTTGAGCATACCGATAAACATTCCTGCTGACCTACCACTTGTTCTTTCTCTTGCAGCTGGCGGCTTGTACTTGAAATTCAGATGTAGAATACTCAAAGCTTTATGCTATCCAATGCAATTACTACTGCTGAGTCTCAGCAGTAAGCATGGCTTTAACAGTACAGATGGGATAATCTAATGTACAAAATATAATCTAACACTGTCATAAACAGCACTCTTATTTCAACTTGTGTCACTTGTCACATCTTCAGATATTATGAGCCTGTTGATGTTTGAGAAAGAATGTAATAAAATTACTGAATGACTTACATCAGTAACAATTCCAGGTGCAGACCCTTCCTCTACCCTCTTCCAATAGCTGATCCACTCCTGAGTATTGATTGTATCAGGATGATTGTGGCCCAATACTTTTGCTTGCAAGTTGCCTGTTTGGACCATAAGATCAATAGCAGCATCAACATCTCCCTTGGCATGCCAAATTCTTGCCAATATACTCATGGAACCCAGTGTATCTGGATGCTCAGAGCCCAATACTTTTTTCTCATTTCCAAAGCTGGTTTGCCAAGTTCTTCTGCTTGGTCATATTTTCCCTGCTCCCTGAATGTAACTGCTAGGTTGGCCATGGCAAACAATATGTCAGGGTGCTCAGTGCCCAATATCCTTTTCCTTCCCTCTAGCACCTGTGCTTCCAGCTCTTCTGCCTGGTCATATTTCCCCTGCTGCCAGAATGTGGCTGCCAGGTTGGCCATGGCAAACAATGTGTCAGGGTGCTCAGTGCCCAATATCCTTTTGCTTCCCTCTAGCACCTGTGCATCCAGCTCTTCTGCCTGGTCATACTTCCCCTGCTGGCTGAATGTGGATGCCAGATTGGCCATGGCACTCAATGTGTCAGGGTGCTCAGTGCCCAATATCCTTTCGCTTCCCTCTAGCACCTGTGCTTCCAGCTCTTCTGCCTGGTCATACTTCCCCTGCTGCCTGAATGTGAATGCCAGATTGGCCATGGCATCCAATGTGTTAGGGTGCTCAGTGCCCAATTTTTTTTTTGCTTCCCTCTAGCACTTGTGCTTCCAGCTCTTCTGCCTGGTTATATTTCCCCTGCTGCCTGAATGTGGATGCCAGATTGGCCATGGCATCCAATGTGTCAGGGTGCTCAGTGCCCAATATCCTTTTGCTTCCCTCTAGCACCTGTGCTTGCAGCTCTTCTGCCTGGTCATATTTTCCCTGCTGCCACAATGTGGTTGCCAGATGGGCCATACTAGTCAAAGTGCTTTGATTTTCTGTACCAAATTGGTGCACATTCTCATTATAAACAAGGGTCCTTAGCACCTCTTCATCTCCCCACATGCCCATGCTTTTATACACATCAGCCCACTTAATTGCTATATCAACAGGAATAGTGCCCTGGTGTGCATGTCTGATATGCAAGTAGAGCTCTCTTTTCAGAGCATAGCTCTCTGTATCCAAATTATATGGAGTTGCCATTGCAAGCAGATTTTGTACAGCTGACAAAACTTCAGAATCATCTTGAAGCTCCATCACCCATTGATGAATGAGGGGATGAATGCTGTATGATCCACTGTAGTGGACAAGAGAGTATTGCAGAAGTTCCCGCACCACTTCATGAAACTTGTAAGAATCCCACATGCTATTGCCATCAGAGAACAAATCCAAGAGTGAAGGCCTTTCTTCCCAATCATGGTCATCAAATGCTCTCCTGAAAAGCTCTTCTGTGATATCACTGTGATGCAAATAGGCACAGTGTGTCAACAGTTTCTGGGCATCTGAGCTCAGCTTATCAAAGCTGATTTTCCATGTAGCATAAACAGTGGAATTGTAGCTGTCAAGCCATTGCTTTGGTTTTTTAGAGAGGATCATGGCTTTATGCTCCTTGAACAGTAACAAGTATCCATCTGCAGAGCTTTGTGTAGATGAAATATATGCTCCTGCCTGAGCAATTGCTAGAGCAAAGTAACCAAGCTCCTGTAGAAATATTGAGCACCCAATTTTATTTTATTTTCCTGCATGATTATGCTTACCTTGACAATTTTCAATCCCACCTGCTCACCAACACTACTGTGGCTGGCATGCATCAAAAGCTTAAGTGCATCTGCTTTTGACATGCCATAAACATGGCTGGAAGCCTGCGACCCAGTACTGAGACTGATACAAGATTGATTTCTTGTTGTCACAAGAATATTCCCATGTGCACATTTGGGGATGTAAACTCCCAAATTAAAGTCAGGGTCATCTGCATTATCCAACAGCAGCAGCCAATTGGACTCTTGGCCCTTGAACCAACTCAGGGCACCACCCCATGATTCACCAGCATTCTTAGCAATAGCAATAGCAGTAAGCTCAGTCTCCAATGACTGAGTTGAAGAAGCATCAACCATGAAAACTTCTGAAAATCTGACAGAAAGTTGTCAGCAGTCTATTCATCATCTAGATGATATTCACTCACTCAACATCCTTGTTGTGGTGGCAGTCATGAATGAATTTATATGCAATCTGAGTCTTCCCTGCACCACCAGGGCCATGAAGCACAAAGATGTGCTGTTGAATAGCACTCTCAGTTGGGTTGGCAAAATACCCCTTCATCTGGGTCAAAATATCACTCCTGCCAGTGAAATTGGCTGAAGGAGGAGGGATAGCCTTGATCATGCCAGCACTCTTTGGCTGGGCAGGCATATGAGCCACCGAGGACATCTGAATCTGGCTCTTGCCATGGAGCACCACTTGAACACATACATCAACTCGAGAATTAACATCCATCATCTGCAGATATCTGCAGTGTGGGCAGCAACTGCACTCTGCCTGTCCCATGCATCCCAGGATACATTCTGCATGCCATGCATCACATTGAACCAGAAGTACAACTCCGGGTAGTGGAGGAAGTGCTTCACCATCTCCTCTGATACCCTCTCACAGTCCACAGCAACATCACGGAGGACACCAAGCAGGTCCGAAGACAACAGCTTTCTATCACGGACACCACCTGCAGGTACACCAATGGTCTGTGCACGACCAGTCCCAATGCTGACCACAGCCCCGAGACTACGGGTCGGGTACACAGATGCAGCTTCATCAAGCAAGACACGGCAGGGATTGTTCGAGCCCATGCCCGCATCAACATATTCGTGGTTAACCACTCCATCAGAGATGGTGATGGGCTTGTAATGCCCAGGATGAGCAGTAGTAGCACGAGCAGCCTCCCATAACATGCAGTTGGGTCCTGCATTCCTCGACACCTTGTAGGTACGAAGAAGAGACGGCCTACCCGGAGCCACATTATCCTTATAGCTGGCACACACAAATCTAGGATAATGTCGAGGTTTAGAACAATGATGTGAGCGAGTGAAGATATGTGGACGTACACTTTACACCCGTCGTCCTCGACCATGCGGGCATCTTTAGCGCCGCTGCAGTAGGCACCGACAATCCCGCGCATCTTTTCCTTGAGGGCCTCCGCCCTGAACATCTCCTCGCCCCGACGCTTCCGCCCATCGACGTACACGGCCTTGACGAAGCCATCGTACTCCTTGATTGCGTCGTCGACCGACATGCGAAGACGACCGAGCATGAGGGCGATGATCCTGTGATACAAAAAAAGGTGTCAGCGATGAGTGATCAACAAATTCGTAAGCGATATACGACGATGAGGGAGAGGGATGAGGGAGAGGGATGAGGAAGAGGGGAATGACGATGAGGGATAGGGACGAGGGTGACGGGAATGAGGGCGAGGGACGGGAATGAGGGCGAGGGACGGGAATGAGGGCGAGGGACGGGAATGAGGGTGAGGGAGGAGGGACGGGGGCGAGAGAAGGGGGCGAGGGTGAGGGAGGAGGGACGGGGCGAGAGAAGGGGGCGAGGGTGAGAGATGGGGACGAGGGCGAGGGTGAGGGATGGGGACGAGGGCGAGGGTGAGGGATGGGGACGAGGGCGAGGGCGAGGGTGAGGGAAGGGGACGAGGGCGAGAGAAGGGGACGAGGGCGAGAGAAGGGGACGAGGGCGAGAGAAGGGGGCGAGGGTGAGGGACGGGGACGAGGGCGAGGGTGAGGGATGGGGAAGGGGGTGAGGGAAGGGGACGAGGTACTTACCCGCCAGTACCAGTGCCGCCAATCATGTCAAAGTACGCGTGAGGGGCCGGAGTCGAGGAGAGACGTTCCTCGTGTTCGATACGTTTCATCATCTCGCGGATGATGAGCAGCGCGGACATGCCGCGGATGCCGCCTCCATCTACGACGAGAAGGGTTAATCGCGATGAGCGCCGGCGACGGAGAGATATAGCGACGATACGCACCAATGGAAAGCAGCCTCAGCGGTTTAGTCTCGTTGTCTGTCATAGTACAGTCGATAGTGATTCGAAAGTTTGGTTGGTTAAGCTGAGAGTTACAGATGAAAGCTCGAGAAATTCCTCCTGGTGGTGGAACGAAGGAAAGGAGGAAAGGGGCCTCGTTCCCACAGGACGAGCTTATAACATCTCTCGAGCGTCTGTTTGCAACGTGGAACGAACGATAACGAGATCAGTCGAATGAATTGGAGCTGGACGGCTTACCTGGTCGCTGGCTCCCCCTTGCTTATCGTAGATGGCGTTTTCTCGATCTTGGCCCTTACAGTCCCCAGTATAGGTGTAGGCTGCAGGCGCATGACTGACGATGCCTGCTTCGCGAGGGAATGCACCGGGCCACATGTCAAACACGGGGGAGGGACCAACTGCTTCAGGGCGTAGCACAAGGTAAGGGCGGATGGTGTTAGCGAGATGTTGCTGGACCCGGAGAGACGACGTGAAAGACCATGGCTGGCACACTCGACGGAGACCTGCGCATGCCGGAAGCAAATGAGTTTGAGGGAATCGAACCATAAATGTCGAAAACGTACCTGAAGACAAACGAACGTCTCACAACCAGTGAGAAGGGAAAGAGCATCCACAACGGCGAGAGACAGCGACGAGCAGGGAAGAGACAGGGGCTCATTCAAACTCCGGTTGTTTGCCCAACATATGCACGTCTAGAAAGTAAGTAATGCAGTTCACGCACGATTTGCGCAGTGCACACGACACTCTCCTCACTCTGATAAAGTGGCATTGAACATCCCCGGCTTCGCTGATTACAGTCTTCGTGCTTTGGGTTTCTGAAGCTTCAATGGGTCTGAAATCGTGTTCGTGGCTCGAGACCGAAATAGATTCACGACCGCGTCGCATTGATACTGAGTCCGAGTCGCGCTCTTCACTTCTCATTTCAACAGGGCATGATCTTAACCTTTCATTTGGCTCCAAACTCAAGTTTTTGAACAAAGACCTAGAACCCGTCTACTAGTTCCCACACGACTCTCTTCTTTGACGTACACAACGAACAGAAAAGACACGACTGAACAAAAGCAGACAGAAACCATCCATGAAGATATCCGAGGCAACTGCTCGAGACATCTCACTAAATTACAGAGCTACCCGACGTCGTCGACCACCGACGTCTGCAGTTAAATGAGCCGACCGACCATGCCGGGTGATAAATCAGCGAAGAGGACGGAGCGGCAAGACGGTATCGAGTCCAATTGCCCTGTCACATTCGCACTGGCGAGAAAGCGTTCGTCATCCTCGGGGGTAATCCACTGACAGTACCAATGGAGCATCTGATGGAGGCGAGAGATGTTAAGCAAAGTCGAGACATTCGAAGGTAAAGTCACATACAGCCGTAGGAGATATGTTAGATGATCAATGATCCCTCGTCCGAACGTTCCGTATCATCGTCTTCCGAAGTGAAGCAGTGACGCCAAGCAGTCCACAAGACGCTGTAGTATAGCATTTTCGAACGGGCCTTCCTTCCTCTGCGTTCTCTCTGGTATAGGCATGGATGTCGATACCAGACGAAGAATCGGCGAAGTTCATCGTTAACGAGCGGATCGACTCCGGATGAAGTCGAGACGTCAGCGCGTCAGCAGCGGCTGGAGGAAATTTTCAAATTAAATCACGTCGATCATTGATTCAAAGCATTTAATCACTCACCAAATTACAATTTACTCCGGCGCGGTCAAACCAGAAGAACCCGACTCTCGATTCGAGGAGCAGAATGTGATGTTTCTCAGAAGCTAATCGCCTGAAATCGACTCCGCGTCTAACTCCACACTCGGGATGGAACGAGGTTAATCTGAAGGGCGCAGACGTATGCTTTAGGACTAAGCAAGCGAACATGTTGAACTGGGAACGTACCGTCCCTGCCCGCGGTATACTCCACCACATCCTGCAGCCCCGCAGCGCCAGACATCGTGAAGACGACGCAGCCAATTGAGGTCTTGATCCCCTCGTCCTCCGCGATTGCCTTTCCGCGCATAGCGAGAACCGTCTTAGAGAGCTGAGCAGCTTTGGGAGGCTGGTTCCTCAACGCGTCCTCGAGAGGCTGGGTAACATCTTCCAGCGTTTGAACTTCCGATACAACATAGTGTTGGCGTTGAGAGGTCAGGTGGTGGATGTGAAAGACGAGAGATGTTGTATCTGCGTCGCCGTGGAATCTAAACCGAGCGAAGGCAAGAGAAGAAGGTAATGACATTGAAGACAAAATGGAAGTCGACGAATGTCGTGGGTAGTAAGGAGGAAGTAAACATGGGTGACGTCAGAGTAGACGATGAAGACAGTGAGGGCCGAAGCGGAAGAGTAGAAGCGTACGTCGAGATGAAAGTAGGGCGAGGGAAGAATATGAACAATGGCGAGGAAATGTGAATATAATTAGTCACATGGGCAAGATAATTTTTGTGGGCAGAGGAGAATGCAAGAGGTGAGCCAAATCGTCGTCGTAGACACCGAAGGCCTACGACCTCCGGCCTTCAACCCCGTGAGGTGCCTCCACCCAGCCCATCCACCCGTTCACCGGACAGCCTGTCGACGTAAAGCGAGTCCCGGAGTACCTGCTCGGATGGCTTGGCGCGGACCGGGTGGACGTCAGCCTGAAACATGCCTCCAGTAAGTATGGTCTGGATGGGTTGGATGACGATGGACGGACGAAAGCAAACAGGGGAGAAAACTGACAGCTGTGATCGCAAAGCCGGCTCTTTGCGTTGCGTGGGCTCGCTGATCCTCGGGTGCCCTCCTTCTGCGTTCCAAGGGCCCTTCGTTCCTCTACCACCGTTCTTGCCTGCGTACCAGCAGGAAACCCGCTCCCTCCTTTCGTTGGCAACGCAACCCAGCTCCCTCCGCTCGTCCCCTCCTCGTCCTTGGGCTCGATACGCTCCCTGATGTCATTTTGGAATTTGAACGCCGAGCGGAACGCGGAGAGCTCGATCCGCAATACGGTGTGTACCTCCATCTCGTCGCACTCTGGTTCCATGATGCGGGCGATGACCTCCGCGACCTTGAACCAGACCTTGAGGTTGTCACTTGCGGGAAGGATGACGCTTTAATGCTGGTTGAGCGACGTTCTCGTAGCGTGGGCGGCAGAGAATACTCACAGCATAGAACTGGGATCCATCTCTCTGGACTTCGTTCCTCGGAAAGAGACCTACGTAGAATCAGCTCGCACCATACATAATAGGGCTAGGTAAAGACGAGGACACTCACTTGCAACACCTTGCACAAACTAATTTCGCTTCGACGACGGATCCCGCTGGCTGTGGATCGCTGACGCCAGCCCGAGGACTTGCGATACATCGCCGAACGTCTAGAGTTTGATACCATTTACTTCAAGATTGCAAGGGACGAAGGCGAGGCCGGGGAAGGACAGGAGAGCTGAAGAAGGGCTGAGAGTCTATCGCCGCAGATTTGCCTGCTTGGCATACCAGACGGATGAAGGTGGTTTCCTAGTCGGTTTTTATGAGTGTTGATCTAGCCTCTAGGTTATTGTTGAGTCATGACGGACGATGAGAACATCAGCGTACCATAGACCATCAACGTCCAGAGTACGAACATCTCTCAAGACATCTCTATCCGAGCATCAGAGGATGCCCGCGAGATGGACGACTCGACTCGATCACGACACGTCGGAGAAGATAACGAGAACATGCGACGGCGCGAGTAGTTTGATAAGCATGAAGTGTGAAGTATTGTATCAGTGCAAGGATTGGTCGTCGAGAGGCATCGAGTCTCGACGACAGTGAGATTGCTGATTTAGGGCAGGTTGTTTGGTGTCTTGGTAAACCCCTGGACATCAAGACCAGAGTGCAGACTCAGGGCACCATCGTCAGATGTCACAGAGCCTACCACAATCCATCGGCCGCCTCAGATTCCAAACCTCTGAATACCGCACGCCTATCAATGCGCACCCGGTACCCAACCTTCGGTGATGATGTGTGGATTGACGGTGTAGGGGTAGACGAACTACGCATACGGGTGCGGGTAGTGGTCATTCGTTCAGCGGAAGTGAAGAGAGAGAATAGAGCGGTGCAGAACAAACTTCCTATCGTTGACGTCGACGTCGAGGACCAAGATTATTGGTTGTTGAGACTTGGGTAAGGATAATAATCTCATGATGAAGTTAGCTCTGGCCAACCAGAGCCTCTTCAAACATCCCGAAGCGTCTTTCTCTGCTCGTTACCCGCAACATCCCTTGAGCAGCGGGTCCAAGTCTACTAGTGCTCGGCCCTCTAAGATGCCTGTTCAATCGACCCAACGTATAATACGCCCCTTTCTTTCGAGTCACCATCATTGCGAACCCGGTCTCCGGTCCCGAGATGTTCATAGACTTGTGACTTGGCCCCGAGCCCGAGGTTTGCGGGTAATGGGGAGCAATTATCGTTTAAAACTAATAAAAGCTCATATCCGGCGATCCTTCATGGCCCTCCATCTACAAAATCTCCCTCTTGCATCGTGTCTACTTCGGCTGTGAACTCAAAGCTCCTCTCGGTACATTCACCGCATAACTTGCTTCAAGTTGCTCAGCATCTCTACTGATATGTCTACACCATCTCGGACCCGCGTACCAGTCATCTACGTTCGCCCTCGCTTACTTCCTTGCCCATGACCTCTGCAACTGATATCGTGATTAATTCAGGGAACCGGTGGCTTTGGCAAACCCGGTCCGCGTTCCAACGGGGCACGTATCCACACCGTCGCCGATGCCCACACCGTGCTCGATGTCTACTTTGCACGCGGGTACACCACGCTCGACACTGCTCGCCTATATGGAGGTGGGACGTCTGAGGAGGTATGTATGATGCCTTGTGCAAATGACTATGACACAAGCGCTTAATGGGAAAACTGGTGGTATCTAGTTCCTGGGCGAGATGGACTTGCCTCAGGGTGTGACGATTGACACCAAGTAAGTTCCATTGCATCGACATCGTGCTCGATGCTGATTCTCAACGAACTCGTATCTCAGAGCGTTTCCTGGGCATGCTGGTGCGTTCAGCGCGTCGGGGATTCGTGCATGCCTAGAAGCATCACTGCGTGCGCTCGCTGGAAAGAAAATCCGGACGTTCTACCTACACGCTCCTGATCGGGGTACACCTGTCGAGGAGACGCTCAAAGCGATTGACGAGCTTTACAAGGAAGGACGTTTGTAAGGAAATCCCAGTCTTTCAGGCAAGGGTTTTTATTGAATAATTGAATACCATTTACAGTGAGGAGTTCGGATTGAGCAACCATTCCGTATCGCAGGTTCGCTCTTTTCCCCGATTACTACTGTGAACCACATATAGCTGACGGGTTTCTGACCCAAATCATCAGCTCGCAAACGTCATACGAGTCTGCAACGAACACGGCCGGATCAAGCCTGCCATCTATCAGGACTGCTACAATGCCATTGAGCGGGACGTCGAGGACGAGTGAGTGTCATCCCTTTTCCGTAACTTAACGCTAACTTCAAGCTGTAATTTATTCCTTGGTCCAAAGAATAATCCCCCTCCTCCGCGCACACTCTATCCGATTCTACGCCTACTCCCCGCTCGCAGGCGGCATTCTCACGCCGCGCATCCACACGCTCGGGGCCGTCAAGGACGCGTGCCACGGTACCTCCTCAAATGACGACGGAGGCAAGGGAGGGAGCGAGAAGCTCGCAGGGACGCGGTGGGACATCTCGAACTCGCACCAGGCGCCGCTGCTGTACCAGAACTACGGGTGGATGATCGAGAGCGGGGCTGTGCATAAGCTCGCGGGGGAGCTGGTGCGTTCTTCTCCTTTTACTCTGATGATAATATCGTTTCTCCCGGGATCGAAACATAATGAAACAGAATATACTAATGCGAGATTGTGGTTCATAGGAGAACCTCGATCCCCCGATCCCGCTCGCCCAGGCCGCGCAGCGCTGGCTGCAGCACCACAGCAGGCTCGACCCCGCACGGGGCGACGCGGTCGTGCTCGGCGCGGCGACTGCGCCGCAGCTTGAGAGGAACCTGGATGATTGGTACGTTCGATGCTTGCTTCACTCTAAGCTTGAAATAACGTTGACCGACATTCTCGCGCCGTGCAGCGAGATGGGGCCGCTCCCGGATGACGCGCTTCAACTGGTCAACGATGCGTGGAGGAAGCTGAAGGAGTTTGCGCCTAAGGTTGTGTCATAATGTAGTGTGATGATGAAGGTTACGTTGTGGATTCAAGTTATTTCTATTTGGGGGCCCGGGCCACACGCATAATATTCACCATGTTCTACACGTAACCCCAGTGTTCGTTAGTAGTCTCCTTTGTGCAGACGTTCAATTACACGTGTCGCTGCGTTCATACTTCTGTTGTTTAACTCAAGGGTTTAAGTGAGTACGGCTGTGATTCATGCACGACGCCCTCCTCACTTGAATAAGTTGGCAGCAGAACCGTTTCCCGGCTTCGTCGATCACAGTCCCCGCGCTTCTTCTATGTCGTGATCGTGGCTCAAGACCAAACCAGACTTGCGAACGCGTCGCACTGACACTAAGTCGTACTATATCTATATCAACATGGGTCCACTGGTCGACTCATGCTGGGCCTACCTCCACAAACATATTTCATCTCAAGAACACGCTTTTCACCTTCATTCACCCTCATTTATTGATACTTCGAGTTCGAGCAAAGAACTGGGATCAATCTAATAATTATCACACAACAAAAGGCCATCCTTTTTATTCTCGTTGTTATACTTACACATCGAACATAAAAACGAATCAGACAGACAAAAGCGCGGGATCGTGCGTGGATTATCGAGTGCATACGCCAGTACGAGTCTCGCACTAGATCGAGTATGCCCCCGCGGGCTAATCAACGTCTTGAGATCGACGAACGGACCAACCATGCTAGGTTTTAAAGCGAATGAGAGGATGGAGGGGTAAGACGACGCCAAGCTGCGTATCCCTGCGACATGGATGGAGGAGTCGATGTCGACGTAAAGTATGGCATGGCCGAAGCAGCCAAAGGCAAAGTCACTTACAATGCTGTAGATGAGTTGGATGATTCCTCGTCCGTGCGCTCCGTGCCACCGTCTTCTGAGAGAGGGGCATCGACCCCAAAAGCTATCGGCAAGACGATGTACGGGGCTCTTGTGCGAATCCGCCTTCGTCCTCTATTTTTTCTCTAGCATAGGCTTTGATGTCAATGCGGGGTGAGGAATCAGCCAGCCCGCAGAGGGCGAGTTCTGATACGAGGAATACCCAGATATTCGGCAGTGGCTTATCGTCAACGAGTGTTTCGACTCCAGATAAATTGAGACATTTCCGGCGCCTGAAGGAGACAGCCAAGTCAGTGTATGCCGTTGCATTGGTTCAACCGAGTCACTCACTAAAATATTCTAACGCGATCGAGCCAGAAGAAGTCGACTCGTGCATCGACCCGGAGCAGAATGCGTTGGTCGTCGCAGCCAGTCGGCTGATATTGCCAGTCCCCCATCCAATCCCACCCTCAGGGTGGAATTTGGATAATTTGCGGAGTGCCAACGTACACTTGAAGACCTATCTAGCGAACACCTTACCGCCTGCCACGCGTCCTCGAGTCGGTTGTTGGCACACCACAGCGCTTGAACCTCCGATTCGAGCGCAACATTGACTGGGTTGAGGTGGCGAATGAATAACTTTTACGACCGCAAATTCGTGGAAGAGGTGTGTGCTATGACCGTTGAACGTTGAAGCCAAGTCGCGAGGAAATGAGAGATTGCCAAATAATTGTATCATTTGAGCATCTGAGCATCTCTTCACGCAGTTGTTCCCACCTACTTGACCCGCTTCATTGCCCCGCAAAGGCCAGACACACTACAGTATCCTTGCTACACCAGATTTCCTCTCCTTCCTTTCTGTCGACCCAGGACATCAAGAAAGCTAAAGTGAACTAAGCATGACATGGTCAAATTAAACGTCGCAATAGATGAATCCGCCCTCCTCCAGGCGTACAAGATATCCTCTCTCAGCCCCAAGTAAGGCCGCCAACCTCGCGCTATGAACGTATTCCGCTCACTTCGTCGATCCTCAGGAAATGGGAAGAAGTCGACTATGATCTCGAAGAAGGACTCGCCGACGCGATGAACAGCTCCAGCGGGGAGGGAAGGGGTGACGCGCTCGGCCTTGGAGCTGTCGTCGAGTACGTTCCCATATCTCTCATGCATATACTCATAACTCAGTATCATGTAGCTACAACGGCATGGACGCAGAGACAAGTTCGTATTAACCCTCATCCCTACCCTCGATGCCCCGTCCTCGCGCTCTCTGACATCCGATCCAACCTCGCTCTCGTTTTAGAGGCGTCCATCGTCATCTCGTCCAAGTCCTTCGACCCCAAGGCATTCCTCTCCGTTGTCCATCCAAATGCAACTTATCAGGACCTCTCTGCTGGAATATCGAACCTGGATTCGTCACTCAATGCGCGGTCCGAGCAGGTGCGCGTTCTCGTGGAGGACAACTTTGATAGGTTCGTGGCAGTCAAGGCGTCTACGGATGGTGCGTACGGTATCATTCCACATGGATTATGCTCACTAGAACCGGTGGAACAGCTCTGTACGACGAGATGCGCACCGGGCTTCTATCCGACAAGAGCGAGCACGCGTCCAAGCCCCTGGTGGACCTTCTGAAACGTACGACCGCCCGCTGCCCACCTCTTCCCCTTCCTTTGGCTGATCACTCCGGATAGGCGCTGCTGTCAAGGCTGACCAGGTCTTCCTCCCCGTCCTCGAGAACGCGTCCAAGGCGCAGAAGCTCCGTACGACCCTCGGCGTGTTCGAGCGCTCCAAATTCTTCTTCGGCCTCCCCGGCTACCTCGTCGAGTCCATCGAAGCAGTACGTCCCCTCCTCCCCCTCCTTCCAATTCACCCCACCCGAACACCACGCTGACGCCTCGTTTTGTGTACCATAAAGGGCCGCTTCGAAGCCGCCCTGCGGGACTACAACAAGGGCAAGTTCCTCATGGAGTCACGCCCGGGCCAGATCCTGCCCGTGGGGAACACGAAAGACGGCAAGCTGCTCCCGCAGCAGCGGCGCATCCTCGACAAGGCGTGGGCCAACGTCGAGCGCGTCATGGGCGAGATGCGCAGGCTGCTGCTCGCGCGGCTCGAGGAGCCCCGGCGGACGGTCGAGGAGCAGGAGAAGACGATCGAGTGAGTGGGATCTATGCCGTGTGTGATATGGAGAGTGGTCGCTGACGAGGTGGGTGGGCTTGCAGGATACTGCTGGAGCTGGGCGGACAGGAAGACCCCGTGTGGACGTACTTTGACAGCCAGCACAAGTACATTATGGGTGAGATGAAGAAGGCGTTCAAGACGACGTCGCAGAAGATCAAGGGTACGTGTGTTTGCGAAACATCCGCCCTTAGCCTCACTCAGCTTTGCATTTCCCCGCATACTGACGTTTCCACCCTACCAGTCGCACGCCAGAAGTCAGCTTACTCAACGACCGGCCTCGACTCAGTGAACAAGGTCCTTGCATCTCAGCTCCAGGTGTGCATCGCCGCTCTGGATGGAAATAAGCAGGCGTCGGAAAGCATCATCGGTAAGCCTTTCTCCACTCTCATTCAATTTACA
Source organism: Coniophora puteana RWD-64-598 SS2 (assembly GCF_000271625.1). Lineage (NCBI taxonomy): Eukaryota > Fungi > Basidiomycota > Agaricomycetes > Boletales > Coniophoraceae > Coniophora > Coniophora puteana. The sequence goes on along the minus strand of NW_006913064.1, from coordinate 865,378 downwards.
CTCGACCCGAATTGGTGACTCTAACGATTTCCCATGTATAGGCCAGACGGGCGAACACGAGGTATGGGAGGCGATCTGGGAGATGATCAAGGGCGTCTCAGAGACAATGATGTCCTCGCTGCCCAACTTCTGGCGGATCTCCAAGGACTTTCTGAACGGCAAGTTCAAGCGCGTACGTCCCTTTCTCTCGCAACGCACGATACACTTCACAGCTGACACTCTTCGCGATTGTAGACCTCCACATCACGCCGGAGCCCCTCCCAGTGCCGCCAAATGGCAGTCGACATCGTGCAGCTCTACGCCTCGCTCCTCTCCGAGTTCTTCGCACTCTCCGACTTCGTCGTCATGTCCTCCTCTGCCACCGCCTCGTCTAACGGCGACCGCAGCGCGACGTTCCCGCCGCTGTTCCCGACGCACGCGAACTCGGTCTCGACGGCGCATTTTCTGAGCAAGCTGCTCGGCGAGATCCAGGAGTGCGTGAACGACGTGACGGGCATGGAGATCGGCGGGGAGGCGAGCTCGGGGATGAAGAATCTGCTGGAGAGCGCGCGGTGGAAGTTTGTGGAGATTCTGACGGACGGGTGGTTGCGCGGTACGTTCCCTCTCCCCTTCTGTTTTTTTCCCTTTCCGCTTGCTTAATCCCAACCCATCCATGCAGACTCGAACCTCTTCTTCTTCGTCGAAACATGGACCCCGTCCTCGTCCTCCCCATCCACGACGCAGTACCTCTTCCACTTCGAGCTCTACCAGCGGTACATCGCCACCGCGGCCTTCAAGCTCGCCGGCGCAGTCGACCTCAGCTCCTCCGGCGGGAGCGTCTCCAGCTCCGGCTCCAACTCCGGCTTCGGCTACTCGAGCGTGCTGCGCAGCGCGAAGAAGGCGTCGATCCCGCAGGCGTTCGCGGGGCGGATCACGAAGGCGTTCTACGACTCGCTGTACGCATTTTTGGACGGGCTCGTGTTTTTGGCGTCGGATCAGAGTCCGGTGGCGCGGGAGAGGGCGGAGAAGAAGGGGAGCGAGGCGGCGAGGGGTGTTGCTGCCGGGAGGGATTCTACGGGCGGGTTTGGGAGGCCGGTGGGCGGTGGGGTTGGTGCGTTCGGGAGTGGTGCTGGGGGTGCTGGTGGCAGTGGTGGGGGGATGGCGGGGGATGATCGGGATCTGGGGGATTCGGTGAGTGCGGGGGTTCTCATGTTTTTTTTTCTCAGCTTTCTGATATCTGGTGTTTGAATCGATAGGATACGAGGCTGCTCATTGTCACGTCGAATTTTGCGTACCTGCAGGCGACACTTCTGCCCGGCATGCTGACGCAGTTCGAGGACGCGCTTGGTCAGTCGACCAACAGCGATCGGCAGGTGAGCTCCCGCTTCCTCGCTTGCCCTGATAAGCGCTGGCCTGACTGACTCGATATTGCACAATAGACGCTACTCAAAGTCGTGAAAGAGCTCGACCAAACGCTCTTCGAGGGCTACACCAAGCCCAAGAGCGCACGCGCGACCTCCATCCTGCGCGAAGGCATCGTCGGCGGCGGCATGGACTGGTACAACACGCCGCAGCCCTCAGAAATCCGCTCATACATGTACGACGCGCTCTTCTTCCTCGTCGAGGTGCACGCACAGGTCTCGCGCACGGGCGACACGCCCCTGCTCGAGCGCGTGCTGCACACGCTCGTCGAGGACGTGGCGTCGCAGGCGCTCGCGTCGTTCAAGCAGGTGAAGAAGTTCGGCATGGGCGGCATGCTCCGCGCGACGCTCGAGATCGAGTTCCTGCACCAGACGCTGGCAAGACACGTGTCCCCGCAGGCGGCGGACACGCTCTCGCAGCTGTATACCCAGATCTCGCACGCGTACGCGAAGCGCCCCGGGGACGAGAGTCTGCAGGCGAGCCTCGATAGAGTGAAGAAGACGCTGTCGGAGAGCAGGCGCGCGACGCATGTCGATTTTATGTGTTTCCGCCAGCCGAGGGATAAAGCGTCCGCGTCGTCGGGGTCGGTGGGGCCGGGTACGCCGGCGAAGGAGAAGCGGACGAGGGAGCGCGGGGAGAGGGACAAGGACAGGGACCGCGAGCGCAGTCGGCGGGATGGAGTGAGTACGCCTGCTCGGGAGCGGCCCCCGCGCGCTGTTCGACCAGATGTCTCAGGCTAGCAGCGTTCGTCATTTTCCATTTTACAACATAGTCTTCTTAGGCAGCGGGTGGACAACAAAGGGACGAAACCGATGGATAAGGGTGTGATTGGGTATATGCACCTCGCACACGTGTCGATGCCAGCATTAGTCCTGAACTAAGTATCCACAGTATGTAACTTTACACTCTATTGATGGAAGTTGAGAGGGCCTGCTTATACGGCCTCTCTATCATATGCAAAATCAGTGTCCGTTGACCACGCTCGGTTACGAGGGACCTGCACGCCGGGCGCTTGCTAGGTCCTAACCTAAACGCCGGGCTTAGCACCCGCAACCTACGCCAACAAATCGACCAGAATCGTAATGACACCCAGCACTGTACGCCACCACACCAGTCAGCCAGCGAACCACTCAATCACAACACAACCTGACAAGGGAAAAGGAGCCCACGCACCGATCTCGATCGCAATCAAGACGATGACGATCGTCTCGAGGCGCTCCGCGTGGCGCGAGGACACGGACTCCTTGAGGAGCTGCAGCATGTCCTGGAGGACCTCGACGCGCGTGTTGAGCAGGTTGATGCGCTGCGGGATCTCAAGGTAGCTTCGCGCGGCGTCGTACAGCGGCTGTAGGTCTGGGTAGCTCTGTTTGTTTTAGTTTGGGTATTGTCAGCACTTTGCTTATGCATGTATGGGGAGAGATAAGAGGGAGGCTCACCCAGAAGACCTCCTAAGGATCGACGACAAAGGACAAGCGGGCGAAGCGGGTGAGTCGGCTGGTTCAGTATAACGAAAAGTAGGGGCGGACGTACAGGTGAGTCGAGCACGGATCCGACGGAGTTGATGTTCGTGCGGAGGATGAAGAGTTCACCGATCTTGCGCATGATTTCTGCGCGGTAATTACAAGGTCAGAACGCGAATCCAAAAAAGCAGACACAGTTGATCGAGAGCATGGGGAGAAGGAAAGCTCACCTTTGTGCGGCATGCCGATCTTGCCGGTCTGTATGATGGCGTCGGGTATGTCCTTTGTGTCCTCTATCTTATTCGAGATAAGCTCTTCGAACTAAGTTACATGCATGCGTTAGATGGCGCCGCAATGGTGAGGCGACCGTTGTTTGCTTACTAGTGATATCTTTGTGGATTGCGAGAGAGCATGCGAAAGCGAGAGTTTGGTCCTTGACAGCTTATCAGCACGAAAGGCAGCCGGGAGCGCAGAAATCGGCTCACATGTAACTCGATCCTTTACGGAGTGTTATAACGTCGTTGTATATTCTGGGATATTGTCAGCTCCCTGCCGTCGTGTCAGAGGCGGTATCTGCTCACCGACTATAATTAGCATAGTAGAAATTAAGGTCCTCCATCTCAACGTCATCGGGGGCTATGTCGCAAATCCTGGTCAGGCTATGCAACAGCAGAACTCGCCAATGAACATACCTAACCGCTCCACCTCAAACCGTTTTCTTGTTTTACACGTTAGCATACATACACCAGTGGTCTGTGCGTCTGAATGAGGGCACTCACATTGACGAGAGGAAACGGCGCTCCTGCGCCTCGGTCATGCCCCAGAGTACGACCGTACCGTAGTCAAAGAGAAAGATTTCCGCCGAGGGCATGGTGACGTCGAAGCGTGTCTTCTTCTTCTTGATGAAATGCCCGCCGTCCTCGGACGCGTGCTGGTGCAGCTCGGGGACGCCGAGGAGGTCGCCCACGCGTTGGTCGGGTTGGCGGGCGGGCTCGGTGCCCTCGAACGAATACGGCGTGTAGAGGACTTCGTCGATGAGCCGCGGGTCCGTGCCGTGCGATGCACGGCGGGCGTTGAAGAACTTCATGGCCTCATGGAGGCGGTAGGAGCTGCGGGAACACGGAGATTGGGGTTGGTAAACACCGTGCTCTGGGGGATAATATCCGCTGAGATGCATGCCGGGCGGGAGGAGACTCACCTCGCTGTGGCATATGTGGTGACGCGGGGGAGCGACTTGGCCTTCTTCTTGGTGAGCTTGAGCGCGTCGCGGCGGGCCGTGCCCTGGGGGATGAGCGAGAGCGAGCGCAGGCGGACCTCAGCGTCCTCTGCCTCCTCCTGCTCCTCGTCCTCGTCCTCGTCGTCACCCTCGTCGGTGTCTCCAGTTGTTCCCAGACTCTCTTCGTTCTCCGGTGGGACGTTGAGCAAGCGTTCCTCGGCCTGGGCGGGCTCTGGCTGCTCGGGCAGGACCTTGAGTTTGCCAGCGACCTTGGTGGTGCGGTTTGCACCGCGAACCTTGGGTTCTGGGGGGTCCTGCTGACGCTGTTTGGGTGCTATGAAGGAGCGTGGTGTCTGTTCTGAGGGCGGCATGTCGTGTACGGGGAACAGGAGCAAGGGCGATAGACGTCGCGCCTGATGAGACCAAACCTCCGTCTGAGGTCACCGCGTCTATAATTAGTAACCTCATCAGCACTGCGACTTTGCCTTGACTTTCACTAGCCTACATCTGCACAAATTGGCCCCATCGTGCGTTTGACACCTTACTAACATTCTTCGACATCCGCCAAACAGCCTCGCCCAAGCCACTTGCTGATCATCACCGACATGGTACGCTGTGGCCCCATTTCGCGCCAGGCGGAGACGCATACATGCTAGAGAAGAACGGTGAATAACACGACAACTAGTCTCCTCCAAAAGCTATCCGTATGCTGTGGCTGACATCCATATACTAGCTTGCGCATCTTAGGCGCTCTTAAACAATTCGATAAATACAGACCACCAGATGTATGCGCACTAGGCAGCTGGTGTTTACAGTTTCTTACAGCAAACAAAACCGTCGACGCAAAGACGCGACTACCCGTACCCGATACCTTCCTACCACCTACGTTCTCCTCATCCTCCCCCTTGCTACATCTTCAATATGGTGGCTCCGCTCCTCATTTTCTGAAGTGAACCCTCCAGACAGCCTCTGGGGTTCTCGGCTAGACGTTTACACAACTTTTGTCCCTACTCCACCACTTTTTTCTGGCTTCCAGCTGCGGCAAACCACCGTCTGGCCCCAGGCCTTCTGGCGGAGGAAGCTCTTTCATTGACGCTCTTTCATCGATACTCTTTCATTGCCACAATGGCTCTTCCAGAGCGGCCTCTAAGGTGTCTTTGCTGGCAAAGCGACTGTCGGGAAAACCTGGAACCCGGATGGACGCGTCTCGACGCATAATTACATTCCGCTACCCGTTTTGACGCGTCGGCAACTACAGGAATGGTACGAACGCCTTCCGAAAGCCATCCCACCCCCGACCCGACGTCGTTGTGGTGCATCCATATCAGCGACAAACCAATCGGAATGTGTTTTTACGCCATGTTTACGCCATTTTGACAGTATCAAGATGCAGGTGCGACGACGTTGGCAACGGGGTTTCTGCATTTGCGTCAGAACGCCCCTCTCCAGTTTTCCGACACGTCGATTACGCCCAACTGATGATTTCGAACACTCATTCCGTCCTTACGAGGAGAGTCCCAGGAAAGCCTTTGCCCTCTCGGTCCCTTCCCTACCTTTCAGACCATTCAGCCTCACTCATCCCATCATCATCCCTCACTCACTAACAGTCAAGCACTGGCGTGGCCGGGCCGCATCGCACTGAGAGTCGCCACGCCATGCGGGTACGGTCGCTCCGGGGGGATAAAATGATGATGCAGCGTCTTTGGTATCCGGTCCTCCGCCCATTCCGCCATCGATAGAGCACCAAGGCCTCGAGGCTCCTTTCGAATCTCTGCGTGTGTGTGCTTCTATCCGCTCAGAGTCCGTTGAGCTGCGCAGAACGTGCGTGTCTCTCCGTCTCACGATCCTTGCCGCTGTCTTTTGGTTGAAGAGACGGCCATTTTGAACATTGTGCCAGTGCTTCCCCCTGACTAATTGGGTTCAAGTATCATTGCATGCCATCCTGACCACCATTCAGGTCGCTCCCATGAACAGGCACGCATTTTTTCATATTCATTATAAGATTTTCGCTTACCTGCGCCAGGACTCTTATACTGAATGGCTCCCGGAAGATGTTCTCGACCCCAGAAATAGGTTTCTACTACTACCAAGATGTTTTGCTTGCTCGACAAATCGAGTCAGGTACAAAACTAACGGTATAGTAGCAGAGAATTTACGGACATAACCGTTCACGATGAAGCGATTGAAAAGGATGCGCCAGGTTGCAATACTGGGCATTTCCACTGGCGCACTCCTGAATGGACATTGTTGATGAAGACGAAGAAGTGATGCGAGATTTCGACCATTAGCGACATCGTAGCTCTCATTTTTGGCCTTAGAACTCCCCGACTGCATTTTCCCCTTCTTTCCCACATGGAAATAGGTCCAGACCCACTTTCGTGAGTGAAGTTGTAACAAATAGACCACGCGACGATCACTTTGAAACTCAAAGAGATCTTTACCACAACACGGTAAGTTTTAGGGCTCTCGGTACACGCATCTCAAAGCATGCAGAGTTACTGAGCTGCCAAAGAAAACATTTTCCTCCAGGGAAGTAGCAACCAACTAAACAAACAAGCAGATTCTTCTCCTGACGATCCTTGCTTGCCTCAATCTGGATCACTTACGGATCGGTGGCAGTCGGATCCGCTCGCAAGGGAAGTTTCTCAGCCCACTCCGACGCGGCGTCCTGCTTCGCTGCTCTCCACAAATACTAGCGACACAGCATCTTGCATCATGGGCTGAAACCGTGGGTGCTACTACCGCTGCTGTCCCCAGGGAAGATGTCACTGAACTGCGTTTTGGCGCTCGCGAAACCCTGAACAAGTGTCAGGCACTATGCGACCCACACGCCGGCTCCTTGCAGCACGCAGCATGCAGTATGACCCTGCTCCTCGCGCTTACGTTGACCTTGTTACCCCGTTCGACGCGCCATGGAAGTTTAACAAATCGGAAAATTGGAAGCTCGTTACATACCTAGCGTGTTAGCGCTTCAGCCACCATCACAACATTCAGTTCTTTGGGAACGCAACGGCGACTTACGAGCGTTGTGTTCGAGTACTCGGGCTGCGCATGCGCAGAACGGAGTATCAGCGGATGCGGCCAGCCAACCGCCGAGAGATAACATTGTTGGAACTCCTTATGTCTACATTAGTATCTGGAGCACCGTTCCATGGTACCGCCCTATGTCCTTCTGGCCTTTTCCCACGTCCCAATGTACCGGAAGACTCGGGGCCCCCCGAGTCCGGCGGCAGGTGCGTGCGCCCTTGTCCTGCTTCTGTACGTTCCTGATGTCAAGTGCTCATACAGTACATGTATGAAGGCGAGTCCCAAAACCACGTTCTTGTCTGCGGGACCCGCCGACGGCGAGCCTATGTAAAGTACAACCTGATCCCCGCTACCTTCTACCGCCTGGCGTGCACATGTCGAGATAGCCCCTGCGCCAGTGTGCGATTCTTGTCTCTCTCCTATCTCCTCTGATGTACGTATGTAACAACAAACCTGGCGTCAATCTAACCTCCCGCGATCCTCATCCGATCAGCAGGCCATTTGCCATTTCCAACGATTTCGCCCTGATCTCCGCTCTTCCCGTTTCACTACCGCCTTTACGCCTCAGTCTGTTCCATCTCGGTGTTCTAATGGCGCCACCGACGAAATGACTTAATCCTCCTCGAGAGATTACGTCCGCACGAACACTTATGCAAGAGCCTCTCTCATCCCGAGCTCGAGACCCTTTTGGCTGGTGAAGATCACCGGCCATATCGCCGGTGTACCAGTGGCGCGTGGTTGCATGCAGCGCGTCAAAGCGCCGTCGCACCCATATACATCTCAAGGCTTGCTTTCTCCAGCCGTCCGCACTGAAATGACTACGTCACCAGTGCCGCGGTTCTCTCAGGGTTTCCTCGGACTCTCAGACAGGGTCCCTCCATTGCTTGAGACAAGTGATTGAAATCTGGGAAGTGAACTCGCCAGTTGCATTTGGCGGGCCGTCCTCCGCACCCAGTGCAGTTGCGCCCTTGTTATTTGATGAGAAATTGAAGAACTAGGCGGCCTCGAACGAGGGTGTCGTTTCAATTTCCTGAGAGGAAAGAAGAATAGGTGAATTGTTTGGAGCTTGGAATACCCACTTATCCCCGCCTTGGCTTACCGCCCGGCCCGCTTTTCGCCGGGCACTGCAAGCTTCAAGCCACGGTGACAAACATGTGAGTGTCATTCATCGTCTTCGCTGAATGACGGATGTTCGGATAGCATGCCAGAGTCTGGAACAATTTAATGATCGCTGAAATGCGAGGCAGCGCACCAAGACATTGCGTCAACTTGACAACAACGTTTACTATATTTATGACGCAATTACACGTGCGAGTTTATACACAATATGAACTAATAACGGGAGATTACAGCTTGATATGCTTCAACACATGCAGCCTCGGTGATATGAATCATTAAAAAGAATCACTTCTTGCTGAAAAACTCGTCCACCTTACGGTCCGTCTTCCTCCGTTTCGACGACCCCTCTGAATTCTGCACACCGCCTGCTCTTTTGCTCTTCCGAGTACCCTGTTCGTCACTCCTGCTTCGTTGGTCAACCTGAACCCCTTCTCCACCTCTGCCTATTCCACTGCCGGCCGGGCCGTCCCCAACGCCTTCTCCGACATCGCCGCTGTCCGCCGCACGATCCGCACTCTCCGAGCCCTTGTCGTGCGCGCCCTCGAGCTCCGCAGTCGCTCTCTCACTCAGGACGGCTTCGTGATCGCCGTGGTACCCTTTTTTATACGCCATCTTTATCCTGGAAATACACCGCTCTTTTTCAAGCTTGTCGTCGAGAATGGGCATTGGATAGTCCCGCCCGATTATGCACCCCGCCTTTTTCTGTACGTCGATCGGCGCCGTGTGCGGGGCATAGATGTACTAGCCGTTTCATAAGCAATGACATTAGCGCCACCGGCCCTTGAGGGCGGGGTAAGCGTGGTGTAGAGTAGAAGCACACCTTGTCCGGGAACTTGGCTAGCTCAGGACAGAACTTTCGAACGAGCTTGCCTGTCTTGTCAAACTTTTCTGGAAAGCTTTTGACGCCGTACACTCGATCTGGAAAAACACACGTGAGTACAAACCATCCAAGGTTTTAATAACACTCGAATATAGCACGGCGAAGGTCACTCTACCGCCGCCTGACCAGAGTGGTGGGTGGAAGTCCGCTAGGTTGACACTCACAGTATGACGAAAAGAATGCAGAGCACGAAAGCCCTGCATATCCGTGAGTAAAACCAGAACACCGACGCATCATCACCGCCGGCAGCACCACACAGCCCAATTTCAGGTCGCCGATGAGCATAAAAGCATAAAGCATCGTCAGCAAGATCAATCATCCTATCTTCTGAACGCACACGCGGGTACAGAGCTGCGCTGCACTTCTGCACGTTAATACTCACACATCCAATTTCCCGCGTTAGAGCACGGGTCCCAATCTATGAGAAGTTCTGTCATGGTTGCATTGTCAACATGAGACTTGGCTATCATTCCGCCTCTAAATGAGCAGTCGTGCATCACCGCGCTACTCACCGTCAAATACTTCTGCGCCGCGCTCCCACGAGATATAGCACTGTCCCCGTGTAAGGAAGCACTGTAACGGCACGCGTTGTTAATACAAGATATACAAAAATATTCGCGTCGGCTGTCATGCACATGCGCGCAGACCAAGAAGAGATTGCGCAAAGGCTCACCGCGACGGAGTGCCTCGCGAGGTGATGTATCCAGCCTTCTAGGCGGAGCTGTCGCATGATGGCATCTATCCATGGGAAGCCCGTCTTTCCCTCCTTCTGAGATTCATGATTTTCGTTAGACACACGCGGTCCACAGTCACCCGCCGCCAAAAGAGTCCCCGAAGACGCGTCCCAGACAAGCAGCGGCGCCACCGGCGTCATACAGAAGCAAGTTCATTGTAGAAACGCGAAGCCAATGCAAATGCAACCTTGCCAGAAGCATCGAAATGTAGCCGCCAAGTTCACGATGTGCCATTTATAGGTTGTCGCACGAAATCGAGGAAGCGATATTGATTACAGGCAGCGTACCCCGGCGTGATTGGCCAGACAACCGCAGACAACGTTCGCGGGGTATGCAGAGCAGGCTGGAACGTCAGAACTGCGTTCAAAGCTTAAAATTCAATGGACTCGCCCATGATTGAAAGCGCTCCTCATCAACCGCGTTTCCCCGAGGACGAGGGACAAGTTTGCTTCCGTCAGCAGCGTATTGGTTCTGTGATAAGTCTTCCTATCAGTTTTTCCGATCCGATCGCGGGTCTCCGAAGTCCACAATCTCATATCTCAACAGAGCGAGACGCACAGGTAGCTTCCAGTCAATGAATCTAAGCAGGGAAGCGCGTTCGAAACATTATTAGCTCTCGGCTGTATTACGGGGAAATGAGGAGAGAGAAAACAAGAGCGGCGATCACGACGCGGAAGCAAAAACAGCCCAGCGTTGCCAGGACTGCAGATCGCTAACCCTGGAAAGATTATCCCAGACGTGCTGCATAGCGAGGGGGAGAAAGCCGTCGAAGGATATCATTGCCCCTCTCCGGAATGATCGCCAATTTACCTGCAGATTGAGTTCCCCCGGACCTGTCCAAAGTTTATTCCCTGGGCACACTCCGCCGCGTAGTACATTTCTCGAAAAAGAAGCTGGCCTTCGAGGTTTTCCGGTGCTGCATGCGTAGAGAGCGTTCCACCACGGTGGTGAAAGGCAAAGGGTTTAGGCTCGGATAACATCTGCAACATTAAAACACGACAGAAGACACACGTTTCGAAGCGGGCTTTGACTTCTTCGCGTCTCCGTTGGACTTAACGTATTCGTCGACGGCGTCCCGTACGCGCCACAGAAATTCCCTCGAGCTAAGGCAGCCGAATTTGAGGTATGGCGACTAAATGTTTTGTACGCGTAAGCTCCAGCTCCAAGATAGCCATAAAAGATATATATAGTTTCCAAAAGCGTTGTGAAAGCCGTCTGAACGTGAAGTACTAGGAACGCACCAAAAGGGTAGTCGCAGGTGGATCAAACTCTGCAGGACTCGTCTTGGGTTTAGCAAAGGTGGCGACGCGGACCTTATCTCTGCAGTAAGCATCTAGTCTTCGCAATGCCTCAGTTTCGCCACCATATATAGATGTCGTAGCTGGTGGGAGTCCGAGCTCATCCATGGATGGTATCGCAAATTCATTATTTGGACCCGCGATATGATCTAGAAAGTCGTCGTAACGGGTAAATCCAGGTCTCAAACTTCCGACATCTAAGGAAGATATACCATAGCAGTGCAACTCCGTCTCACGCGTATCCTCGTTCAGATCCGTATCGCAGCCAATGGGTTGATTTTTGCGAGTAAATGCGTCTCCCAAGTCCGTATCTCCGGGCGGAGGCAGTTTTTCTGGAGGCGGCAGTGGTCGTTCAGGCTCAGGCAAACCTTGAGCTGCCTATATGCGCTCCTTAATGCGCATATACTAGAGAAAAGCGCGCATATATCCCACTTACCTTCCGCCAGGAAGCAAGAGACATCGTGGGCTTCCCGTGGTTTGCAGCGACGACGCGCTGCGGGTCGTACAGTGTGTGTCCATGAACGGCCAGAACCTCCGTGCCGCCAAGCGCCCGCACGCGCTTCACGACCTCAGAGTCGCGGATCGCGGCATATCCCGCCGTATCGCGCTCGTACACAAGATGCGTAATCTTCCACTGGCGGCAGAGTGCTGGAATCGCCATCTGGGGCGGTGCGCGGACCACGAGGAGCCGAGACTCGGGGCTGCGCGTCGTGAGTGCAGCCGAGAGGTCGTGCATGCTCTCGAGAAGGAAATTGAACCTTCAGAGAGCCAATCGCGGTCGTCAGACTAAACGGAGGCTTGGCGAGGGCCAATATGAAAGAAGACTGGACGCACCGATTGACACCGACGCGGTGAGAGAAGACGTATTCGGGATCCCATGTCCAGACCTATGTACAAGCATGCATGTATGAAGAATGAGATGTTGTGAGAACACTAAGAGTAGAAACATAGGGGCTTCGCACTGGATACAGGACTTCGGGGTTGAGGGCGAGTGCTGCATGGAGCGCGGGAGAATCGTGCACACGCAGGTCGGTGCGAAACCAGTAGAGGACGCGCGTCGCCTTGGCCATGGTATCGGGCCAGCTGCTTCAGACTCGAGGGCGCTCTTGAATCGTATCTCGAGGCAGAAGGATGGATCACCGCGGCTATCGAGGCGAACTAGACGTGAGAGGGGAGTTACACGCGGCGGTCGAGGAGTGCGAACCGCAGAGGCTAAAGTAGGGACTCGAGATATGAGCGCGAGACCAGTTACAAACGCGGCTTGCGTCAACAGTCGACAATCAGCCAGTAGCAGTAAGCGCCGCGCACGGCCAAGTATTGAGAGAGCGAGGGGTGGGTGCGTCGACGTCGTCGACGGGGAGGGTTCCACCGAGGATGCGGCACATACGTTGACGCACAACAGCCACAACGATGGCGGGCACCAAGTGGAAATCGCATCTCGCGTCTCTCGATCGTCCGCTGCGTGTCGTAAGCAGCACTGACTCCACCATCGCGCTCGGGCAAACATAAAATCAATAAAGAAGCGTGACGCGGATTAGACGAGCACGTGATGCCGACGACGCGTGGTTTCGTGGCGTGCGATGCAAACTCCGATACCTTCTTTTCTTCTCGCATCGAAAGGATTCCGCGAGGAAACTCCGCGCCCTCGCCTAAGCATGAGAAGGCGAAAGAAGGCGGAACGCAAGGGTCAGGATGGTGCTATGGTTGGCACCGGGAGCTCGCGATTCCAGGGCGTCTTCCTCGAGGGTAGCGCCGCCCAGCAGTACTCACCGCAGACAATCTAGGCTGGTTTCTGAGGGAATATTGTTAGAAAGTGGCGCGAAGACGGTAATCTTTTTCTATGATACTCACATGAAAAGGTAAACTTTTCCACCATGACTTGCCCGATTTAGGAATAGAGTCCGAAGGTTACTGGCCAGAAAGGGAAAGTCCGTCTACTCAAAATTTCCTTACTGCCCGAATAGACAATATACAGCTGAAATATTTACCTTTTCAAACGAATATCTACCGAAAGTGTACCATCTTCACGCCTTTTCCTAATAATATTCCCTCGCCTGGGTTATCTGCGGTGACTGCACATGCAAACCGAAGCTAGATCAAGCCTTTGATCGGCGATGACCATGCTGGCTGGCCCGGCTCATTTGAATTATAATAGACTTTGAATATGCTCGCGCGCATCCGAGTGGATGATCCGTGGTCCTGGACTCTGCTCTGCATGGCGATGGCATTGCATCGCTGTCTGATCGACGTCTTGGCGGCGTCAGCGTCGCAGAAAGCGATCGGGTCTGCGCTGGGTCTGCCAAGATCTCTACACGATTCAATAAGAACAGCGATACACAAAACACATGCAACCAGCTACTACCATCAAGACGTGGAGAAGGCCAGACTGCGCATGCAAGGTCGAGATCCATCCAAGGTCGCATTCGAAAATATGTTTACTACACGCGTACCTGTGTACGTGCTCTACATAACTTACAACTAATATCAAGTATGCAGTCCGTGTGACCAATTGCAAGGTCAGATGTAATTGTATGAATATCGAATCCCTCTAACAAGTAATGCGTGCATGTCCGTATCCACTATAGAGAAGAAGAAAATAACTTGCAGTTGTACAAAGTGATGCCAGCGTCCGTTCTTTGAATGCATATAAGCGAATAGCAAAATCGAACTTCCAATCAGAATAAAACATAGCAGAACCCCACCGTCTCGCGAAGCGAGACTCCCAAGCGACTTCGTGGCGCCACACGCGATGAAAGCGAGGTCTAGGGAGGACACGTTGACGAGCGAGCGAGCAGGAAACGCAACAACGGGGACACATCACCGTTGCCACGATGGTGATGTGCTGCCACCTCCAGCCAACAGAACATCCATGTGCTTCCCCCCTCCCCGACGTGCCCTCGCCACGATACAGGGGAACAGGGGTGCGACGCCAGGCCCCGCGCTGCATGTGCGTTTTTAGCGCGTGCACACGCTCAGAACCCCTGAATACCCGAGACGACCCCACCAGCGCTGCCAGTCCCCACACCCACGAGCTGCTTCCCGCCGGCGCTGTCCTGAACGCCGCCAAATCCGGGGCCCGTGCGCGCAAATCGCTGCAAGAACTGCTCGTCTATGGGGTCGCGTCTTGGATACGCGATTCCCTGCAGATATTCGAGGGGAACGAGCTTCGCTGCTAGCTGCCCCGCGTTCACCACGCCCAGCCGAGGCGATGGCGTCGGGGGAATGGATCCACCAAGAGAACCAGAATCCCGCGACGAAGGTGATGGCGAATCGCGGTAAGTCTGAAGGTGCGAATATGCTGACACTGGCGGCTGTTGGTACAGCGCCGGTGCCGAATACGTTTGTTGCCGCACCCCTGTGCTTGGACTTGAGCTCGAGCTCGCTACCGCGGAAGCCGCGGGGTCCGGGTGAGACGGGAGGGAGTACGTTGTACGACGTTGTGGAGAGAAGTAGCCACTTGAAGAATAGGCCACCGAGGGAGATGTCGGGAACTGAGCATAGCTATTGACATCGGATGGGTCCATCAACCCGGGTTGTGAAACAGCAAACCTAGGTGCAGGGGGTGGCACGACACCACCCTCAAGCCTGGCGGGTGCATGCGCAAGACTCTTCTCCACGACGGCTTTGGGGATGTCTTCTTCTCGCCTCGGGCGTGGTGGGGCACGAGCGCTGCGGAACCAGCCTTCGGGAACGGGCACGTCTCCAACACCGTGTAGTTGGTCAACCGTACGGAGGCGGTCGAGTCCTTGTTGGCTAAAGTATGCAGCTATAGTAAGAAGGAAGCGATTGCATCGATGAGCTAAAGGGAGCAAGAAGTGAGCGATCCAGACGTACTGAGATGCCACTTGCGGGACTGGTTTCGAGGACGGTCTTCAGGAAGGGTGACACGGACACTGTATGTCTGTTTGATGAGACGTTCGGCGTCGTTCCCCGAGCGTGAGCGAGGAGATGGATACATGCTGCGTGCCAAATAAGAACCAGGTCAGCGATGGATCATAATGCGGCGATGTCCATGAGAAGCATCGAAGTTCATCCAAAATGAACAAATGCAGAGAAAGATGGATGGCCGCACGGGAACAAACAAACGTGGCCCCGCGACATGCCAGTCAGTCCTGGGAGCAAACCCGCGGGGACACGTCCGCCATCCTTCATATCCACGGGAGGCGCAGATCGCCGCTAAATCAAAGGACTGATTTGCAAGGCTGACAATGGAAGAAATGGCTGGGATCCACTCGGATGGCTTATCCCATCCGATCAGGACCAAATAAGCAAATCGGAAGAAGAATACAAGAGAAGGACGGACAGCAACAACAACAGAGAGCGAAGAGAGACCGCGCCGCCTACCTGATCATCTGTGCCCATGGGACTTCGATGTTGCTCGCCCGGTCGTTGACGTCGCACTCTTTTTGATGGTAAAACAGAAATTCCTGCGAGGATGCAGCATGATTAGCATGCTGTCTGCAGGGGTGATATGTCGATCCCATTCCGTGCTCCAGCTCGAGACGCGAGGCTGCAGGGTGCAGAAACGCCGCTAGATGCGTGTATGCTGGCCTAGGGCCGCAGACCGCAGCGGCGCCCGAACAGGCAGAGCATGCGTGACAGCGAGGGTACTCACGTCGCGAACGCGGCTTGGACCCCATCCCATACCATCCGTCCTAGGTGGCCGAAAGCATGAGCGTTGAAGAGGCAGAAGGATGGTGAGAGCGAACTCACCAGCGTTCCATGCCGAGACCGGTGGCTTCCGAGTTGGCACTGCGCTCTTCCCAGACATAGACGTTGCCTGGTATGATGGCCCGTCGTTCCTCTGCGTCGAGGCGACGTGTGATGAGGGGGAGTATGTTGCGGGCGACGGCGTAGAAGACGTGGAGGGCGTCTCTGGTGGAGCGGATGCGGGTGTTCTGGAGGGAGGGCTGCTGCATCGCGAGACGGAAGGTGTCTGCGCTGTGAAGGGGAGAGAGGAAGGGAGAGACCGGGGTGGTACAAGGGACGGGGAGGCATGAAGGGAGGGATATATATACACGTCTGTATAGAGTACATAGCTGGCATTAACATTAATATTGTATCAGCGAGTGTGATTCGGCGCGTCACGACTGTGAAGCCCGGACGTCGAGACGGCCCTGTCAACTTTGAATTAAATTTAGGTTTCAATTGCCTCAGCCCATCATCCCTCTTTGGGTCCCGCAATCTCACTCGAATCTGTCCACCATCTCGTCCCTTGCGAACACCCGGCCACTCCGACCGGACGCCGTCCCCTCGTTAGCCGCCCGCCGGATCCCCGCTCCATTTGGATTTTTGGCTCAAAAGCTTATCTTGCCTAATATTCCTTGGCCCATTCCTCCGATATCCATTCCTTTGGAACTCACCCCTCCCACATCCACCCTCCCCTCTCCCGGATCTATCCGCACCCCTCGCCAATCGCCATCCATCCGTCGCAGAAGGCTCGCCATTTCCTCTGCTAATCTATCCATTCACCCTCTTTCTCTCCGACGTTTAGACGCCATGCATGCACTCATCTTCATCCTGCCGACCCCGCCGAATGCGCGCAAGCATGGTCCATGATACTTCACCTCTCACAGTCACTCACTCGCTCGGCCCCCTCTCATCTTCGATCACTGTCATCGGCCACCCGTCGTAGGTTATTGCAGCCACCTACGTTGTTTCTCCCAGCCCTTCATTTAAAATTAATAACCTCTGGCGTTTATAAAGTCCACAGGCACACGCGCCGTAATAAGCTCGCACCTTTGATATATGCTCTCTCTTCTTTGTACGCGATGTTCGTATGCACACATCAGTCACCTATGAATAAACGTCTACCACACAAGTCAGTGGCGTAAATAGGCCAGGTTATTGTCGGAAACCAAGCAGAAGCTCATCTCTGCTTTTCTCATTTCCAATACAACTGATGATGATCTTCGCAGAAACACCGCCGCCCGGCTGCAGATCCGGCTCCCTCAGGTGAGACTGTGATGTTCGACACACCCTCTCTTGTCTCTTGATCCTTCTTCCCTCCCGTTTGTAATTCTGACAGCAAGGGACCACCCTAATCTTCCTTTGTGCATGCAAGCGTCCATCTCAATTCCATTCTTTCCTATCACCGCCACGCACTAACCCTCCAACAACAATGTGCGTGAACAACATCTTGACAACGGCGCTACCAACTGTTTGGGATCGATGGAATCTGTCGGAGACAATGGCAATGATCCCGTACCCCGCACCAGAAGCAAAAGAGCCATTCCTGGCGTACATATGTATTCTTTGCAGTGCGCCATCCGTGGCTACAATCGTGCTGTCGATGTCATCCACCGCACGTTGAATGTGCAGCCAGTTTGCCTGATTGCGCTCGCCATTGATTCCGCGCGAGTAACCATCATGGGCTTAGCCTGTACACGTGAGGCGGGGTACGTTAGGGTACGATGCCACTTTTGTGCATTTCTGGAACATCATAGTTCCGTCTCCGAGCCAGCAGACCTCGGTGGCGTAGTTTTAGGATGAGCGAGTGATCGCATTGTCACATTGCAATTGGACTAATACAGTCGTGCATCATTGCGTGGAAGTTGAGAAGGTGGTTATCAGGAGAAGGGAAGTCGGACACCCATCCAAACCCTACCGAACATTTGTCGAGTGTGCTATTTTCTGCTCCCGCGGAGGCCGCCAGCGAGCTATCGTACTCCCATACCCGCATATGTCGCGATTTGCCAGCGCGAATCACCTCGTAACATATGCGACGACGTTCCCTGGGCCTGACGGAAGCGTCTGGCAGGTCCGAGTTTGGTCAGCCACAATTTCCTGAGAACGCTACCTTCCGATGTGCCTGATGGCATGTGTGTTTCTTCCATTCCGCTTCCATCTTACCTTTTTGCCTCAGCCTCACGCGCGGTCATCACGACCACGCCTCCGTCTCCCCAGGAGCGGGCCCATAAGGTTTTGCAGTTTTGCTTCCGCGCATACTGCCGGCCGAAAGCCTAACTCTCGTGGAAATGGAATGTCAACGCGGAGGTGACGGTATGTACGTCAGGGGGCGTGTCATAGCCAGGAACCGAACGGCCTGTCCATGCACCGCAAATATTAGCTGTCAAAACCTGCCGTCAACGGCACGTCGCCCGCCGCCACGACCGGGGCGGTCCCATGTCCGGCGTTCTCCCAGGCTCTCTCTCCGCCCCGTGACGCGATTGGCCGGCGGTCAGACCGCTCTGTATCTGGTACTGTGCTCTCAGCTTTCGACCAATCGTATCGTCGCAGCAGTGCGCCTCGGTGTTTCCATTGTCAGTCAACTCATTGCAATCTACGTTCTCCCATAGGCTCGGGCTCATCATACCGTAATGCAAGCTACCCACAGCGCTGGAACGAATGATCAGCGCAGCCCCAGTAGAGGTTCGCAACGCGACGAACAACGATCGCGGCGCATACGACCGCGGCGCTGCGGGCTTACGACTGACTGAACGTGCCGCCACGGCTGGGATCAGGCTCTAGCTCCGGCGAGCACAGATCAGGTCGACCTTCTCTCGCGCTGGACGACACAACAAGGAACGGGGGTGAGGATGGCACGGGTACGTGTACGTTATGCAGTTTTACCGCTTGAATTGGGATCATTGATGTGAACATGGACGTTTCAGCATAACGTTAACCTTACCGGCATGCTCGCGGCACAAGTACCCCAGCCACAGAACGCGACGCATCGAAGTTCACCTTGATTTACCGTGTTTTCGGACGGACGGGGACTTAATCTGATGCTCATGCACATGCATTATGGGCGGTAACGTTTGGCGGCCCGTAGCCGCGGTAGCGCATTCAGTGTGGCGGGTTGAACCTTCTCGTCTAAATCTCGCACAGGGTCTTCACGCGTTGGCGGCGTGCTTCTATCCGTCCACGATCAAAGTGCGTTCGGGTTCTGGGAAAGATGACTGAATGGAATTCCGCAGTTTTACGAGGTCAGTTCAGTCTAGGCCTCGCCCACGCGCTTGCACGTTTCATGAGCGATTGTCGAGAAACCACACGGATACCCTCATATCTTGGTTTGCCTGCATAACATGATCTCCATCCGGCACGGCCGCGACTCGAGAGCGTCTTATCGAGTGTGCAGGTCCTCTCTAGCACTCAGGGTATCTCAGTTCAGACGTGGCAAACCAGGGGTAACGGATCCCACTGGTTGAAGAAACGTTTTAGAGGAACGCAAAAAAACAAATCTTTTGCTCCCTCACAGGATCTATCACCGTGCGTTCCTAGAGGCAGGTCCGTACAGCAAATGTCTGTGTATCAATAAGCTGATTCCTGGATCGTGGCAGTCTCGATAATTTCTCTCTCTAGTGCTGCAGGTCCCATCCTGATTCTCTTTAGTCGCCATCGCCATCGAAGATGGCGTCGGCTTTAACCCAGATGCAACTTTCCGACATGAATGCGATGCTTAGCCTTAAGTGCAATTCTAGCAAGATGATCTAGTTGCTAAGTAGCCACAGTAAACTTGATTTACATCAGGCTATTCGACGCCTCACGCCTCCACTCATCAGACAGCCTATCCGAGCCGCAAATAGCACAACACGATTAGCTAGCTCGTGATTAGACTCGCAGGTGCGTGGATCTCGCAGAGGGCCTTACTAGTCACTAGATACACTAGCCTATAGAGATGGCTTCCCCGAATAGTCGTTCTTGTGGCAAAGCCGCGGCGATTCGAGGTTTTAGAAGCGCCCTCGCCCAAGGCGAACTACTCCGAGTCCACGAGTGGCATGCTCAGGGAGACGTCATGGAGCCGACGTTGCTCGGCTGATCGTGATCAGGAGTGCGATGCATGTATACCTGCGGCCCAGATGCAGCTTGGTATGTGTTTGTGTGAGCCTGCAGCCACACCTTCGCTTTCTTAGGCGACCATTCAGACCCACGACGCGGCCCACTTTACTGCCAACTGCCAATAACATGTGTCGTCGGCTGGCTCCGGCTGGGAGCCCGAACGCAGGTCAACCAGAACCAGGGCAGGAATGAGTGAATAAGTGAAGCGCCACGGCGGTGTGATAGGGGAGAAGGGGCCTCTCCACTGAATAAGAGTAGGTGTCCCCGCTCCCATAGAACACCTACCAAGTTGAAAGCTGAGAACGTGTCGCTGGAACCTCCCGAACTCAACGGCCATCGGCGCTGCCGTACGAGCGCAAAAGTTTCGCAGCCCCTTTGCCTCGGATACATACACACTCGTTTACCTTGCCTATGCATGCGTTCAGAAGACAGTTCTTACCTAATTCAAACTTAGCGATGGCATCTCCACTCTCCCTCCCCGGACCATCTGGCGGCCCAGGCCTATCTGGGAAAAAGAGACCGCGAAGCTTTCAGCCTACGTCGCTTCTCCCCGCTTCAAACCCGCCGTCGAAGTCCGTGGGCGCCGGCTGCTTGGTCGACCGTGCGCACTGCGCCCGCCGCGTGGATGCCCGCCACGCTCTGGGCGCTAAAACGAACAGTAAGCCAAACTGTAAGTATGATATCCACCCGCAATTAAACCATTGATATTCCTGGGACAATGAGCGAGGGAACACCCACGGCCGGCCCGCCTGGGAAGGCCGGCCGCGGGAAGGGAAGGGAAGAAGGATGCGTCTGGAAGACGAGATAGGAGAAACCGCTGGAGGGAAAAGAGGTTGCTGCTCGAGGGAAAGGCCGTCTGCGCAGGAGAGAGTCCCCAAAAGTCACCCCACTTCACACCGCACCGTCGATGCGTTCATACTCTCGGGCTTATCGCACAGTGTCCCCCCCCTCGCGAGAGGCCATAAAGCGCCCTTATCGAGCAAATGAAAAGGATGGAGAGTGCGTGCGTAAAAGCGCGTGAATGAGGAATGATTAGGCTATCCCTGGCCAGTCTCCTCGGCGCGGACGTTCTCAAGGGTCACCCACTTCGAAGCTCGAGGCACGCTTCGTCGCCGAGCTTGTTTTGCATCCTTCCGCTTTGGCGCGCCGGGTCGCGGCCCACCGGTCCGGAGCCCCCTCCGCTTGCCACCGCCCACTGGCGAAGCCTGGGTTAACGCGTCTGTAAACCCCTCGGCGGTGGACGAGTGGATACTGGGGCGACTTTTGCGACGCGTACCGCAGGAACGCGTGTTACTTTATGTCCCAAAGCGTGAGGGCTAGACGTCGGGCCCCTTTGGAGCGGACACAAGCCTGAGTATGGGAGGAGAAAGTGGTGCGAACATCGCCGTCGAGCGCAATTTCGTCACAAAACATCTCCGTGACCACCGCCGCACTCTTCTCTTGATGCACATTGAAGACGGGTCAACAGCGTGGCGTGAATACCAGACCGGTGGGCAATCGTGTCAGCCCGGCCGGCCACGTCCCCATTGGCACCGCAACCGCCATCAACAACGGAGCCTTCAAAATGAATTCGAGGATAATGAGCACGGGTGAAACTCCCAGCGCCTACAACCTGTCATTCAAGAAACCATGCAGGTCTGACGTCAACACTTTGCACTGAATTGGAGGCGATCACAGTGGCCCTGTGCGTGGGGCGACGCAACACGTCCAAAGCCTATGTACCAAGGGGCAAGATCAAAAGAGAAGGCGTACGGAGGATATGCGGTCAAACACACATCTTTGGGTCAACGGCGACGCCACGCAGCGGCGATGAGCACAAGGTAGGTTCCGGACAATCGCGGATTCTGCGCTATAATTCCAAATTGCGATCACTGAGTTGGTGTCCGTAAAGCAATAACTGTATCGGTTCCCACCCAGCGCACATGCAACAATAGAATCGATCTCAAGATGCACTCAGAATTAAAGTGCAACTTCGCTCTCGCTTTGGACTTCTTCGATCAATAATCTCTATGGGGCGTGTCTTTATGGTGTTATAATGATTTGGTGTTCTACTTCACGATAGCGTAATCCATTCATTCATCCTTCTTGTTCCGAAGTAACTCCTGCAAGAAGCTGGACTTGAGGCGTATCTGCATACACGTCAGTCTGAATTATGAGATAGCATGACTTTGATGGCGTATTTTTACCTGCTTTCCATACTTGTAGAACACGAAAGGCATAGGCATCATCAGGGTGGCGATCACCGCCAGAATGGAAGACGCCTGTGAGTGCCCAACCTTCTCGTAAAATGTTGCCTGCGGTGAGAAATAGTTTCAGATTTTATGATACGCAACACGACGTCTTGATAAATGCAACTTACACCAACAACCGAGAGTGATGCTGACATCGCCTCCCGCAAGAAACTCTGCCCGCTTACGGCTGATGATGCGTATACGCCATACCTTGGGAGAGAGCTGAGTCAAATCAAATCGTGCTCCGCGGCTGATACTTACCCTTCAATCACGTAGACAGAAGCGACGATAAAGATAATGTGGCCTGTGAACCCCAGAATCATATTGGCGATGATAGACACAACCCAAGGTATAGAGGGCTGAATGGTCCACGCAAACCACCACCTATTCGAGTTCGAGTATTTGGTGAGCAGATGATCAATATCGGTCTCAACGTCCAAACGTACATGGCAACAGGGAACATCACCGCTGCGACCAGACCCCATTTCAGACTCGCCTCTGGGTCCTTTTCACCACGCTTGATCATGGCGCGTTCTTCAGCGCGAAGCTGAAGCGGATAGCAGAACATGGCAATCCAAACGCCAATATACGGTGCGATGAATAACAAACCGCTCTTCGTCTCGTCGAATCCGTGAAGTGCGTAAATAGGTGGGAAAGCCTGGAACAGGACGAACACCAGGCCATCTGCAGGCGTATGGGGTGTTTGTTGTCAGAGGAAGCAGTGGATTCGAAGATAAGGAAAGGACACAGACAAGAAAGGCCATCCCAGAAGCCAAACAGAAGAACAGCAGGCTCGGTGAACAGCATCTTGACGGGCCGGATGAGCGATTCGACCAAGATGTCCCGCCACGTGCGCCGTTGCAGTTCCGAGAGCGCTCGAATGCTCTGATCGCCCGTTTCCTTGCGCAGGCGGCGGGCTCGCGCAGCGAGGAGGGCACCACTCCGCGTCTCGGGCACGAAGAGGATGTACGGGACGGCGAGGGAGCCTCCGACGATCGCGCTGATCCAGAATATCCATCGCCAGCCCAGTGCTGCGTTGATGTACCCTCCGATCAACGTGGCGAGGTAGATGATCTCTGCCTGCAGGTATGATCAAGGTAAGCAAGCATTATACTTTGATACATTGGGTAGAAGATGAAAAGTGCCGGTGCAAGATGAAAGATGAAAGATTGAAAGATGAAAGAGGGGCACAGCCCGTCCGTCTCGCGTGCGAGAGTTTCAAACATTCGAACGAGGTACAGTTATTTTTGGCTGTGCCACTTACGCAGTGTGCCCACACATTTACGGCATACCCCTGTCGAGGATCGTCTTCGGTGAACAAATCCGGGATGGTGGCGACACCCTAGTACAGGAAAAGAAAGTGAGTTAGCCAAGTTAGCCTTTCGTTAGGTTTCGTTTCGTTTGACGGGATCGTCGTCAAGTCATGCAGCCGGCAAGACAGGCGAGGCGACGACGGCACGATGGACTTACGTTGAGCAGAGGCGAGGCAAAGCAGCCGGAGATGAACCTGAGCACGATCAGCTCTGCAATCGAGTGCGTGAGGGCTTGCGGGATCTGCAGCACGTATAGCACGACGATGCAGACCGTGTACACCGGTTTTCGGCCATAGTCTTCTGCCAGTGGCGTGAAGATGACGGGGCCGACGGAGAAACCTTCAGGAGCGTGATCGTGAGTACTCGTTATGAACGCCGAAGTCGCTCGTGAGCAAAACCAGAGACTCACCGAGTAAAAAGGTTGCCTGGGGTATCCTTGCGACGATCGTCGACACATGCAAGTCGCGGGCGACACCGCTAACGGCCGACGCGTAGATCGCGGAGAGCATTGCCGTCCAAATGATCTACGAGTACACCATGGTCGCGGTAAGTTAACATTCGAGGGTTTTTGGCGGCGCAGTTATGTATAACACACCTGCAGACAATTGATGCCGACAACCCAGCACTTCTTCGAAAGGGACCAATTGAACGGGCACTCGGGATCATCGGGCTGCAAAAAGCAGCATACAGTGGTCAGTCAGACAATAACCCTCTTTTCATCGCGGCAACGAGGCTCACCGCCCACTGAACGATTTTGTGTCCATCCACTTCGCGAAATGTGCACTGTGTTGAATGGCTGTTAGATCCAGCCTCGACAGCGTCGGGCCGTACTTCCAGCGTGCAACTGATCTGGTCTTCGGTGACTTCATCGCGCGAACCCGCGGCTGCGGCATTGAGGTTGGACATCTCCATGGCCATCCCGTTCTTCAAGTGATTGAGGGACCTCGTAGAGGTATGGGGGAAGTGAAAAGAGCCTCAAGTCGATGGCATGCAAACCACATGGCAGCTGTTAGCCGGTTAAAATGGTCTGGCCTGACAACTGTCTGACTCGATGCTTGGCCACAAACCTTTGGGGCCAGTCACAAGTGGCCTAACAGTTGCGTGGTCCAACTGCGGTGCCGCGTCATTTGGAGGTTGATCGTAAGAACCCGCGGCATTCGGCCGAGTGGTCCGCCTACATAGAATGGCACCATAAGTTAGAATACAAGCCCTTGCAGTGTCCGACGTGGGCGTGGCGGCCTGCATTCAGTACCGTTTAAGGAACCCGCAAGACACTCGCTTTATCCGCAAATGTTTTAAATCATACTAAATAACCAGCTGGAACGTGGGAAGAAGTGAATAACGCCAGAGCCCTTACAGGACCTGCTCAACTAGTGTAGGTGAAGTCCGAGGAACAACTGAGCTGTAGATTACGACAACTAATGGAGAAGGGATGTACTGATCCAAGTTCTAATGGTGAAGCCATAAAATCCAAGCATTTAGCCATATCGGTGAATTCGAAGATGCAATCACATAGGGATGACGGTGTTGAAGGCGTAGTCCCAGATCTTACTGGTAACACCAAAGCCGAGCTCGAAGTTCTTGTAGTGGTGCGCGAGGTGGTACTTCTTCATGTGCTTCAGATATGCGGGGAGCTGGGTGTGGTGGAGCGCGTAATGCATGGTGTCGTAGAGCACGTCTAGTGCAACTCTTCAGTGCACGAAACAGGTTTAGCAACCGAAAAGAACTTACAGAACGTGAAGGCGCCCGCGATGATTCCGTTCGCCATGGCAGTCGGGAAAAGGAGGTACGCGAGCCTCGTGAAAGGAGTCTCCAGGATGAAGAACAGCGCCGGGGGCATCACCAACCGCAGCCTAAAACGATGTCCGGTCAGCAAAACTGTTGCGGAAAACAAGGGTTGACGTACCGGTCCATAGGGAGGTAGTGATGAACACCATGGACAGTGAAGTGCAGGGTCAAAGCCACAGGATGGTCGGGCAGCATTTCATCTATGTGGAACAGGAAGCGATGCATGCCGTACTCCAGGAGCGTCCAGATGACGTTGCCCAGGAAGAAACAGATCACCGTCTTGACCAGCGCATCAGTCGTCACTTCGGACGTGAGGGACCAGGGGAGAGTCGGGTTCTGGAGGAACGTGGGAATGGGGCGCGTGAACTGGACGGCGGAGCGGAGGAAGAGGTTCGCGGCGACGGGGAGCCAGATGAAGGGCACGACATACCACACCGTCCGGGTGCACATTTCGAGGATGCTCCATCCGAAGAGGCGGGGTGAATCCGTAAGGTGGCGGGGCTGGTGGACTTGCTTCAGGTAATATGATTTACTGCGCAAGCGTTAGTCATCTCACAGAACAAAATTGAACGAGACGTGGATGCGGTTCACCTGAAATTGGAATTCCACATCTGCGAAAGCAGGGGCTTGCGGAGGTCCAGGAACTCATTCTTCTCAAAGTCCGCCGCCGTGTCCGTCACCTCCGGCTCAAAGTCATCAGGGGCAATCCAGTCTACAGTAGTCCTAAGTGTTCAGCAACGACAGTCGTCTTGATAAGACAGAATGCACTGACCTTCCCCCTCGAGGTTCGACTCGTTCGTTCCGAGCTTCCCAATGCAGTACTCCTGCAGAATCTGATACGCCGCATCCGAGTGGTCGTGCTCCTCCGAATCCTTCATGACGCTCTCGACATCCTGGCCGCCATGCTTGAGAATATACTCCTCCCCACCGGGGTGGTCGGCAAGGAACTTGGTAACGTCGTAGACCTTGCCCTTGTAGGTGATCCAGCAGCTGTTCTCCGTCTTGTGGCTGGTGACATCCTCAGTTGCGTAGATGCGGGTGCGTTTAACGAGCGACATGGTGGGCGGTATGAAGAGTCGTGCAAACTGCGCGACGCTGTCCCGTCAGAAATCTCACCACTTTCCAAACTCCCGATCCAGAAGCATGATTAATGTTCCCACGCTCTAGGTAAGCAGACGCCGGCTGCCGACCCGCAGCGCCGCAGCTGCCATGTCCGCATGAAGCCCCTGTCTCATCGCAAGTGCTTGGTCAAACGGATGGTAAGTATGCACGTTCATTAACGTTCATTGATGGTTGATACTCCGATATGCCAAGAACACATAAGTTGAAGTAATCTAAACTTTACCGATACCTTTCACAGCCAACTCCTTACTCCACGCTCTTAAGATATGTTTCTGGACTTTGCCACTGGCGGTCTTGGGAAGCTCCTCGGGTGTACCGTCCTCACCGAGGAACCACACCCAGGAAGGCGCATTCTATGAAAACATCAGTCACGCCATGCGTCAATATAGGACCACAAAAAACGCATTACCTGGGGATTCATGCTGCCGGCGACTTGTCGGCGCACATCTTCTCGCGAGAGCTGGGCGCCCGGATGGGGTGCGACCCAGACGCCCACAACCTCCCCGTACTTCGTGTCTGGCACCGCGATAGCCGCAGCCTCACGGATCAGCGGGTGAGCGGTCGTGGCGTTCTCGATTTGGACTGGGAAGAGGTTCTACGGGCCCGAGAGAATTAGTAATGTATTGAAGTGACGCAACGAGGATGACCTACCTCGCCACCACGGATGATTATGTCCTAGAGAACACTGGTCAAATAGGCGAAACGTCGGTATTTCTCATACGCACCTTAATTCTTCCTACAACTAATGTAGACGTCAGTGCACTGATCACTGGCTTTCAGTATGCACGCTTACTTTTGAGGTAGCCTTCATCATCCATGATGGCCTCATCTCCAGTGTGCATCCACAAGGTGCCTTCAGCATCCCGCTTCATCACTTTGTCAGTCTGCTCCTGGTCATTCCAGTACCTATGCTATGTTGAGAAAATGCACGGAGAAACTCGCTGAATGCTTACCCCTTGTGCACCAAGTACCCAGCTATGTGGAGTTCACCGGGGGTGTTCACAGGTGCGACGTTGCCCTCTTTATCCACGACTTTGGCTTTTACGTGTGGCTGAACTTTACCAACAGTCTCGACACGCTTGTTGATAGGATCAGCCGCGACGGTTTGGAACGACACAGGGCTTTGAACCACATCCCACAATTAGCCCGCCAACCCGTCGGAGCCGCAAGAAGTGTTCGCCTACCTCGTCTCGGCTATAATGAGAATAAACGTGAGTAGTAATTCCAGGTTCGCTGAGTCTGAGAAGGCGCACTCATGCCGTATGCGATGGTGAGCTCAGTAAGATTAAGCTTGTCGATAAGCTCTCGCATCAGGTCGATGGGTATGGGAGAGCCCGCGGCGATCCCAGTCCTGAGATTTCGCGTGTCTGGCCGTTCTCCGGCGGCTATCCGTTTCTCCAGCTCGGCGAGTACGCCAATGAAGTGCGTCGGAACACCGTGCAGCGCTGTGCATTTCTCGTTCACGACAGCGTCAACAATCGACGGGGCGCAGAAGGTTTCTGAGGGATAAACGATGCACGAAGCGTGAGACCAAGCAGCTAGGTTGCCTAGCACCAGGCGTGCAAGGCAGAAGACAGGTAAGGTCCGAGTTTGAATGCCATAGAGTATAACCAGACTTATCAAAGCAGTGGAACAGAGGAGGTACATTGCCTAGAAAAAGGTTATGAGCAAGTATGCAAGGACGGTTATCAGTACGATACGCACAAAGCACGTCTGTAGGCCCAAGGTTCATACATCTCCCAATCGAAAGTCCGTTATTCAGGACGTTCATGTGAGTTAACTGAGGGAATGACGTGAGTGAGTCATCCTTTACTACCAAATGATGGACCTACAGAAACAGCCTTTGGTGCACCGGTGGTACCGCTGAGCACAGTCAACACGAGTATGTTTCGTAATATGTATTTGCGCACCTGGTGAACTGCAGGTTGATGACCTCGTCAGTATGTAACGTCTTCCCAATCTCCTCTACCTCTTTCCGTTCCCTGCCATCTTCCCGCCACATCATGATTTCCCGCCAGTCCACAGCACTCTTGACGTTGTCAAGCTCTTTTGCAAATGCTTGTTCATCGGGGAAGTTGTTCGCGACGACTAAGTTACGGAGTGTCGGTATAGCGGGCTCTTGGATGTCACCCGGACGGGAGTTTTTCAAGTCCGGGAATTGACCAGCGAGGCCGTTGAGGTACTGCGACTTCCGGAGCCTCGGGACGATGAAAAGGTGGTTTACTCCAGCGGTGTTGAGATTCGTGACCTAGGAGACTTGCGATGAGCACTCTTGTTCCTTCCAACACCAGAGACACGTACGAGTTCATGTAACCGATACGCCGGATTTATGGTGACCAAAATTGCGCCTATGCTCGCACACGCCCACTGCAGCGTCGCATAAACGCTGACCACGCCAACCACGGCACCTAAGTTACCCAATCCCCGCGCGAGGATCGTGATGGGCCATCCAGCTCACCTGTGGTTCCCCATGATGACTGCCACCCGGTCCCCCTTCTTCACGGCCATCGCGAGCAGCCCACGCGCCGCGGCGCCGATATGTCTGTCGAACTCGTCAAAGTCCCATGCGAGGTGCGTCTGCACGCCGAGGTTGCGTGAGACCGGTCCACCGTGCGAGCGCGGTCGCTCCTCCCTGCATATAAACGCTGGACGCGAGCCGTGCTTGTCGATGATGTCTTCCTTGAAGAACTGGTAGAGAGGGCGCGTCTCGAGAGGTGGAGTGGCCGGGCCTTCGACGGCTGAGAGGGTCAGAGAACGACGTGTGCCGGTGCTGGCGATGGGTGTTCGAGAGAACGTATAGCTGTTGAGGGCGGACTTCAATGGGGTCCGGGGTATCCTCACCATGGTGGTGGCTTATGTTCAAGAAATATGCGTCAAATGCGCGTAACGCGCCCGCCGACCAAGTCCGAGCAAGCTGTCATATGGTATTAGGGGTGAGGTCAAGCGAAGCAGGTGTCACGGGGACGGGTTCCACGGCGGCGACGCGTCTTGGTGTGACGCCACCACTCTCTTTCCTCAACGCGCACCACCAGACTCCAGACGTAGAGAGTGCAGAAACCGAAACTCGACGTCGCTTATCCAAACAAGAGGCGACACAATCTTAACTATACTTTGATCACTCGAAGAGTCTACAAAGAACTATCGACGTAGCCGTTACGCAACCTTAAGCAGCCGACACCAGGTCCAATCCCCCCACTAGAGTTCACTCCGTCGTGCCCCTGTCAGTCCTATCCAGTCACTCCAACAAGGCTGAACTCCGATGGTCGGGAGCCGCCCGGGACAACAGCGGCGACGTGCTACGGATAGAGCGCGTCAACTGCGTCAGCTCCCTGAGGAAGGCCCGACGGCCCGCCGCTTCTTCCTCAAAAATGCGCTGGTCTTGTTTAGTCTGCTCTTCTATCCGCTTAGCACAAGCATCGATGCAGCTCTTGAGCCCCGTGAGGGCGGAGGCTATTGCCTTCAAGGTGCCATCTCGGGATTCTGAGCCCAGCTGCAGCTATTTAAGCATCGAGTGCAGCGCACAAGAACTTGTCACAAGTGCTCACCATCGCCGCCTCCCAGTCTGACTCTTCGGGCGTCTCCTCTCGTGTTCTCTTGGTCCTGCGCCGCTTGACTGGACGCTCGCTATCTCCTTGCCGCTTGCAAGTGGCATGCAGGACGTGGCATTGCATGCACGAGCTACCCTTCGTCTTCTGCTCGGGGGGCGTGCACGTGTCCTTTCCGCAGGCAGTTGTAACAGGTCGTCAGCCATGTTTTTCGAGCAGGTTCTGCGCCGGTTCCCTCAAGTTGCGCGGCCGCCATTTCCCGGGCCCTTTGCTCCTCTTCCTCCACCCTTACCCTCCGGGAAACCTCAGCCGCAAGCTCTGACTGCCGCTGGAGAAGTTCCGGGTTCTTGCGAAGGCGGTCAATGCCCCCCAATCTCTGATAAGTCCTCAGTGAGTAGTGACTTGAGGAGGGCATCTGCAGACCCGAGGAAGTTATCAACGTGCCCCAGCTGGCTTCGGAGGCCTTCAAGGGTGTCGAAATTAGGATCAAAAGGGGTTGCAAGGAGTTGGAGGACCAGGTCCTCCGGGAACTCGGAGTTGATGCTCTGTTCATTGTCGCTGGTGGACATTATGGCGGGTATAAAATAAGTTTTGGTAGTGGCCCGAATGTCTTTTATCCGGTAACCACGTATTTCAAGCTCCGTATTAAATCTAGGAGTTCCTTCGCTTATCTACTAGAGGGAAATTCAGGGTCGGGTGCTTCGTTCAATACTCCGTCGCTCCGGAGATGCGTACTTCAGTCTTCTTGTAATGTTATCTTGTCTGACTTAGGGACTTTTAAATTTCTGGCATGTACAGTTCCTACTCTGCGTTGTCTCCAACACAGCTTGCTCTAATGATTAGAGCAAGAAGCCCAAAACATCTGCGTTGGACTCTTTGTGGTTTCCAGAAATGTTTCGTAGTTACCGAGCCACTTTGTAAATGATAGATTTGCTCTGGCAGATTATGCACAGTCTGTGGTAACTTTTTATCCTCTGTCCTTCCTATTTTACCTACAGTTCTCATTCTTCCTGATCTCTTTGTACTACCACTGCATATATCCACCTGTTTCTTCTTCTTCTTTTGAGTGTCCCCCAGATGAGCTCGGGTATGTACATCTTTTATACTACCCGCTCATTTGTAGCTTTTAATGAACCTTAATTATTAGGCAGATTAATAATTCAGTATCACTCAAGGCTTTTATGTAGTCAGAGTGTGCCGGTGGGAAGGCAAGGACGGTTTGTTTGGCTAGCGCTAGCCGATCCAGGCTCGGGCGGAAATGACGATGAATTATTGACCAAAAGCACAATGCGGGTATTGGTGATCATTGTAAAAAGTTTATGAATGCTGATGTAATTATCAGATTATGCATGCGGTGAGTTGTGAGTATCGCCACTTCGATGGAATTGTATGTTGTTGCAAAGGTGTTACTCAGTGATTTGGCTGGTGCACCGTAATTACAGCTATACTAGTACTGTATAGCCTGTCCGCAGACACGACTGTGTCGCCAAAATGGCCTGTCCGCTCGCATGATGTTCAAGTTGTCGACGCCGGCCGCGGCTGCCTGCATATTCTAATCGCGCGAAGATTCCACTAGCTACGGTAGGATCTGTATCCTACGAAAAACTCTGATATAATAAGATAACCTACGACACGTTATGATTGCGTTATGATGCGAGCGAGATCAGAACTTCACGGATTGTGGGGGTGGGCAAAGCCCGCGCAGCGGGCGTGCCCCCTGATGGCCGGTTGCCTTTGGCCACAACACCTGTAACAGCTGTCTTGTCATCATTTAGATTGCAGATTATTCGATGGTGAATAGGTTTTTGGCAAGGTTTTTGGTCGCAAAGTGTGTCAGGGAATAATCTTGAAGTGTATTATCAAACCTTTTTCAAGATAAATTATAAGAAATGACTGTTTAGTGTTCTCTATCTCCACTTGAAGTGTTTTCCTCTGCCAAAAAGATCAAAATATCTCTGCTCTCGCTGAAAGCTAAATACGGACATTTAAGCCTCGAAATTTTGTTTGAGGTATGTGCCACATGAGTAGATCAAATCCTTCAAGCAGATTTTTCATAGGTGGTTTGGTTCCTGCGTTGTCCATAATCGCGGGTTTACAGAGGTTCAAATATTGGTTACAGGGGTGCTCCCACAAAAAGACAATTCACAGTCAGGGGGTGGGCACGCTGACGAAGGCGTCCATGAATGCAATCGTTAACAGGGCACCTATAGTGCCGTGACTAGTACTTTCACCGTCCTCACCCCCTCCGGCTCTGAGATTGATTGAATCTAGTGCACCAAAGGCGCGAGGCATTATGCTGTGGTAAAAAAAATAGCCGATGAATACCGTCCGAGGTATAAATAGCAAACACAGGATACAGGTATTGAGTTTAAGGGTCCGCGAAAGCGTGCACTGACGGCACAACAACACACGGATATTGTCAACTGGGATTTCCTGTGTCTTCGAGAATGTGTCCAAAAGCGCCCTGAGTTCATACAGCTGTCGTTCCTCGAAAAGGTCCACCAGAGCTGCTGCGACGGCAAACTGGGGGCCGATCTTGACAGACAGTGATTGAATCTCGAGTTCAGAGGGAGCGACGGGAGGTAAGATAGGGTGTTGAGTGTGTGCGATATCTTCGAAAAACGATCTGAGCAGGAGCGCGATGTCGGCTTGGGCGTCGAAATCTGCCATATCGAGAGGTAGAATGACAGGGCTTCTTCGTGCAACTCTGTTCATGAAGGCGTATGGGCGACTAGTCATGACGATGTTCAGGAAGTTGAGGAAGCCCTCTTGACGTATGGCTTCGATAAAGAGGTTGACGAGCGATAGGAAGACGTGACGTTCATCGTTCAAAGCTTCGTCTCTGTCAGAGATATCGAGGATGATAACCATTCGCGTGGCATCATTGTTGAAGCAATGTCTCATGGACTTGAGTGGTTCGAGGATGAGGTGAACAAACTGGTCGCGACGGGACCTGTCCGGACTGAACAGCGCTGGATCGTCGACAATTGCTTTGGTGATGGCTTCCTTGGCGCGAGGGTGCATGAGGCCTAGTTGGTAGGATATCGTGGGCAAAAAGCGGTTGGCAACACGGCTGATAGGATGCTGTCTAGAGGAGAAGAATGTGGCAACCCGAGCACCAGAGTTCTGAAGCTGCTGTGCAAAGGTATACGCAACAGCGGACTTGCCCGAACCAGCGTTGCCAGTGAGCCAGATAAGTTTGCGTGGATGGTGATGGATGGTGTCATGTAACGTCTCAAGGAGGTGTATGCGAGTGCCCTCGAAGCACAGGGGGAATGGCTGTCGCGCTGGGGAGTCGTAGATAGCAGAGTGATCGCTTTCTTCTGCGAGTCTTCTCCATGCAATGACTTGAAATTTGGCAGTGTAGGATGTGTGAGACATGACCTAGGCGGTTCGTGTCGTGTGCTACAACTACTGATGAGAAACAATAACTCATACGCGACATGGAGCAGCATCGCTCACCTTTGAGTCAGCTTGCGTCGAGGGCGACCAGAGGTAAGGGGGGGTCTACAGCACTCTTGCTTGCAAGAGAGTCGCTGTGCCATTGCCTCCACCACGCGTATCTCATGAAATAAACGCTCATAACAAACCTGAAGCGCCCAGACTCAGCGGGTCTATCAGTTGTGTCCAAGGTATAGGGTTGAAACGCCGACGGGGGAGGCGAGCGAATGTCACGATGTAGTTGACAGCCGGTTTGGATTCTTGCTTTGATAACATCTAGGAAAGAAGACGAAGATTAATTGCCTTTAAAACTTCAAGCTGGGACGATCGCGGATTTGACTGGACGGACATGTAGCAAGGATAGATCTGTGGGCAGTCGCCGAAGGTGAGCCATCTCCGGGCGCAAGCTCCTAAACTTCGCCTGCAAGGTGATCACGGAGCAAGGGAGAGCAAGCGTCAGTAATGCGTGCACGGTGTCAGTGATCAAGCGCTCACCTGCGTTCCCCATGATGACTGACATCCGATCTCTCTCCCTGACGTCTACCGCGAGCAGCCCAGGCGCCGCAGCGCTGTTGTACCTATCGAACTTGTCAAATTCCCATGCGAGATACGCCTGCTCGCCGAGGCTGCGCGAGGCCGGTCCGCCGTGCGAGCGCGGTCGCTCCTCCCTGCATATAAACGCGGGACGCGAGCCGTGTTTGCCGATGATATCTTCCTTGAAGAACTGGTAGAGAGGGGGCGTCTCGAGAGGTGGAGTGACCGGGCCGTCGACGGCTGAGAGGGTCAGAGAACGACGTGCGCCGGTGCCGGCGGGGGATGTTCGAGAGTGTAGGGCTACCAAGGGCAGACTTCAGTGGGGTCCGGGGTATCCTCACCATAGTGGTGGTGGCTTATGTTCAAGATAAATGTGTGCGTAAGTGCGCGTAACGCGCTCGCCGACTGTCATATAGCATAAGGGGTGAGGTCAAGCAAAGCGGGACCTGTCACGAGGACGGGTTCCATGGCGGCGACGCGTCTTGTGTGACGCGACCACTCTTTCTTCTCAACGCGCATCAACATCTGCTGAACGGGTATGGAGAATGCGGGGAGCGAAGCTTGAAATTGCCTTCACAATGCTGAGGGCATTGCTCAGCCCACGGAGACTCTTTCAGTGAGCGTCCAAATATTGAAGGCTGCACCTAGGATTCGGCTTGGAGTTCCGATGACCACCCTTAATATTGGTACTTAGGTGCCGATCGTCGTGGTCCTTGAGCTCACCGTGTGCAGTCATCCGAAATATTGCACTTCTACTTCCTCAATCATTGGGAAACAACACTCTTATCCTGCCTTCTCATGAGGTCTTGTCCCAGGCAACGTTCCGCGTGGCTTGTCGTCACCGCACACTATGGCGCTGCTGGCTGTGCTGACACTCATCATCCGCGAAATTGCCTCGTGAAGCCGTAACGGTGAAGTCTCCCTTGGTTAATCCGAACATCATCCTCGCACAGTAACCTAGGGGTTTACGGCGCCTTGATTGACTTGTCGCCAGGCAGATACTTCCGCCGGCAAGCGGCCATTTTCCGGAGGCTTGGCTGTCAACCACGAGGCGATATTCACCCGTCCGTCTCGATCCCAGCTTATGTCTATTGAACCTCTCGCCCATGTGCGTTGGTCACCTTTGTTCTCTCCAGGAACACATCAGGGATGACCTACCTTGCTATGCTGCATTATGCTGCACGGGAGCCGCTGGCGTACCTGACGACCTGCTTTCCCCGAACCATGTCGCTTGTTGGGGCCTATTGAGGCATTATCGGCGGTTGAGACGATACGGCGTCTTACTGCCAACGCGCCCCGTGTGTCGCCTTCTCCTGTATAAAGAGACCACCATCGGTCAGGTCTTTACATCGGCAAGTCTCAGTTTTTCTTCTCTAACTCAGACTCGTAATGGACGCCTTCGCCTCTCTCCTTGCCTTCGTCGCTTGCGCGTCTGCGCACGGCGGTGTCCTCTATTACGCCAACGGCGGCAACTGGTACGATGGCTGGCAGCCATACAACACTCCCACTGGACAGACGTCCATTCAGCGTCCATGGTCGAGCTAGTGCGTCATATTATCTGCTCTCCAAAGTCCACATGCTAGATATCATCGAATGTATAGCAACCCGATCCAGGATGCGACCGACCCTACCATCGGATGCAACGACGATGGCACCGCCGGTGCTCTGCAGCTCACCGCCACGGTCGCCGCCGGCTCTGACATCACCGCATACTGGAACCAATGGCCGCACCCCACCGGGCCCGTCATGACCTATCTCGCCGACTGCGGAGGCGACTGCACCAGCGTCAACTCCAACACCGCTAAATGGGTACGCATTCCCTTCTACCCCCATCTCGCATCAAGCCGTTGACACAGCGCTTTCTGTCTACGTCGAACAGTTCAAGATCCAAGAGGCCGGCCTGATCAACGGCACCGTCGCCAGCGGCACCTGGGCCGCGGGCGTGATGGCCGCGGGCAACTCGTCGTGGACGACGACGATCCCGGCGACGGTGCCCAGCGGCAACTACCTCATCCGCTTCGAGACGATCGCGCTGCACTCGATGCCCGCGCAGTTCTACCCCGAGTGCGCGCAGATCGAGATCACCGGCGGCGGCTCGCTGCAGCCC
The DNA here is from genome assembly GCF_000271625.1 of Coniophora puteana RWD-64-598 SS2. Lineage (NCBI taxonomy): Eukaryota > Fungi > Basidiomycota > Agaricomycetes > Boletales > Coniophoraceae > Coniophora > Coniophora puteana. Next base: position 829,381 of record NW_006913064.1, on the reverse strand, counting down.
ACCGCGGCCGAGCTCGTCTCCCTCCCCGGCGCGTACTCGAACACCGATCCCGGTGGTGAGCATCGTTTGCACCTCTTCATCCTCTTCTCTTTTTTTTCTTTTTCCTTCGTGAGTGTACTCAGCGCGAACTCACAACACAATCCAGTCAACATCAACCTCTACTCCGAAGAAGCCACGACAGAAACATGCTACCAGATTCCCGGACCCCCGCTCTACGGCTCCGACGACAAAGTCGCCACCTGCGGCTCGACGACAACGACGCCCCCTCCCCCCTCCTCCACGTCCAGCTCTGGCACCGCCCCCACCTCCACCGGCAGCTCCGGGTCCTCCGGCGGTGGCTCCATCCCCCAGTTCGGACAGTGCGGCGGCACGGGCTGGACCGGCAGCGGCAGCTGGTGCGTTCTTTGTCTGCCTAGTGTTTCGTTCGATCGATGATGGCTGACCCGTTTATTGCGTCTGCTCGCAGCGCTTCGCCCTACACCTGCCAGGTCCAGAACACCTACTACTCGCAGTGCCTCTGAAGTGCTTCGGTTTCGTGACTAGCTCTGGGATCGCTCGAGGGTTTTATGCTGTCTATTGTTATTACACTTGTGTATTAGTATGCGGGGGTCCTTGTGATGAAAACTGTCTCAATAAACGTCGTGCCGTCCAGGCGACTGGCACCGCTGTACACGTCTACATTGCAGCGTCTTTTCTTCGAGCAGTTCGACCGGCAGATCCAACAGCCCTCTGCTAACCGTCCCACTATCTAACAAAGGGGAACATCTGAATCTATAAAATATTACGCACGACATTCGATATATACATTGACAAGTTGATATCGATCATACATTAACTCTAGTCAGGTAAAATAGGGATAGACATCGGCCCTGTCCAACTCATGTGCACGAAACCCAAAACCTGATCCATCAGATAAAAGCAAAACAGACGACGAGCTCGAGACGGTCTACGTCCGTGCAGTAGCATTAACGCACTCCGCCTTCCAGTCCCCCGGCATAAGCTCCCGCACGCGCTTCTGGAACGCAGACAGCGTGCAGAACTCCGGGGCGCCGGGCAGGTGCTCGCCCTCGCCGGCGCAGAACGGCATCGCGAGGTTCTTGTTGTCGTAGCGCAGGCGGACATCTGTGCAAGGCCAGCCAACAAGTGTGATCAGTAAGCAATGGATTTTAAAGGAGGGAAGAGGACGGTCGGCTAACAATGTTCATCGTCTAGAGCCTTGGCTTTCCAAAAGTTCATCACGGTCTGGAGCACACCGGGCTTCTCGACCGGCGCGGCTTTCTTGAAGAGCTCAAACGTGATGTGAGCAGTGAACAGCGGCCATCTGCTCCCGTCAGCCTTGAGAGATGCCAAAAAGAGAGAGAAGGAACGTACCGTTGATCATATACGTCAAGGGTATTCAGCAGTGCGGCTATACCGGAGTCGTGCGTGCTGTGGACGAGCAGCTTCGGTGCGTCCTCGGGGGCGACTACCATATCTTGCATCTTCCGAGAGAGTTCGGTAAGCAGAGGGCCCATGGCTAGTTTCCGGGCCTCTTCTGTGGTAACTGTCAAAGGATCACATTCAGTACGTGTAGCTCATGTGCCGAGGGCTATTTCCCAACGTACAAACTAGAGATTGGAAAAGTCAGAACTTCGAAAGATGATAAACTGCCGCAAACCGACTACGAACCTCTGAACCACTCGTCTACAACAGCATCTTCCTATGGATACGTCAAGTAAGTGGCAAAGGCGAAAATCATGCAACACCCACAAGCGGACGCATAAGCTCATCGTCCCGGAACTCTGAAGGCAATTCGATATCATGAGCAGCAGCAGCGCGGATCTGTCCTAGCTATCAGCGCCGCGCCTATCAACCACAAGGCACCAGACGTACGGTATCCAGGAGACCAGACGCTCTCGGGCTTCCATTGACCTTTACAGGTTTTCCGTCGATGTACTTGGAGACCTTGTCGTTCAGCGAGGCTAGCTTGGGATTCCACAGCGTGGCAGCAGCTGGTGTGCACAAGTGAGACGGGTGTATTTCCTGGAAGCTTGGAGACAGAACAAACCTTCCGCAAACTGCAGCTCGAGAGCGGCGAGCCGTGGACACGCCATCGTGTTGCTGACCAGGTTCTCGTCCACACGGTTCCTAGCGAGGACCGGTTAGCCCTGAGACGGTAGTGGGGTGGGCAGGTTGAACTCACCGGACAAGCAGCGAGGGAGCAACACCGGCTTTGCGCAAGTTGAGTGGGTAGAGGCCATGCATGATGTACTCCAGCGATTCAATCGTTCGTGGAACATTCGTCGAGCTTGGACAGACTCAGAATTTGCGAAGCCCATGACAAGAAAGGACAACACACCGGAAGTACACGTCCTGTTCTTGGCCAAGAACGTTCGGCAGGAGCCCAAGTCTACATGAATGCACGGTCAATCTCCTTTCACCACACGCGAACGAAGAAGTCCCAGACTAACTTGTCAATGTACAGCTTCCGCAACGCCAAGCCGTAGTTCAGCGTCGACTACACAAACCAGGAAGAAGCCGTCAGCATAAGTTAAACACGCCAAAAACTTACAGCACGACTCACCATCCTCCCCGTATCCGTTAACTCCCCAAGCAAACTACCCAACCCAACCCAAACCCACAAAACATCCTCTCAGCAATCCACATTCCACTCCACACAAAGGCAACCACGAAATACTCACCAAAGCCCATCCACAACCCTCCCATCCGACGTCTCCACTGCGCGCCGGAACGGCCCCTGTGCGCCCCCGCCCTTGCCGTTGTTGAGGAGGTCACCCGCCGCGTCGAAGAACCGCGTCGCCTGCTGGCACATCGCCCAGTTCTCCGGGATCGACGCCGGCGGCTCGTTCATGCGCACTTTGACGGGCGTGCGCTCGCCTTAAGGGCCGAGAGCCAGAGCCGGGGTCCGGGGTTGGAGTTGGGGCGGTGGACAATGGAACACGACGGCGCATCGAGGTGTCGAGGCACAGCAAGACACAAGGAAAGCCAAAAGAAAGAGGAAAAGAACCACCATATTGAGCACCCATCCACACCCACAAAATACAGCGTACTCACCATGCCGCACATACACATTCACCTGCTCCAGCTCGAGCCCGTCCGGCGCAACCGGGTACCTCTCGACGTCCAGCGGGTTCTGCTGCATTGAATATTGTAAGTGTAAGTCAGACGCGTCCATATCACCGACGAAAACGTAAGGCTGAAGCTCACAGGAGTGTATGAAGCCGAAACGGCCGTTTTGGCAGTACTGATAACCATAGCTTCGACGTGGTGGTTCTGGGCTGCTCCCGACTGTGCTAGCAGCAATGATGACAGGACAAGGAGGAGGAGCAATGACCACGGAGCACGTAGGACGGATGTCATGGGACGAGACGAGTGATGCAACCTTTGGAGAATCGATGCAGAAGCTGAGTCCGCGGAGCCAAGTCGGGAAGTCGGGACCCGGTGGTGAGAGTTTGCGAGGAAGAGGGAACAGCGGTCCGGCGGCAAAAAATGTCCTTGAGGTTTCCCGTCAACACGTCGCGTGGCACGCGTGGTAGCCTTCACCAAAACCTTCACACTTTTATTGCTGCTCACGAAAACATCACGAGTCTTTATATCCATGCCAATACAGCAAATCGCGTATGGATTGCATTCCGTACAAACAAGTTAATGGACAGCATAATTTACAACGATACAATGTCCTTAGATTTGGTAGGGCCCTACAGCACGGCTGTTGGTTGTCACCGACCATTCCAACAACCCTTCCAACAAAGTCACCAGTCGTAGGACGCCATCTAGGGCTTGATAGCAATCTTGAGGGCACCACGGCTGTTCATCTTGTCGAGCGCAAGTTGGTAATCTTCCAGCTTGAAGATGTCAGTCACCATTCCCTTGACACGAACCTTTCCACTGTCGAGATAGGCGACGGCGCGGGGGAAGCAATACGCCTGCGAGAACGAGCCAATGATCTGCAAGGACATACGTAAGCAATGCCACACTATCCAGACGCTATTAGGATACTCACCGTGATCTCATCACCGAAGATCTTTGAAGGTGGCCAGTGAACGAGCGCCTTGTTCTCGTAGACACCGTAGATCATGAGGGTACCACCACGACGGACGTAGTTGATGGACTCATTTGCCAGCTTCTCGACACCGGTAGCCTCAACAACGACGTCAAACCCATATGGGTTGCTGGTCTTTAGCGCCTCCCACTGAGGTCCGGGGTTTTGTCGGTCAAGCTCGATATACTCGTCGGCGGCCTCCAGATCCTTGGCAATGTCCATCTTGATGCCCTTGTTGGCAGCAATGACGACGCGGGACGCACCGTTCAGCTTGAGCAGCTGAGCAAGGATGAGGCCGGTAGGACCAGCACCCAAGAGGAGGACCTCGATGCCGACTTGCGGGTTCAGCTTGTCAAGACCATGAATAGCACATGCAGCGGGCTCCAACAACGTGGCATCTTCGTCGGTCATGTTCTTGATCTTGTACAGCTTCCTCTGTGGGCTAATCGGCGAAATCAGGGAGGGAACCACCATAACCAAAAGTAGACTTACTAGACGATGTAGTCAGCAAAGCCACCATCTAAGGTAACACCACGGGCTTCGAAGCTCTCGCACATCAGGGGGGCGCCGCGTCGGCAGTAGAAACAGTTGTCGCACTGGATGGCTCTTCAGCATGACTCGCTAGACAAAGCAATGCTCATACTCACGGTAAGACTGACGTCCGCGACGCAGCGATCACCAAGTTCGAAACCGGTAACGTTCTTGCCCATCTCGACGACCTTTCCGATAGCCTCGTGACCGGGGATGAGCTATAAAGGACGATCAGCGTCAAGAGCGTGAAGATCCGAAAAGATGTGATAAGACGCACGGGGAACCTGGAGATGAACTCTCCGTCGTGAATGTGACCGTCCGTGCCGCAGACACCTATTACATGGGTACTTTAAATGCAAATGGGCAGCATACATGCATGTCTACTAACCACAGCAAGTAACTGTTGTAAGTTGGTTAGCAAGGCTCAGAACACACTCCCAGTGAACGAACCTTTGAGAAGAACATCGTCGTCGCCAACCTTGGGGATGGGGACCTCTTTGATCTCAAAGTCCCGAGGCTATTATGCGACAGGGGACGGTGAGACACAAGAGGGTACATGAGTGGATCAGATGGTACCTTGTTGTACCAAAGCGCTTTCATGGTTCCTTCCGGCATGGTGGGCAGATGATGTGGAGGACGACGAAGGGAAGAAGGGAGGATGAGGGTTGAGAGGACTCGTGAGCGAAATTGGCGAGAATTTATACGTCGATAAAGATGATTGCAAGGTCGATTATGGCAGGTCAGATAACTAGGAACCTTGACGTCATCTCACCTGAACCCATGTGCGAGAACGACGCGCTCAATGGAATGTCATGGCCACGATTGGAAGGTGATACCCGGGGTCAGCCTGACCTTAACCACACTTTAGGGTCACTTGTTCAAGCGCTCGGGTATTTTTTCGGTCGGCGTCGCGTGCCGTCAAGCCGCGTACACGCTCCCTCCTTATACAAAAGACCGACGTTATGCTTTATATCTAAGACGTCCGTCCAGCAACTCGTGCAAGAAGACAACGAATCAGTGCTATGGCTAGCCGCCATGGCTCCATACCGGAAGGAGCTTCACAACCGTCTGCCACTAGACAGGCGCTCAACGATGTCGCATTTGGAAGTGTACGTCCGTTCGCTGAGAATCACTCTCCTCGAGCTAACCTTGTTGTGGTCAGGTGGCGGGCATGGTAGCAGAAGTGTTTGAATACCCGCTCGATCTCGCCAAGGTTCGCCTTCAGTCCCAGGTCCTCGACGGACAAAAGCGTTTCGGAGGACCGCTCGATTGCCTTTCTCAGACATGGAGGAACGAGGGTGTTTTGGGTCTGTATCGAGTACGTGCGCTGCCATGAAGGAGAACCGCTGAAACTCATACCTGTCTCAGGGACTGACCGTGCCCATCGTCGGGTCAATGGCTCAAACAGCTGGGTTGTTCCTGGCGTACAGTCAACTCCAGAATCTAGTCCGGTGGTCTACCAACTCACCGCCCTCGTCCGACCTCAACCTCACTCAGCTTGGTGTAGCCGCTGGGGGCGCCGGTCTTCTGACGAGTTTCATCCTGTCCGTCCACCAAGTGCATATTGCGTGCGAACTCATGACCTCGGTCAACTAACCGTGCGCGCTGTTTTGCAGGACCCCGCTTGAGCTCATCAAGTGCAAGATGCAAGTGCAGATGATATCCGCACCTCTTCTCGCACCCCAAATCCCGTCGCCATCATCCACTTCTTCGACGGCACCTGGCGCTTCAAAGGGCTCACTACCGGCTGTGAGGCGCACACTGCCCGGACCCCTGGCTTTGGCGACTGGTGTCCTTAGGAAGGACGGGATACCGGGTCTTTACACCGGCCACGTTGCAACCATGGTCAGAGAGACGGGCGGTACAGCACTCTGGTTCGCGTCGAAAGAGTTTGTAGCTTCGACACTCCTATCGCGACGCGAATACAGTTCGCTTATCCCTTCGAGCTTGGAGTCCACGAACCCCAACACTGCGCTTCTTCCCTGGGAGTCGGCACTATCTGGTGCTGTTGCCGGAGGTGTATGCGTTCTGGGCATGTATCCCGCGGACACTGTCAAATCAGCGATGCAGACGGCGGACGATCTGCATCCACCAGACAAATTCACCCCCTCTCGGCATCTGCCACCACGATACTCATTCTGGACCATGACGAAGGCGATGTACAAGGCCCAGGGCCTTAAGGGACTTTACGCGGGCTGTGGTATGACCGTGGCGAGAGCGATCCCTTCGAGTGGGATTGTGTTTGTCGTCTACGATGGGCTTTCCCAATATTTTGGCTGATCTAATTGCATTTATCCCAATCTCCGCTTTGCCAAGTTACATTACATGCTCTATTACTCTACGCATTTTCGCTCATCGTACGCACATTATTACCATAGATCTAGACCACATTATCAGAGAATACCCAACTCATGAGCCAAGGGCGTTTGTAGCTGAAAAGTCGGCGCGTCTGAGTCCGGGCCGAGTAAGGGGAATAAATGCGGCAGGCGGAGCAAAATGTTCGGAGGCCGCACCCACGTCGCTTCTGTCGTTCTTGTCATCGGATCGGCCGAGGCTAAGAGTACCTCCTCGCCAAAAAAAAGTTGTGGGGATGGCACCAATAGGGAGCCAGTATGTGAGTCATACTCACCTCATAAATACTTTCTCAACTTTTCTCTTCTTCTCCTAAACGTGAATCTCTACGACGAACAACAAATCGACGATGGCGGAGAGCAGCCTGCCGCGCGTGCTCGGACGCCTGCAGAATCTGCCATCCATCTCTCTCCCCACCGACTATCCACGTCCATCGGGCACCACCCGCGTCATCGAGGCCGCCCACATCGCCGAGCTCTCCGAGCAGACGTCCCTCAGCCTCCTCAAGCTCGCGCTGTACACCGAGGGCGACGACCTCGATGACGACGATGCGGCGATGGCAGAGAGCAGGCCCTCCGCGTTCCACCTCCTCCTCTCCGCGTTCTCCGTGCTGCTCTACCGCTGGACAGGCGACACCGATCTCGTCATAGGCTCCTCCTCCGCAAACGCCAACGCCCCTCTCATCCTCCGGCTCTCCGTCGACCCGACGGACCCGTTCTGGTCGGTCGTGCGCCGCGTGCAGCAGGTCGAGCGCGAGGCCGAGTCCGATCTGCTCCCGTACGAGACGATCGTCGAGAGCCTGCGGCAGGGGCAGGGGCAGGGGCAGGGCAAGGACGCGATGGCGGCGGCGGAGGGCGAGAGCGCGCGCCCGCTCTTCCGCGTGCGCTTCTTCGACGAGACGGACGCGCCGCGCGAGAACTTCATGCGCACGACGGGGCTCACGTCCGACCTCACCGTGTTCGTCACGCGCCCGCCGAGCACGAGCCGCGCGTCGCTCGCGCCGCGCCTCTCGCTCCGCATCCTGTACAACTCGCTCCTGTTCACCGCGAGCCGCATCACGTACATCGTCGACCAGCTCTCCGTGTTCCTCCGCAAGGTCGCGGGGAACCCTGTGCTCCCTGTGGGCGCGGTGCCGCTGCTGACGCCCGCGCAGCGCGAGACGGTGCCGGATCCGACGGCGGATTTGCACTGGTGCGACTGGAAGGGCGCGATTACGGATGTGTTCTCGCGGAATGCGATCGACCATCCGGATAGGCCGTGTGTCGTCCAGAGCGTCCCTGGCGATCTGCCGAGCGACCCGCAGCAGAGGCGGACGTACACCTACGCGCATATACGGAAGGCGTCCAATGTCCTCGCGCATCATTTACTTCGGAACGGTGTTCAGAGGGAGGAAGTGGTGATGATCTATGCACATCGGAGTGTCGAGTTGGTCGTCGCTATCATGGCTGTGTTGAAGGCGGGCGCGACGTTCTCTGTCATCGGTATGTCCACCGCTCCGCCTTTGGTCAGACTAGCATCGCTGACTGGAGTGCGTCTCAGATCCTGCGTACCCGCCCTCGCGACAGATCATCTACCTCCGGGTCGCACAACCCAGAGCGATGGTCGTCCTCGCCAATGCCGGCAAGATCCAGCCCACCGTTCGCGAGTTCCTCGCCAGCGAACTTCGAATTCGAGTCGAAGTCCCCGCTCTCGACTTCACACCGGAGGGAGAGATCGTCGGAGGCATCGAAGGGGAACTCGACGTTCTCAGGACTCAGAACTCGCACGAGCTGGGAGAGACCGATCCGAACGTCATACTCGGGCCGGACAGCATCGGGACGCTCTCGTTCACGAGCGGAAGCACGGGCATTCCGAAGGGCGTCAGGGGCCGGCATTACAGCTTGACGCATTTTTTCCCGTGGATGGGCGAGCGCTTCCAGCTTGATGAGACGTCGAAGTTTACGATGTTGAGCGGTATTGCGCATGATCCGATACAGCGCGACAGTGAGTTCCTTTGTCCAGCGATGCGACGATTTAGTTGAGTTTGCCGTCAGTTTTCACCCCCCTCTTCTTCGGTGCGGAGCTGCACGTCCCCACCGCTGAGGATATCGGCACTCCGGGTCGTCTAGCTGAATGGATGGACGACAGCAAGGTGACGGTGACCCACTTGACGCCTGCCATGGGTCAGCTCCTGTCTGCCCAAGCCACAAGACAGATATCTTCGTTGAAGAACGCCTTCTTCGTCGGCGACGTCCTCACAAAGCGCGACTGTATCCGCCTGCAGTCTCTTGCCGCGAACGTCCGCATCATCAACATGTACGGCACAACAGAGACGCAGCGTGCGGTCTCGTACTTCGCGATCCCGCCCGTGTCGGAGGACGCGACGTACCTGGCCACGCAGAAGGACATCATGCCCGCCGGCGAAGGCATGGTCGACGTGCAGCTCCTCGTCGTCAACCGCGCGGACCGCACCGTGCCGTGCGCCGTCGGCGAGGTCGGCGAGATCTACGTGCGCTCGGGCGGGCTCGCCGAGGGCTATCTCGATGCGGACGCGACGGGCGAGAAGTTCGTGACGAACTGGTTCTCGGCGAACGCGACGCCGCGCCGGGACACGATTAAGCAGCCGCTGCAGGGGTTTGCGGGGCCCGAGGCGCGACACTGGAAGGGCATACGCGATAGGATGTATCGCTCTGGCGATCTTGGGCGGTATATGCCTGACGGGCGGGTGGAGTGTACGGGCCGCGCGGACGATCAGGTGAAGATACGTGGGTTCAGGATCGAGCTTGGGGAGATCGATACGCTGCTCAGTCAGCATCCGCTCGTGCGGGAGAACGTTACGCTCGTCCGGCGTGATAAGGACGAGGAGAAGATCTTGGTCAGCTACTTTGTGCCTATCGATGGGCCGAGGATGAACGGCTTTGCGAGCGAGGTGACGGACGACGAGGATGGCGCTGGTCATAAGTCGATTCCGAAGTACAGGAGGCTCATCAGGGATATCAGGGAGCATCTCAAGAAGAAGCTGCCGAGCTACAGTATTCCTTCGCGTACGTGGATTCTCGGAGGCGTGTTTGACACTGATGTTGACTCAACTCATAGTCTTTGTACCGCTGCATCGCATGCCCCTGAACCCCAACGGCAAGATCGACAAACCCGCGCTCCCCTTCCCCGACACCGCGCACGCGCACGCGGCGCTCCCCGGGACGAGCGCGAACAAGCGCGACTCGCGCACGCGCAAGGCGAGCTCGACGGAGGCGAAGCTGCAGCAGCTGTGGGGCGCGATCCTGCCGAACGCGCCGTCGCCGATCCCGCCCGACGAGAGCTTCTTCGACCTCGGCGGGCACTCGATCCTCGCGACGCGCCTCGTCTTCGAGATCCGCAAGAGCTTCGTCGTCGAGGCGCCGCTCGGGCTCATCTTCGAGCAGCCGACGCTCGGTGGGCTCGCGGCCGCCATCGATGCGCTGCGCGATCCCGATTTTGGGATCGCGTATAAGGACGCGCTGGCGAATGGCGGTGGCGGTGCGGACGCGGTGGCGTCGGATAAGGCGGCTGGGTCGGAGTATGGGCAGGATCTGGAGGGGCTGATGCCGCGCCTGAGGGAGACGTATGCGCCGCTGCCTGCGGACTTTGAGACGCTTGCGATTACGGTGTTTTTGACTGGTGCGACGGGGTACCTCGGCGCGTTTGTGTTGCGGGACTTGTTGAGGAGGACGGAGCGTGTGGCGAAAGTCATTTGTCTTGTTCGTGCCTCTGATACCAGCCAGGCGCTCGCGAGGCTGAAGGAAGGGTCAAGTGATCGTGGTGTTTGGGACGATGCGTGGGTGACCGATGGGAGACTTGAGGTCGTCACTGGAGACCTCGGGAGAGACCTCTTTGGCATGGACCGGGATACCTGGGATAGGGTGGCGTCAGAGGCGGATGTCGTTTTGCACAATGGTGCTTTGGTGAGCCATATAATTATGACTTGGATGGAAACGTCTCTGACATTTCATCAGGTGCACTGGGTATATCCCTATGAGCGTCTGCGGGGACCTAATGTCCTCGGCACTCTCACAGCCGTTGAGCTTGCTTCTACTGGCAAGCAGAAGTCACTGGTGTTTGTGTCGTCAACATCGGCGGTTGACACGGAGCACTATGTGAGCTTGTCTGACAGGCTTGTCAACGACACGCGGAACAACTACCGCGGAATCCCTGAAAATGACGATCTCGAGGGTGCACGGACGGCACTCAAGTCAGGGTACGGTCAGAGCAAGTGGGTATCGGAGAAGCTGCTGTTCGAAGCAGGTCGTCGCGGTCTGAGGGGCCATATCGTGCGACCGGGTTATGTTGTCGGTGATTCGCAGACTGCTGGTAAGCCACCGCCACTTTTGCAGTCGCAGCCGTAGACCTCACCCAGTATTTTAGTCACGAACACGGACGACTTCATCTGGCGCATGGTGAAGGGCTGCGTTCAGCTCGGCCTGGTGCCCAACATCAACAACGGCGTCAACATGGTCCCCGTCGACCACGTTGCCCTCATTACCGCGCAAGCGGCCGTCGCACCCGTACCCGGCGCCACCCAGTCCGTGCTGCACGTCACCGCGCGGCCCCTGCCGACGTTCAACGAGATGCTGTCCTCGCTCGCGCAGTACGGGTACGCGACGGAGCAGTGCGAGTACCTCGTCTGGCGGCGCCGGCTCGAGCGGCACGTCATGGAGGTGCAGGACAACGCGCTGTTCCCGCTGCTGCACTTTGTGCTCGACGACCTGCCCACGAGCACCAAGGCGCCCGAGCTCGACGACGCGAACACGGAGCGCCTGCTCGGGGGTGTGGCGGAGGACGTGAACATGACCATCTCGGACGCGCTCATGGGCAAGTACCTCGCGTGGCTCGTCGCTGCTGGCTTTTTGCCCGCGCCGACGGCGGAGAACCCCGAGAAGACGCTGCCCCCGCTCGAGAACGCGGCTGCTGCGAAGGCTGCGGGACGAAGTGGGGTGTAAAAAACAAAAGTAGCCGGGAGTGCTACATCCAAAATTCTTGCTTTATGCTGTGTTGCCTTGCTGTGATTCTTTTGTATCATTTTCATGATAGATGCACTGTATAGAAGTAGCTTTGAATTCAGATCAGCCGAACGCTGGCAATGTTGTACCATCACCTTAGTGCATTACTTAGTATGAGAATGAGGCTAACGACTATCCTCATACGTAAAGGACAATATTTCCCCGATCTGACATTAGGGCCTCCTACATGTGTAGCAAGCGCGTAGATCGATTTTATGGGCACAGCCTAAGTTACCCCGTCCAGTCGAGTGATTCCAGCAAGACAATCAATGAAAAGTTATGCTACACTTTCGCCGATATTGTCGAACATTACGATGACTGCGATCAACTCAACGTACTAAAAGCTAAATACAAGCAAGACTATTACTACGAAGCAAGGGGACAGTCGGAGAATGAAATTGACCCGAAAGTCAAAAGAGGGCAAAAAGGGTCCAACTGGGATTCGAACCCAGGATCCCTTGCAATTGTGTGTACCCAAAGCAAGTATCTTACCACTAGACCATTGGACCGGTTGAAAGATGTTAATCTGTACCATACTTATTCACCGTTGTCAGCTGAATTCACCAATCGTCTTTCGCCCATTCTTTGCCTACTACGTCATCACCTTTCCTGGTATGCAAAGTCCTGCTATGATGAAGAGGATAGCGATATCTCTCGAGTTTACTACCTTCACGACTTACAATGGCTAAGAAAGTGTTGATCCTCATCGCAGATGGTACGGAGGAGATGGAGTTGTACGCCTTCCAAGCCACAAGACCGTCCGATCCCCATGCTGACCCAGCCCTCCCTCAACCTGGCTTATTCACACATACGCAGCACCATCGCATACGACACCCTCGTCCGCGCCGGGATTGAGTGCACGTCCGCCCTCGTCTCCGCTTCTTCGTCCGCGACGCATGCGACGTGCTCCAGAGGAGTCAAGATCGTTCCTGACACGATCTTCAACCCGTCCGAGTCTGGTCCCGTAATGCGGTCTTTGCACGTTGCCGCCTTCAAATGCTAACTGCACGGAATCCGCTCGCATGTAGGAAAAGTACGATGCGCTGATCGTCCCAGGCGGCGCGCAGGGAGCCAAGACGATATCCGAGACGGCGGCGGTGCAGGAGCTAGTGAGGGCGTACCACGAGAAGCCGGGCAGAATAGTCGGTATGATTTGCGCAGGTGGGGCTCGAATTACTTCCTGCGGTCATCGCGAGCAGAGCTGAGTTGGCGGTGGTTGGCAGGCAGCTTGGCCGCGCTGACATCTGCCGATGGAGGCGACACCATCGGCGAGCAGGAGCTTACCTCGCACCCCTCTATCAAGGACCAACTTAAGGAGAGTGAGTGGTCGATCCTTCGCGTTTGCCACGTGTAAGCTTGACTGCTTGACACCATCCTTGCGTCATACGCAGAGTTCGCGTATTCGGACGAGCCTGTTGTCGTCTCGAAGTCCGGAAAACTCATCACAAGGTACGCGTGCTCGCACTTTTTCATCGTCATCTATGCGAATGCATTTGAACGAATGATATCAAAAAACTTTGCTCTAGCCGTGGCCCAGGTACGCTTGATTTGCGTTGCGTTGTCTGGAATCGTGTGGGTGGGTTGTTGACGAGCGGATCACTTTCCAGGTACTGCGTTCCCATTCGCATTCAAGCTTGTCGAGTTGCTCGCCGGCGCAGGCAAGCGTGATGAGACTATTGGACCCATGGTTTTCCCCGCAGGCACACCACTAAAGTTTTGATGCAAAACCTGCGGCACTTGGCATGCACACGACTTCTCGAGTTCTCCAGGTCATGATGTGGCTGAGCACATATCCACAAGGAATTCGGAAGAGCGTCATTTATTGCTAGCGCTGGCTTGACACCAGCGAGCGTCGGGACACTGTCATGATATATCTGTATTGATACATGTGGTGCGAATACATGTATCCTCAATCCGGGGGATGAACGCTTTACTTTGTATCGTATTCTGCAGGCAGCCTCGATCCTCTACCCGCTACAGTCTTATGTATATACGCCAGGAAACATAGAGTCATCGTCGACTCTGAGTCGCTTGATGATCCACACCAGGCCCGGGGAACGAGCTCACGGATTTTACCAGGTCGATCATCGTTGACCCAGTCGGGTCCGGTCTTGCTTAGGTCTCTAGCTTCATTACAACGCCGGTTTCATAACGTCGGCGATAATAAACCTATGGTGTTTTGGTCTTCCAAAAACAGGTTCTATCAGGAAACATTCCATATCACCACATCAAGAACGAGTGGGTGGTCTTGACGGAAGTCGTCAAAAATCGGAGCCCCTAGCGATGTTCTGCTATCTCAGACATTTACTGGAACTTCCTGCAGATATGCTGGTCGACTCAGAATAGGGGGAAGGCTGGACGCCCTACTATTGATGAAGCCTGAGTAAGTATGCCGCTTTATCGGCTCACAGATGGACATCCACGCCGTGCCCACGATAATCGTCAATCTAATCCCAATACTGGGTGCGAAAAGTCTACGAGTTTCTCAACGCAAACCGTTGAGGCGTCAGGTAAGCTATCAAAACGGAGCAGGTATGTGCCTATATAGTGCTGCGTCAATTTGGACCCTCAAATGACATTCATAAAGTCCACCGGAGCCTGGCTAGCGCCGTGGACCTCATCCCTCGAGACAGGCGACTAACCCAGGGAATTTGAGTTTTCCTGACTATTCTGACAAAACCGAACGAGCTATCTCGCTATGACATGACAGATAGCCTTGGATATTGTCTGTCATGACTTGTGTTCCCGTCTCAATCGCCTAGCAAGCGAAATTCTGAAGAATGATTCTGACTATAATTTCCTTGAAGTGAAGAAGCTCTTAGACTACGCTCGACTTGGGGAGGACATCAACCTGATAGGTGAAGCTATCGCTCTGTTGAAGCAAGACATCCATCACCCCGGGTGCGTCAATTCAGGTTCCAATGGGCTACCCAAGAAAATGAGCTCATAATTGACTTCCAACAGACTTGCTCCCTATGCCTTAAAGCTGCACCATATATTGCAGACAGCCCTTCGTGACGAAGGCAGCCTCGGTCCTTTGCCCGCCACCGTCAGAAGACTACTTCTTGCCCTTGCCAATGCATTGCAAGCCGAATGGTCGTCCATCACGATGCTCCAGCCTGAAATCATCTGGCCTGTTTACTAGCTCTACTACGACTCTTATGTCAAAAAAAAATTCAAAGTCATCGCTTACTCGCTTGATATTCCTTGTCAGGGGGCGGCGACACGGAATTTCCCAGGTCGACTATCGTTGACCCAGTCAGGTTCGGTCTTGCGTGAACCTTTAGCTCCCTTACACCGACACGTCAATTACGCTGATAATTACTGTACAGATGCACGTTCCCCGCCAGGATGGTCTATAACGGTTTGACAAGCTCAAGTTGAGTCCAAAGATGGGCAGAAACGAGAGTTGGCAGGACAGGCGAATGACAGAAGTCGGGGGAAAGGGTGGCAAGTCGAGAAAATGAAAGAGAATAGTGGGAGCATGTAACTGGAAATGCGAAGATATGCAAAGAACATGCGCATGGGAAAATGACTAAGAAGAGATGGACAAACAGCAATCAATATTTGACTCGGACTCAGACGCTGAAATGAAAGACCTTAGACTTGGACACAAACGCAGCCTGAGACAGACGCTTTATAATGACTCTAGCATCCTCAAAACCAGCTCAGTTCCGAAGTCACTAGCTGTAGACAGTACAAGGGGGTTTGAGTTCGTAGATACACTTCCGGATGACGTTCGCGGGATGACGTGAATATTATGGCATAATTGAGACGCTTATATATGCATGCACTGGATCTGACCCCTGTTTCTCGCGCTGCTGTTCCAAATCCCCCGAGGTTTGCATGCTTGTCCCTAAAGCCCAAAATGTCCCGACGGACGTCCTAACTTCTCTTCCGGACGCCCGTCATGCTCTTTATTCTGGTAGCAGGGCTCGGTGCATTCGTTGCCTTTCTCTATGCGTATATCCGCCTCAATGACGCAAAATTGGAGGTTCTCCCACCCGAGGCAACCAAATACTCACCCGAGCGCTTCACTCCGGAGAGCACACACGCCGTAGCCGAGAAACTAAAGAGGGAGCCGATCTCGGTTAAACAACACTTGCCGCTCAAGACTGGGCGTCGGTACATCGTCATCGGTGGTGTACGTCCAAGTTCTAATCATCGCTTTGCTATTACGATGCATCTTACTTGAACCCTCTAGGCTGGGTTCCTCGGCGGATGGATAGTCCTTCAGCTCATTGAGCGCGGAGAGGATCCACGACGCATACGCATCCTCGACATTCGCCAGCCTACACGGCCCGACCTTTTGAGCGGCCCAGCCAAATCCGTAGCCTTCTTCAAGGTCGACGTTTCAGACTCCAAGGCCGTCGATGACGCATTCACCGCCCCCTGGCCCCTCCCAGAAGAAGATGCACACACGACCGTCTTTCACACCGCCGCCAACATCCGCTTCTACGAGCGACACCTCTCGCTCCTCCCCCGGTCGACGCGCGTAAACGAGCAGGGCGTGCAGAACGTCATCAGTGCAGCCAAGGCGATCGGCGCATCCGCGATGGTGTACACCTCCTCGGGGTCTGTCGCCGTGCGCCGCTCGCGCTTCTGGCTCTGGCCATGGGAGCGGGAGCCCGCGCACTTCGTGCAGCTGATCGACGACAACGACGCCCTCGTCCCGACGCGGCACGATGACTTCTTCTCGAACTACGCGGCGAGCAAGATCCGCGGAGAGCGCGCCGTTCGCGCCGCGCACCTCTCGCCTACCAGCAAAGACGGACGCAGGCTCCGCACGGGTTGCGTCCGACCCGGGAACGGCGTGTTCGGGCCCGGCGGGGACATTCTCTGCGGAGCGTATCTCGTACGGAAACACAACCCGACGTGGGTCAACCACATCCTCCACTCCTTTGTGTACATTGAGAATTGCGCGCTCGCACACCTCCAATACGAGGCGTGCCTCCTCGCCTCCTCGGCCGACGCCCCAAGCAGCAGCGGCAGCGCCTCCCCGAGCAGACCAGACGTGGGCGGCCAAGCATTCACCATCACCGACGCCGGCCCGCCAATGACATACGGCGACGCCTACACCGCGCTCAACACGCTCGACCCAGAGACCGTCTTCCCGCGCATGTCCTCCACCGCGATGCTCCTCCTCGCGCAGCTCTTCGAGGCCATCTACCTCACCCGCGCCTTCCTCACCGCGCCCTCCGCCCCGCCCCTCGTGCGCGCGCTCGCCCGCGCGCTCGTGCCCGATCTCGACGGGGACGTCGTCAATCTGCAGCCGCCGCTGTTCGCGCTCACGAGCGTGCACCTTGTGTTCGACGACTCGCGCGCGCGGCGGGCGCCCGAGCAGGGCGGCATCGGGTACTCGGGGCCGTACACGTCGCTGCAGGGCCTGTGCCGTACCGCGGAGGATTATTTCAAGGCGGGGCAGAACGGCGAGGAGCGCTCGATGTCGGGAGGGGTCAGCTTCGGGTTTGGGATGGTCAAGGCTCAGCGGGGCGTCGATAAGGTGCAGAGGGCGGTGGAGAAGGGAGCGGAGACGATACCTAATTAGTTGGTGTGGAACAGTTAGAGCGGCAGTGACATTCAAGAGTGACGTTGCTTCAGGTTGTTTATCGACAGTGGAATACACGCTCCCCCATCGTATTGCTAGGGTTTTGGTGTATAGAGGTATCATACAGACTTCACTCATTGCAGTGCCTATTCTTACAACCGGACGCCACTGTCCCTCGTCATGGCTTCACAACAATCTTGAGTGCATCCCGGCTGCTCATCTTGTCCAGGGCCTTCTGGTACTCGTCGATCTTGAACACGTCCGTAACCTGGTTTGCCAATTAGCACGTACCCAGAAATACCACACCTGCGTTCAGATAAACGTACCATGCCCTTGACCTTGATCTTCCCGCTGTCAAGATACTGTACTGCACGAGGGAAGCAATGCATCTGCGCGAACGAGCCGATGATCTGCAGTAAAATCGTCAGCTACGTCGAACAAGAACCAACAGGTAAGCTGAGTGAAGACAGTTACTTACCCTGATCTCATCTCCGAAGATCTTGGATGGCGCCCAGTGGACCTGGGCACTGTTAGCGTACACGCCGTACACCATCAGCGTCCCGCCCCGGCGGACATAGTTGATCGAGTCATTCGCAACCTTCTCAGATCCCGTCGCCTCGACCTAAAAATGCACACCCGTCGTCAACATCCGACGCAAGCGCACACCCCCACCACGCCAACTTCAAGCACTAGCACGCACCACCACATCAAACCCATACGGATTCTCCTCCCTAATCCTCGCCCACTGCGCCTCGGGCGCCTCCCTGTCCAGCTCGACATACTCGTCCGCCGCGCCGAGCTCCTGCGCGATGCGCGTCTTGATGCCCCGATTCGCGGCGACGACGACGCGCGCGGCGCCGTTGAGCTTGAGCAGCTGCGCGAGGATGAGGCCCGTGGGCCCCGCGCCGATGACGAGCGCCTCGATGCCCACGGGCGCGGCGAGCTTGTCGACGCCGTGGATCGCGCATGCGGCGGGCTCGACGAGCGTAGCTTCTTCGTCGGTGAGGTTGTGGATCTTGTATACTTTGGCTGCCGAGCTGCGGGGTTATCAGGGGTGTGGTGCTTGATTATTGCATGCGCATGATGCAAGAGGGATCAAGACGCGCACAAGACGATGTATTCGGCGAATCCGCCCGCCGTGGTGACGCCTTTGCCGTTGTAGTCCTCGCAGAGCAGAGGCTGGCCGCGTCGGCAGTAGAAGCACCGCTCGCACTAGCACGTATCCCCGCCTCAGCTCTTCACAACAACATCGAGTCAAAATCGCCTCGGAGCACTCACGACGGACGACGGATCCGCGACGCATCGGTCACCTTTCGCAAACCCCTCCACGCCCTTGCCCACCTTCTCGACGACACCGATCACCTCGTGGCCCGGGATAAGCTAGCGCCCGCAATATCAGTGGTCCGTCGTACATGAACGCGGCGATCACGCTGGTAGCGAGGAGATGGAAGCGGACGCACAGGGAACTTGGCGATGAACTCCCCTTCATGGACGTGAGAGTCCGTGCCGCAGATGCCTGCTCACCAGAGGAAGACGAGTCCTTATCAGCCTGGAACGTGCCGCCACGGACGAGAAACCCAAAAGGCACACGTACCGCAGCAGGAGACTGGATTGAAGGCACAGGGCACAAAGTGCGAGCGATAACGTTAATGGTCAAACCGCGTCGAAGCCCTTCAGTGTGATTGTTCGGTAGGTTCTGTCGGGAAACTTAACCTACCTTTGATCAAGATCTCGTCATCGGATATGGAAGGGACAGGGACGGAGCGCACGTCGAACTGTTTGGGCTGCAAGCGGCGGCTGAGTTAGGTATCCTATCATGAGAGTATGATGGACGCACCGCCTGGTAATACACGGCGTTCATCGTCGCCGCATCCTTGCTCGCAGCGTCTTTGCTCTCTCCCTTCTCGCCTTTCTCGCCTTTGCTAAGCTAATCCGCCAAGACATCATCAAAGTTCAACATCAAGATGCAATCGGAAGATACTGGTGAGCTTACCGCTCTCTTGACCGACTTGAGCATCGACATGATGGGGGTGATCTATCGCAACAGCAAGCTGCGTCAACCAGGGACTGTGAGTCGTCAGCAGCGACCGGGATATCGGCGAGCTCCACCACGTGCGAGCCGTGCTCATTGCTCGACTCGTGATCGGCCCGTGGGGATAACGACGAGAAGCCCGTCAGTTCGGTTTGTTGCAGTGGCAAATCGTTTAGCAGACTATGGATATAACACCATGATTGAATGGGCAAAGTGTCCGTCGCGTGAGAGATACTACTTCGTCGAGCGAAGTGAGCCCAGCGATAGAATGACCGTGTCGCTGCTACCATGATGGAAGTCCAGAGGTTGCTCCGGAGTATGCGTCGGTGGCAGCGATGCAAGAGACCAAGACGCGCATAGTGCAGCCACAGTCAAGCCACTGCTACTACAGTAGCTTTCAGGTTAGTGATAATCAGCATGTTAGTCTCTCGGGACCATTCCGTGAAACTGTACATGCAAACAGGAGAACAAAGACGTTGTCGAGATCTGCCCGTACAGCTGACGGCGGGGTTGACAACATCGCCAGATAGCTTATCTTGTGCATGCTGCGTCCCCGTCCTTATCTCGAGTCGTGATTCGTCCCCCGCTACCCCAGACAACCCCAGACGGAAGCAAGTTAAATCCATAGAGCACACGGATAGCCAACAAACCGGTGATCTAACGAAGAACCGGGCCATGCGAAGTTGGCGAGCATGATGAAGTGGCTGAGAAAAGGTAGGCGTCGGGATTTTGGACAGCCACGAAACGGAGAGAACACGCGGTAGTATTTATGTAACCTGTAAGGGATCTTTAGGCACATTGCAGCAGTATGAAAGAAAGGAAACAACCACCGCCCTATAGATGATCGGACCCTTCCAAAGGTGTGCTTCAGTCAGCTGGTGCAGTGCTGGTGCTAACACTCAATTGCGCGATCAAACGTTTGCAACATTGCATTATTGAATGGGCTCTTCGGAAGAATGCACCCACGCACCTCATTAGAGTAAGCTCTTGTTCCCCTCCGTGCAGGTACGTACGTACTTAGCCTTCCTTGCGCCTTGCGATCCATCACTGGCCTCTGCACGACGCGATCCGTGCTCCTGTTCACAGTCCACTCGTTCTGTGTCCTACTTAACATGCTCATCCAAGTCGTCTAGGAGTTGAAGTGCACGGACGGTCCACACTGGTGCAACGGGCAGAGGCACGGAATGTCCGGGCTGGACGGACCTCAACCACAAAACTCGAGGAGTCCGTCCGCTTCGGGTATGAAATGGAATAGACTCGCACCAAAACCCCGTCACAGTCGTCGCACACGACGATCCGGCCGGGCCCTGCCGTGCGTGCATGTGAACCCAGCTCAGTCCGCCATGCGACGGCGTGTGAGATGCGATCTTGGCAGGGCTTTCAATACTATGTAATGACTCTCCTTAAGCTTGCGCCCTCGGCGACGTCGGGAAAGGCGCAAACGCCGTGAGCGCACTGGACTCCAGGGTCACCAACGGTGTGTCCTCGCTGCGTTCTCAGTTCGCAAGCGGTGAGGAGAAGGAGATTGGGCTACCGTATTCAAGTAGACCTTCGAGGACCGATCTATCATGCAAAAAACGAGCACATTGAAAGCGGCGTGCTCTCCGCTCGGAGGTCACACCGCCGACGCCAACCACCAGGCTCAGATCACTCCGACTCATAAATCGTCAAATTGCTCAAGAGAGCGTCACTCGTGCCTGTCAACTGAATCACATTTATCACAGCGTATCGAGGGCGCCTGTTGGCGTGACGTAAGGTTTGCGCGACTCGGTGCTCACACCGGCGCGTGAACGCAATCCCGACGCAAAGCAACACCCAAGCTCAGGCGCTCATCGTGGCGTCATGAAGAGGACTCGGACTGATCATACGCGGCAATATTCACACTTGAGCTTGAAAGGAGGGGGTATGAAGTTTTTTGGATTTTCATTCCAAGTGGTATGGAATTACAGTCGTCCATAGCTTACAAGGCAAATACGCAAAGAAGACAGGGATAGACGTCCAGCGAGTGTTTCTCACAACACCACAGCCGTGAAGTACGTGTACACTAAGATGCGCCTAGCCTTGGAGGGGGAGGGATACTAAGATAGTCGGGTAAGAAGCGAAAACAACAGCAGCGGCGGAAAGAACCCTTCCTTCCGGCGCAAGAACCCACGATCAAGGAGAAGAAGAAGAAGAGGAGGAGAAGAAGGAAACGGAGACGCGAAAAAGGTCCAAAAAGCGGGGGAGCTTATGCGGAATCCTTCTCGATCGAGCCCTCCTTCTCTCCGAGCTTCTCGTTGAGCTCCGCGTTCTCGTTCTGGACCTGCGCGAGGTTCTTCTTGCCGACGTCGCGGCCGATCTTCCAGGCCTGGAACATGTGGCCCTGCGCAAAGATCTCCTCAACCTCCTCGAGCGTGCGCTGCGCCGTCTCGGGGAACATGAAGAAGAACTGGATGCACGCAGCGAAGTTGAACGCCGCGAAGATCAAGTACGTCTTCCACCCGATCGCAGCCAGAGCGGGCGGCACAGCCCACGCGAGCGCGAAGTTGAACAGCCAGTTGACCGCGGTCGAGACGGCCACGGCCTTGCCGCGCACGCGCATCGGGAAGATCTCGGCGGGGTACGTCCACGAGACGGGGCCGAGCGTGATGGCGAACGAGCAGACGAAGAGGTACGAGCAGACGATAACACCCTTGGTGACACCCTCGTGGCCGTTGATGACCCAGACACGCGAGCCGTCGACATTGCCCCACTCTCCGAAGCCGCCCTGGAGACCACCGACGAGGGAGAGGAAGAAGCCCATGAGGAATGTGCCAATGATGATGAGAGGACGACGGCCCCAGCGGTCAATGTAGATGATGGCGGGGACTATAACATCGGATTAGCATACTGTTCATAAATCGCAACGCGAGTGCGCAAAAAACTTACTCGTGAAGAGCACGTTGAGGACATACTGGACGGAGTCGGCAATGAGGTTACCACGGGTACCGGTGAGACCAGCGCCCTCGAAGACGTAGATAATGTAGTACATCATGACGTTCATGCCGGAAAGCTGAGACCACATCTGCATCGAGGCACCAAGGAAGACACGGCGGCGGATACCAGGCTTGAGCAGATCGAGGTAGGACTTGGCGCCCTCGGTGCGCTCGAAGGTGACCTGCTGCTTGATCTCCTCCCACTCGAGCAGGACGAGCTCGTCGTTGGTGTTGCCTCCACCGTGGAGGTCAGCGAGAATCTGGAGCGCCTGGTCGTCCTCGCCGCGGTCGATGAGCCAACGGGGCGACTCGGGGAAGTAGAGCATGCCGAGGGTGAGGACGAGGGCAGGGACGAGTTGGAGACCCCATGGAATACGGAAGGAGGCCTCGCCGGCGATGTAGGAGCAGCCGAATTGGACAAAGTACTGCAACATGATACCCCAGGTGATGGCCCACTGCTGGAAGGAGACGAAGCGACCACGGAGCGCCGGGTGGGTGACCTCGGACTGGTAGACGGGGACGGTGGCGGAATAGAGACCGACGGAGAAACCGTTGATGATACGACCGGCGACGAGCATACCGCGCTCTTGAGCGGCGCTCTGAAGGATGGAGCCGACAACCCAGACGAGACCAGCGAGAAGAATGGTCTTCTTACGACCGATCGCGTCGGCGAGCTTGGTCACGGTGAGGGCACCGATGAGCGAGCCGGCAGGCATGGCCGCGACAATGGCACCCTGGGCATTGGAGCCGGGCTGGAAGGAAGATGGATGTTAAAACGGCATCAAGGAGACGATAAATAGAGATCAACGTACGTGGTCGAAAACTTCGAAGTAGGCCTGGTTGTTGAGCACTCCGGACATGGACGCAATGTCCAGACCGAAGAGGCCTCCACCAATACATGCGAAGGTGCCTACGAGGTAGGCATTGGAGGCGACGCGAGCGCTATACTATAAAACAAAGGACGCGTGAGTCGGTGTCGGGCAAGTCGATAAGATGGAGGAGACGTACCCCTTTGCCGAGCGACATGGTGAGGGTTTCTTCGGAAGCGAAGAAGGGAAGAGAGCACTTGAGGAAGTGGGGATGGAGAAGAGGATCGGTTTATATAGTGACCGACAGGGTAACCGGCAGCTGACAGTCCCGCATGGGTCTGGGGCGTGGCAGGGCGTTGGCATGATTTGAATAAGGAAGGGATCAGTATATGATGGAAGTCATGAGGTCCTCCGGTACGCGACCTGCACATGGACACAATTGACAACGGAGGGTGCTTTTTAGCCTTTTTTCGCGCACATAAGGAGGAGGAGTGTCAGTGTCAGATTGTTGACAACCTCCAGGCGCAGCATCCCGGCCGCTGTAGAGAGCTGGCACGAGTGGTGTAAAGTGGTGTATATGGTGTGTTGCCTGCGCTCTGCAAGTTCAGAGACATTTGGACACGAGCTGAGACCAAAGCTGACAAGAAAAGGTGGAGGAGGGTGGCTCGTGAATCAGGATCTGGGGTTACAACCCCATTGAAACGGAAGGCAGACTCCCCACATTCATCAAAATTCTGGCCAGCGATTCTCCGATGTTCTTGCCCAGACTGGCGGGGCTGGAGTGCGTCCGATTTGATGGTCGTCCTTGTCGTGCCTGGAATCCAGCAACGTCCAGATCATTCTCTGCTCCGCCCGTGGGCAAGTTGCGGGCGCTAGCAATGGAATTCATCTTCCGGTATTGAGCATCGCAAGACATTTTGTTGATCGGCATGCATGGGTGACAACCGCTTCGCTCCCCATTCCCCTTGCAGCCGCGAAGGACGTCACTGGCCATGAGTGACATGAGCATCGTGTCCGTCGGCCATGTCGAGCATTGTCGGAGGCGCTGGCAGGGTCGACGAGCGCTCGGAGGACACTCCGAAAGAGGCATCCCGTCAGGGCGTTCATCACCATTCTCCACAGCTGCAAACCTCCACAAACCATCGCGGGGTCGAAAACGGCCCCTGGCAGAAGCCCCATGTTCCTTCCGTATCGGGTAAGTACCTCCCGAAACGCGCGGGGTTTGTTCTGACGCCTGTCCGTGGGATGAGACTTTTTGCGGCTCTGAAGCCTAATCGATCTCCTTCTTCCACCTGCCCGAGCGAGAGACTCCGAGACGCGTGTGGGAGTCAGGGCCTATTCAGGGCTGTACCTGACCGGACGACGTCAACGTCTGCTCATTCTGTGATGCAAATTGACAGCCTGATCGAAACACACGTAGCCACCCGATCGACCCCACATACCTTTTCGGTCGGACGACACCAAACGTTTTGCACAAACGCTCTGTACATACCATCAAACTGGATTATGATTCTCCTCCAAAAGAACAAGCACACATGTAATTACCGCACGAAACCTCGAACTTCTAACCTAAAGAAATATAGTACTTCTTTCAACATAACTTTCTTACGCTTGCGCCTCGCACTTAGTAAGACCGACCAAACATGGTCCACCGTTTGGCGTCCTGGCCACACGCCGGGCACTTGGTCTGCCCAGGCACAATGGGCGTCCAACGTGCCTGGTCGAACGGAATGCACAGCGACTTTGCGCCCGCTGAAGGAGCCCTCTCGTCCGTCGGACCGGAACTGCCCAAGAGAAGACGAGATCCCAGTCAGCCTCCGAAGACAACAATGAAAACCAAATGAACGAATGAATGGCTGCTCCGGGACGAATACCCCGGGCCAACGATGGAGAGCTAGAGGATGAAAGGGAGAGATGAGCTGTCGACTCACACTTGCGCACTCCGCTCCTTGATGTCGTCCTCGCACGCCTCGACCTCGCACCACGGGATCACCGCGACGCACTTGTTGTTGAGCGTGGGCACCACGTCCTCCCAGCGCGTGACCTCGATCAGGCGCGAGTCGTATTCCTTCTTCGCCTTCGTGTACATGTCCTTCTGCACAGTCTCCAACAGACCCGACACCGTGGAGCCAATGTCAGCCAGAGGCACCGGCGTCTTAGCGCCCGAGTGGCGGCGCACGGCGACAGTCTGCTGCTTGGCAAGATCGTTGGGTCCGATCTCGAGTCGGAGCGGGACACCCTGGCAGAAAATAAGACAAAATGATCGTGAGCACATAGGTCCGAGTCGGAAGGGCGTCAACTTCAGGCTTGCGCCCAAAACAAAACACACCTTCTGTTCCCAGTCGTTGAACTTGTAGCCGGGGGTATAACCGTCCCGAAGGTCTGCCTTGGCCCTGATATCGGCCTTGATGAGCGTCTGCGCGAGCTCCTCGCAAGCACCATTAATCTTAGCCCGATCGGCATCGGACGTCTTCGCCGTAATACCGCAAGGCACAACGACGACCTGGATAGACGCGACACGCGGGGGGAGAACGAGACCCTGGTCATCGCCATGGATCATCGTCATCACGCCGATCGTCCGCGTCGAGAGACCCCAAGAGTTCTGCCAGACGTACGTCTTGCCCTGGCCCGTCGGGTCGTTCGGGTCCTCGACCACGATGTTGAACATCTCCGGCCTGGAGAAGTTCTGCCCGAGCGAGTGCGACGTGCCACCCTGGATGCCCCGGCCCGTCGTCGGCACGAAGCCCTCCACGGTAGTGGTATAAAGACCGCCAGCGAACTTCTCCTTTTCAGACTTGACACCTGGGATCACGGGGACGGCCAGAAGCTCCTCATAGACGCGGCGGTACAGATCGAGAATGTCCATAACTTCCTTGTCTGACTCGGCCTTGGTCAGGAAGGCGGTGTGGCCTTCTTGCCACAGGAATTCACGCGTTCTCAGGAACGGCTCTAAATTGAAAGCGGAGACGGTCAGGATTTTCAGGTCCGAGGCTAGAAGTGCGTAGCGTTGGTGCTTACGAGGGTGTTTAAACTCCCAGCGAACGACACTGTTCCACTGGTTCAGCTTCAGCGGCAGATCGCGGTGGCTCTTGATCCATTTGGCGTAGTCTATTTTTTCGGTGAGCATGAAGTCCGCCGACATGACCTGTCTAATTCTCACAAGGGTACATGACCGTCTCTGACGTCGGCCGGATAGCAATTGGCTCCTCCAGTTCTGAGTTTCCACTGTCGTGTGTCTGAGCCATACCGTGTAAAAGGAAGAGAGAAAATCTGCTTACGCTCTGGTAACCCATGCGACCTCAGGAGAGAACCCCTCGATGTGGTCCTTTTCTCGTTCAAGGACCTTGGATGAGACGAACATGGGGAAGTACGAGTTCTGAACGCCGAGTGCCTTGATCCTCTTGTTGAACCACTCTGGGCCACGGGAGAGTTAGTTAGTACAAAC
Source organism: Coniophora puteana RWD-64-598 SS2 (assembly GCF_000271625.1). Classification (NCBI taxonomy): domain Eukaryota; kingdom Fungi; phylum Basidiomycota; class Agaricomycetes; order Boletales; family Coniophoraceae; genus Coniophora; species Coniophora puteana. Next base: position 802,653 of record NW_006913064.1, on the reverse strand, counting down.
TCGATACTTGGATCCATAGTCGCAACACACCTTGAATCTCCTCCCAGATGCTATACGACCAAGGTTTCAGGATGTAGCACCCACTGACGTTATAGTACTCCAGCATATCAGCCTTGAGCAGGACCTGGGAGATTCTAGTGAGTAAGGTGGGTTCGAGGATGAAAGGGGAACGACTCACGTTCTGATACCAGGCGGAGAAATCGCCATCCTTCCGCACACCAATAGCGATCTGCACGGCGCCCTCGATCTTTGCATCATCCTTCTCCTTGACAGTCGGCTTGGCGGTCACGCCAGCGGCGACGCCGCCGTCGCTCTTCAGGCTCTCGAAGTCGATCACCTGGACTTTCGTCTCCTCGTTCTCGAGACTCGTGATGTATGATGCGATTTCCTTCCCTGTGAGGAAGACGGTGGCCGAGGAAGAGAGGGCATGCACAGCGAAGGGGGCGTTGGATGACTCGATCGATGAGTCAAGGACAGTCACGATTTTGGGGAAGATGCTCTGGTTGATAGCAAGCGGGGAGACTGCCGTCGCGTTGCGCGTAATCATATCAGTCTAAAAACACGATGTCCGCACAGAAAACCAATGAGAGAAACGCACGAGAGTTCTTATCGAGCGCGAAAAACTCGCTGAGGAGGTCCTCGGACGCGAGGCGAAGCTCCTTGAGGTTGAGCTTCTTGCCGAGCGCGGACGAGCTCGTCTCCGTCTGATCACGGGCGATCACGACGACGGGGACGGGTGTGGCCGTCTTCGCGGTCTTGGGCTTGAAGACGAGGACCTTGATGGGCTCGAAGCCCGCTGGGGTGGATGCGTCCTGTGCGAGGGCGTCGCGCCATTCCTGCGGGGAGGCCGTCGCGGCGTGGTTGACGTGCGCGGTGGGCTTGATGGAGAGCGCCTCGAGCGCCTGAAGGAAGGAGTCCGACATGCTGCTGCTGCTGGGCGTCGTCGAGTTCGAGGAGAGCGAGGAGAGAGTGCGACGCGCGCTGGGGCTTGGGTGAGGGGTTTTGTACGCGGTCTGACTAGGATTGGGATTAGGATATAAAAGTGACTCGGGCTTTATCAGATGCGCAGAAACGTGATCAGATCGTGGGTGGCCTGCGCTGCTCGAAGAACACGCCCGCGTCGTCGCCGACCGCCATGTCCTTCGTCCCGCAACTCGCCATGCAGCACGCATCCGCCTGGTCTGCCGTCGCTCCTGGTGGTGGGTGGCACGTTGCGTCCCGGTTGGCAATTTTCGCGTCAGAGACCGCCGCCGGGTCCCACGAAGCGTAATGAATTGACGACCAGCGACCCTTAGACGCGTCGCGTACACAGGGGCAGCAGGCTCCTAGCACAGGACGACAATGTTCATGGCATTGGAGACCTTTGTGGCCATGCATGGTGTCCCATTGCTACCTCATGGTCCACGGGTACATCCCCCGTTAAATAGAACACATGCATTCGCACCACACGTATCAAAACACGTCCATCATGACAGTGCAGTCCCAATGCAAGCCAGCACTTCAAATTCTTCTCATGCCTCGGGTTCCATAGCAATGAATGACGCTCTTCCGAACTCCTTGTGGATATGTGCTCAACTACATGCGTCATGACCTGGGGGACTCGAGAAGTCGCGTGCATGCCAAGTACCCTCGAACTCAGCCACGTACTTGCAGCCTGAGGCTTGTGCATCAAAACTTGAGTGGTGTGTATCTACAAACTCAAACTTCGTTGTGCTGCCCTCAGTGGCTGGACTGAGTTGGATCTGAGGATACTACAATCATTTTGAGATTCTGAGTAAAGCGTCTGTCTGCGTTTGTGTCCAAGTATAAGGTCTCTCAGTTCAGCGATCAAGTCATCGCGGCTGTTTGTCCATCCCTCCTTAACCATCTTCCAGTGCGCGTGTCCTTTGCATGTCCTCGCATTTCCAGTTCCGTGCTCCTAATAATCTCTTTCATTGTCTCAACCCATCACCCTTTCACAAGTTACTCGTTTCTGCCCGTCTTCGGACTCAGCTTGAGCTTGCCAAGCCGATTTATTATAGACCATCCCGACGGGGAGCGTGCATCTGTACAGGAATCATCAGCGTAATTGACTTGTCGGTGTAAGGGAGCTAAAGGCCCACGCAAGACCGAACCTGACTGCGTCAACAATGGTCGACCTGGTGAAGTCCGTGTCGCCGCCTCCTGGCGTGGAATATCAAGCGAATCAGCAATGGTTCTGATTTTCTTGACATAAGAGTCGTAGCAGAGCTGGTAAACAGGCCAGATGATCTCAGGCTGGAGCATTGTGATGGAGGACCATTCGGCTTGCAAGGCATTGGCAAGGCCAAGAAGTAGCCTTCTGACGGTGTCGGGCAAAGGATCGAGGCTGCCCTCGTCACGAAGGGCTGTCTGCAAAATATGGTGCAGCTTTGAGACGTAGGGAGCAAGTCTGTTGGAAGTCAAGTATGAGCTCATTTTCTTGGGTAGCACATTGGAATCTGTTGACGCACCCGGGGTGATGGATGTCTTGCTTCAACAGAGCGATAGCTTCACCTATGAGGTTGATGTCCTCCCCAAGCCGAGTGTAGAGCTTCTTCATTTCAGGGAAGTTGTAGTCTGAGACCTTCGTCAGGATTTCGTTTGCTAGACGATTGAGACAGGAACACAAGTCATGACAGACGATATCCAAGGCTATCTGTCATGTCATAATGAGATAGCTCGTTCGGATTTATCAGAACGGTCAGGAAAACTCAAATTACCTGGGTTAATCGCCTGTCTCGAAAGATGAAGTCCACCGCGCTAGCCAGGCTCCGGTGAACTTTACGTGTCATTTGTGAGGGGTCCAAACTTGCGCAGCATTGTGTACGCACATACCTGCTCCATTTTGATAGCTTACCTGACGCCTCAGCGGCTTACGTTGAGAAACTCGTAGACTTTTCGCACCCAATATTGGGATTGGGATGACGATGATCGTGGGCACGGCGTGGATGTCTATCTGTGAGCTGATGAAGCGGCATACTTCATTAATAGTAGGGCGTCCAGTTCCTCTATTCTGAGTCGACCAGCATATCTGCAGGAAGTCCCAGTAAATGTCTGAGATAGCAGAACATCGTTGGGGTCTCCGGTTCTTGACTACTTCCGTCAAGACCACCAACTCATTCTTGATGTGGTGATATGGAATGTTTCCGGACAGAACCTGCTGTCAGATGAGCAAAACACGATAGGTGTGTTGGTGGGATTATATTTATACACACCTGAAACATGATGCTGCCGAAAGAATATACGTCCGCTTGCGTAGTAGGCATCAGCAACGTACCATCCTCCGGTTCAATGAGCAGTTCAGGAGCTGTCCAGCGAATTGCGCCTTGCCTGACCGAGCTGAAGTAAGAATTACCGAACTCTGCAAGGATGGTAGACATTCCAAAGTCTGCCAGACATGCACGGCCGGCGCTGTCCATGAGGATATTGGGCTAGGCGAAAAGAAGTGTTGGGTGATGCGCTGATAACACGCTATATGCCACCTACACTGGTGAGATCCCCGTGAACAATAGCATGGGAGTGCACTGAGAGGAAGAATAAACGTCAATATTTGCATCATAGATGCGTCACAGTGGCATAAATTTGGACTAACAATACTGAAGTCCGGACGTGACATCGTTCAGCTGTGCTAGTGATTAAGTTCTCTTGATTCTCCGAAGGTGTCGTTGTTTGACGTACGATATCAAATTTGTCAGCCATGGAAAGGCGCAGCCCTCTCGAAGACTCGATGTAGTTGTTGAGATTGCCTCCGCTAGCCCACGGACAAACCATTGCGGGAAAAGGACCAAAATTGGCCTGATCATACACGAGGCCGCAGAGGGGCAGTATGTTCTCGTGTCTGAGCTTCTTCCAGACGCGAAGCTCTCGTCCAATCCTCTAGGCAAAGAAGATCAAAAGTTCAGTTTCAGTTCCAGAAATAGCGACTTGCTGTTGCACAAGAACCTCACTTTCCGACCCTTCCGCAAGCGAACCTCAGCATCGTTTCCCACTGGCAATGGCCGACGCACGGCCTTCACTGCCACCTTTTGATCGCCCGTTTAGTGAGCCATTCTTGGAGCCATTCTTGGAGCCATCCAGCGCTTGATCCAAAAAGTAGACACACCTGCAGCACGGAGGTCGCACCTTTTATGCGCAAGACAGCCTTGAAGATGTCGCCATAGCCTCCATTTGCCACCGGGTGCCCCTTCAGACCCGTAATGTCCGAAGTGAGATCAGGAAGAGGATCGTTCTTGCTGTTTCGCTTGGTGGCGACATGGCTCCAGAATGATGGTTTCCTTCTCAAAGGAGGGACGCGAGGGGCTATAAATGCGACTTCGGGTAGCGAAGGCGCACTCCATGGGGGAGTGCTCATCGACGGCAGCTGGTATGGGAGAGGTTCATCCAAGTCATCAGATGTTTCATGCCTATATATGCGTGACTGCAGTTATGCTGCGGATATGAAAGGTGAAGAAGGACGGCGGCCCCACCAAGGGCAACTTGACAACACAATCATTGTTAATGCTGTAGCTGCGGCACGTTATGCGATGGTCGAAGATTTTTGTATTATTCTTGCGGTTCTTCGGCAAACCTCAAGAATTTGGCGGTGAAAGTAGTACAGCAAGTCTCTGTCCCCATGCTAGGGAAGGGAGGCGAATAACATCGACAATGACGTAGCACGGCCGGCGGGACGCTAAATCGGGCGTCTATACTTATATCCTGGTTTTGTAATGTTCGAGACGGAGATCAAGGTGGGTCCTCAAAATACACGGCGGGTAAGCGCCTCCGCGCTTTCAAACTTTGCTCAGATGATGTTTCATCGATCCTGCGGTTGGCTGGTCAAGGCGGGAAAGCAGTGAGTCGTGGGGGCCCTACAGAGGTTGATCACAACGAAAATTAGGAGGTGAACAAGGGCCTCAAGGGCTCATGTTGCCGATAGCCAACGCCTCGGCCAGTGCATGGTTCTATAAAAAGCGGAGGATGTTAGGGAAACACTCCGCTTGTCACGGTTGGATCGCACGGCTGTGAGGTAGCGTGCTGTACAGAGAGGATCAAGAAGGGGGGCTGATTCGGAACACGGTGCTTAACATGCGTTAGCAGAAACTTGAAGTTAAACTTGGCGATGGATATCGATAGACAACGTTTAGGGCGTGGTGGTCGGACCAAAGTCCGATTTTAATGCGTGGGAACGGAAAAGTGTACACGCAAAAGGCTATGTATACGTACGTGCTATGTTCTCATGTAACTAAATCTAGTCTAGAAGCGTAGGTCCGAACATTAATAATGAAATGTTATGACCAAATTTCCCTGTGTTACACACATTTATTTTATTTTATAAAATTCACTTGATAGGCCAGTATTCGTGCAATGCGCCCAAAATATGGCTAGCATTATGCAAACGCTCCCTCTCCTCACTAATACTAATACCAATATCATTAATATTGTCAACATCCAGCGTCACCCTGCTCTAACCTATTTGAGCTTCGTTGTTTTTGCCTCATGAGTCCTTTCAGCTGCACATTGATGAGGACCTCATCATCTGAGTCCTCTACTAGTACGTTGAATTGACGTTTTGTGTCGGGTTTCGAGAAATCGAATACTCAGCGTAAGTTAATCTGACTCACCTGGTGTCGGATCCTTCTTTCTGCCCTCTGTTTCCCAATCGGTCGGGTGCGTGTGACTAGTTTCCATGCATAAATGATGAAAATTTGTAGGCTATGCTAGTGTCGGAAGCGGCGGAGAAGGAGGCCCGGACGGTCGAATTGAACGTGGCAGACGAGGAACAGCTCGGTTCGCAACTTCTAGCAAGTCTAGTAGCTTCCGTAATTTGTTGGTGCGATGTGTGTAACCGGCCTCATAAGGCGGCCACAGGATATGACGAACGGCGTGGAACTCAGCGTCCAATACCTCGACGACGGATCTAAGCAGCTTCTGGAGTGCAGTAAATATCTTCTCCGGAGTATTCGATACATCTTGCCCCTGCAGAACCATCTCCAATATGTCATGCAACTCTTCAGCAAGAATTGCGAGGCGACTGAAATTTGATATGAGCTCATTTATTGTGGTTATTAGTATCTTCAAACCACACACCAGGGCGGGCTTTTGTATATCTGCTTTAGTATTTTGAAGGCCTCGCCGGTTAAGATGAGGTCCTCTGCAACTTGATGATAAGCCACCTTTGCCTGTGCCATTGTATTTTGACTTAGTATGGTCTTCGCAAGGCTGACAAATCTTGAAGACAGGTCGTGCAAAACGGAGTCCAAAATGATCTTTGACCATAGATGGGATGAACTAGCCACGATGAAAGAAGTGACAAAAAGGTACCTGGGCATAACGAGAGGACAAACCGCGGGCAAACGCTATAGATAGGTTTGGATGTACTATGCAAACAGTGGGTGGGTGGCGACAGCTGAATTTGTTTGTATTCTCACCTGGGCCATCATCATAGTTGTTGTAACGTTTTAGAGAGTTGGCGTCGCTAATATGGCTTGCAATCGGGATGGAAACGGGAATGACGATAACGGTACGTTTGATGTGGAGATCAACTTGCGAATCGACAAACTTGCAAATCTCTTTCACGCTAGGACGATAAGCTCCATCTTTCTCTGACAACCAACATTCCTCCATAAAACTCCAGTGAGTGTCTGCGATTACGGGCCTCGAAAGCCTCCTTGGTTTCTTCCGCAAATAAACTTCACCGACAAGTGCGTTGTCGTTCTTGATATAGTGGTACGGGACTTTGCCTGACAGAACCTAGCTTCAAGTCAACGGACTCGGTGCTGAATGATGAGCTTATACATGCCTGGAGTATTATGCTACCAAAGGAATACACATCCCCTCGTGCTGTAGGTAGCACAACCTTTCCTTCCTGAGGTATAATGAGTGCTTCCGGGGCTGCCCAACGGAGTGCTCCCTGTCTAACAGAGCTGAAATACGTGTTACCAAACTCCGCGATGATAGTGGATAGTCCAAAATCTGCCAGGCATGCTCGGCCTGTGCCATTCATAAGGACATTGAGCTAAGGAACGGCAATCTAGATATCAGCGTAGTGTACCAAATTTGAACATTTGCTCGATATCCGCTGCTAAGGACTTACACTTGTGAGATCTCCATGTACTATGTCCCGAGAGTGGACTGTAATTATCTCCCGTTATTCGCTGTATGGATACATTAGACATGTTCTTACGATATTGTAGTCCAGCGGCGACGTCTCTAAGCTATTCATGGTAAGTGCACTTATGCATTAACTCCGAAGAAAACACGAGTCAACATACGATGCAAAATCTCTCGAGGGAAGAAAGACGGGTTCCATCCGAAGAACTGATATAACTGTGTAAACTTCCACGCTCAGCCCAAGGACAAATCATAGCAGGAAACGGGCCAAATTTGGCCTCATCATAGATTAATCCGCACAAAGGTATGATGTTTTCGTGGTCAAGTTGTTTCCAAACGCGAAGCTCACGCCCAATCCTCTGAATGAGCAGGGTGAGCCTGAGCAAGTGACATTGTAACATACGAATAAATACTGACCTTTCTACCCTTTCGCATCTCAACGTCATTCAGCGGTGGCCTTCGTAAAGCTTTGACCGCCACCTTGAGTTGGTTGATTATATGGTTATCCACGCAAACTATATTACTGTAAATCACACCTTTAAAGTTATCATAGGCTTTCCTGCCGCAATTTGAAGATTAGCCTCGTAAATGTCCCCATATCCTCCATGCGCTACAGGATGTCGTCCCAGGTCCTTGACGTTCCCAGTTAGGTTGGGGGGATCACTTTGGCTTTCATTCCCATTTTTGATAGCGGTAGTCCAGTCGGGAAGCTCTTTCAGGGGGAGGATTGCATAAAACACGACTTGTAGGAGTTCATTGGCGTTAGCACGGGGATATGGTCCTAGATGACGAGCGTTCATGGTGAGGTTAGTTGAGTGTCAGTGTCAGATCCGACCTTCTGACAGTGACGTGGACTTTGCTGAAGAAGCACAGCTGCAGCATCTTGAGTTCATCAACAATCCGCATAATATAGGACTTGGAAAACACCAGAGAGGCGTAGTCCACCGATTACGTGGGAACGGGCCTCACTGCCACTGAGAATCTTAGTTTCACGACCAATTCACGACATCACAACATCTTCACAACATCGTAGGCAAAGGAAGAGCGAGGAGAAGTGTTTCGGGTATTACGATATTTCCGATATCTCAAAGATTACTCTATATCTAAACTTATGTTAGTGTCTCTCAACGACGTCTTCGCAACGTCCACAGAGTTTTTTGTCCTCCTCCTTGGTGTAGGTCCAGCACCGAGGACACTTGCCTTTTTCTGCAGGTCTGACGCGAATCAGCTCCACCCCTTGAACATTGGCAGGTTCGATGGCCAAGTCTCGCGACTCGTGCCAACGAAGGTCAGTGCTGGTTAACGAAGGTTTCGTCATCAGATGGACATCAGACACGATAAAAAGGGTCTTTAGGAAGTTTTCTAAGTCCATCGACGTGGGTTAATTCATACCCGAGACAGCTTAGCGGGCTAAAGAAACCATACCTTCGCGCTTAAGTAGGGCGACGAGGTCGCTTCCGCCACCTATATCTTCGGGTATGACGATGTCCACAACAGCTTCTAGGGAGTTCCTGAGATCTCTGCGAGAGGGATGAGCGAACTAAACAACACATGAAAAAAGGTGCCTAGCCATACCCCTTTCTTCGAGCCTTCTCGAGAAGACCAAGGACGAGAGATCGGATTTCAAACAGTTGAGTCATATCAGCTTCTGCACGGGGATCCTCCCACTGCGGGTCCTGGACGACTGTGAGACTCTAAACTCGTCATTCAAAGAAGCAACTTACCATCGGAACCCACTTCTGAGAGAATACGGAAGCCTGGGTGCCGTCGACCTTGTGTTCGTTGATCTCTTCGGCGAGGTGAGGCAGCACGGGCGCCATGACATGCGTCATCGTGTCAAGAACCTTGAGGAGCGCGTATACGACTGCACGGCGTTCAGGGCTATCGACGGCATTGATATACAGGCAATCTTTGACGATGTCAAAGTAGAATGAAGAGAGTGTGCTATAGGCGAAGTTGATGAGAGACGTCGTCACTGCGGATGCTTTGAGCAAAGTTTCAAGACATCAGGCGGGGACAACACACACCTCGGGGGAAGTTGTACGCAGAGTAGCCCTCGAGAGCCGTCTTCTCGAGTTTGTACAGCATGTGCAAAACGTAGCGCTCTGCCTGGATCGCATGTTCGTAGTGAGCGACACCTAGAGACGACCGGCTGCTCAACCTACCAGACCAAGCTCAGATTTCTGAACGTTCTTTGCCTGCTCTGCCGTCGAGTTTGTGTTGCTCAGGATGAACCTGGCGGAGTTGCGAATCTTGCGCAGAGCCTTGTCCGTTTGGTCAAGGATGGTCGGACCGATCGACATGTCTGACCAATACTCGACCGTAGATGCCCAGAGACGGAGTACGTCAGGGCCGTAGGCAGGCTCCTTCTTCTTGTCCTAGAAAAGCGGTATCTTGTCGGTCGCAAATCATCGAATTGGACCAAGATGAAATATACCTTGCCGCCGTGGATGACTGTCAGTGGACTGATGACGTTTCCCTTTGACTTGCTCATCTTCAAACCCTTCTCATCAAGCACCATCCCATGCGTGACAAGTGCGCCGTACGGGCTCGCCGGTCTGCGGTCATTCTTGCCGTCCTTCGGCGCATCAGCAGCACCAACTGCCGTAAGCAGCTGGCTTTGGAACCACCCGCGGTGCTGGTCAGATCCCTCCAAACAAACGTCCGCTAGGAACTTCCTGTCCGCCTGGCCGTCGAGGGCCCGAAGCATCGTCCAACTAGAACCGCTGTCGAACCATACGTCCATCGTATCCGTGCCCTTCTCCCACGCGCCTGCTCCGCCCTGCGCGGCGAGCTCAGGAGGCAGGAAGTCAGAAACAGGCCCGTCCCACCAGTGCGCGACGCCCTTCTCCTCAAAGACGCGGAGGATGTGCGAGAGAGTGGGACCATCGAGGACGACTCGTCCGGTGGGGATGTGGTGAAGCGCGGGAATCGGGATGCCCCAGACACGTTGGCGGGAAATGCACCACTCGGAACGGGAGCGGATGAAAGCCTCGAGGCGATTTCGCGCTATGGGACAACTGAACTATTAGAGGGAGAAGTATATAACACTGAGCACTCACAGTTGGGAGGGTAGAAAGCGACATCTTCAATAGCGTCTAAGGCATCTTGCTTGATATCGCCTAGATCTGCAAACCACTGCGACGTTGCCGTCACGATGACCGGTTTGTCCGTCTTCCAGTCGTAGGGATACCGATGCTTGACCCGTTCAATTTTGACCAAAGAGCCCGTCTCGCGAAGATACTCGACGATGCCCCTGCTCCCGTCGCCCAAGATATCCTTGCCAACAACGCGTTCAGCCAAGCTCGTTCCTACAACGTCTGCGATTTCACTGGAGAACGTTCCGGCACTATCGACGTGACAGACCAACGACGAATAGGCGTCAATCTTGGACTTCATGGCGAGGTAGTCTTCGTGACCATGAGCAGGGGCGCTATGAACGAGACCCGTTCCCGAATCCGGGGTGACATGATCGCCGAGAATGATGCCAAACGAACTATCCGTCGAGTGCTCGAATAACGATTGGTATTGCAACCCAGCTAGGTCCGTGCCTATAAACTAGTTGTAAATGGGAAAGGCTCATCCGGAAGAGAGGCCATACCGTGAACGTCAGCCAGGTGTTCTCTTGAGCCAAATAGTTTATCCAGCGCCTTCACGCGTTCCTTGGCAACGATAGTGATTTCCGAGCTGCCTTCCTTCCGCAAGAGCGAGTATGTTATCTCAGCGTTGACAGCGATGGCCTCAAATAGAAAGGATTAGAGAATGTGCGGATTCACCGAGGAACAAGTATACCATGTTTGCGGTGAGCGTCCAGGGTGTCGTAGTCCAAACCAATAACCGAACAGTATCACCCGGAGCTACCAGTTCTTTGAGCTTGCCACCTAGACTTTGCGACTTGACCGTGAAGTTGACATAGACCGAGTGAGAAACATGGTCGTCTTTGTAGACGAGTTCCGCCTCGGCAAGTGCTGAGCGCGACGAGGGGGAGTAATACACAGGTTTATTCTGACGGTAGATCATGCCTTCCGTGTTCTCCTCAGCTTACGCGTCTCATGTTGTTTAAAAAATAGGAACATACCTCGCTCGACCATCTTCTGGAACACGCGGAGCTGCCGTAGCTCATATTCATGATCTACATCATGTCAGTACGCTCCATGAAAGCACGTCAGAATCGCGACGCACCCAATGTCCGATACGTTGATTCGCGACTCCAGTCCGCCATAATGCCAAACTGCTTGAACTCCTCTTTCTGCCTCTCTATCTCGCGTTCCGCAACCCCTTTCGCCGCGGCCCAAATTTCATGGCGAGGGACGGAGAGAAGGTCTTTCTTCCGAGACATCAGGGGTCGATGGCGAGAACAACCAGAAGGGCGGAGCACATACCTGAAGTTCTTGTAGAGCCTTGTTCTCAATGGGAAGGCCGTGGCAGTCCCAGCCGGGAATATAGTGTACTCTGTGGCCAGTGGAGACGTAGTACCGATTAATAACATCCTTGATGATCTTGTTTAGCGCGTGACCTTGCTCAAGCTCAGCATATACGCGCAAACAAAACGAGATGGGTGACATACCAATGTGCAAGCTCCCGTTAGCGTACGGAGGCCCATCATGCATCACGAACAATGGTCCCTGCGCGTTCTTCCACTGTCCCAGAAGTTTGTACCAGAGCATGGCCCATATAACGCAAAATGACTTACCTGCCACCTATAAAGCTCTCCCGTTGTCCTAGCATGGAGCTTTCCATCTTCCTTGGACACGCTCGTTCGTAGCGGGAACGAAGTCTTGGGCAAAAGAATAGTGTGCTGGTAGTCGTGTGCAAGTGCTTCATTCGCAACTTTTCCGCCGAGCCTTGAGGCGCATGAATGGAAGCGAGACCTAAGGAGGGAGGCTGAAGGCCATGGTGGGCGGAGTGCCCTCGAGACCCTCGAGACCATCTTCGGAAATGCGCAAGGCTCACGTCGGTCGGGTCGGAGGTTCGCGCCGTAAATTTCGCGACGCGTCTGATGGGCGTCTAAATGTCCAGGCAATAGACGCCGACACTATTGCTCAAGCACTCCCAGTCCTCTACGTCCATGGATTTGTTTATTTAGATAGCTCACATTCACACATGCAGAGGAATTGGATATCGAGGTTTATTGTGTGAATCTACACGTACATCCCCACTAGGATAAACGACTTCTTATTAGACAACTCTGGACAACCCAGCTCAAAACGAACGACAAAGGGACGAAAAAAAGCTGGAAGAAAACATAGACCGAGGAGCGATATGTACATATAGTTATGTTGAGTGTTCGAAGTTGAGGATGAGGGTGGGAGTCGTGGTAAAGGGAGGACGGGGTTAGGCTGGGTACTGGGGTACTAGGAAAGCCAAAGGATGATGAGAGCGCGACGACAGAGTTAGGGCAGCGCGGGCAACGAGCAATCGGACGGGATAGCGTCTCGAGGAACGAGATAATTGCGATTGCGAGTACGAGCGACAGAGCGTTGCGCCAAAGCGGAGCGATAGGAGGCACTGTGTTCGGATAGAGGGCGACATCACGAGTAAGCATAGACAACATAGGGCATAGGGGCCGTGGGGAAGGCGAGGGGGATAGTGCCGATAGGTGAGGACAAATCGAGCGAGCGCGTCATTCGTGAGTGGGTGAGGGAGAGGACGGGTGAGGTTGCGCATAACAGGGAAATGAGATTTCATGAGAAAATGAGATGAGGGACGGAAAGCTCGTAGGCACTTCGAATAAACAAGGATGTTGATGGAATAAACAGTTGTGGTCGATGCCATGCGTATGATGCTTGTGTGTTGGTTGTCCATGCGAAGTGAAATGAGATTGCAAGTGGAAAATGAGCCAAGAAACCAGATATCGAGCGCGTGCGTTCCTAACGTTTCTCGGACTTGACCCGGTTGTGACCGTTCACTTGTTCTCTCAAAACCTCCAACTCTGCCTCCGCTGCGGCTTCCTGCTCTTGTCTCGCCCGGTTCTGGGCCTTGATCGCGGGGAGGTCCTCCCGAAGGTTAACCTGAGTACCTTCTTCCCACATCTCAAGGGCCCATTCGCGAACCCACACGCTAACCTAAACGAAAAATCAGCCATCACCCGGCCTGCTGATGACCACAACTCACCTTCATGAAGCGCTTGCCAGCATACTTCTTGTAGAACGACTCATGCCTTATGGGCTTGAGCACGTAGTTGAGCATCAGGTTAGCAGTCGGGATCAATGAGCTCTCCGCATAGGACGAGTAGTGCGCCAGGTTTGGCGTCTATACGGGGATATTTTTAGCTATGGTGTATGACGTCATCGAGAATGAGACTGACCCATTTGTCGTAGCCGAGAATGAGACGTGCCAGCCACATAGAAGCCGCAGCGACCAGCGACGGTGGGGTAGCGAGTAATCTCCACTCAAGAGCTCCAACCTCAATGAGATACTTCCCAATCGTCCGAGCTTTGACTTCGTATTCGTCAGCCTTGCTGATCCGACGAAGGTAGTGCATAGGGTTCGGGAAGCTGAGATTCCAGTCGATGGTCTTAAGGATGTACCGTTCAGCCTGCAGGATCTCAGCCTCGCTGTAAGACGAGTCTGCGCAGTGCAGGAAGTGAGAAACTGAAGGCGCGATGATTTCCTCGACCTTCGCCGCAACAAACAGGCACGTGATTCCGACAAGCTGGAGTTTAGCTAATGAGACGACGCGAGCAGACAAGAAGCGATCGATGATGTTAACGCAAAGGAAGAAGGTCTCGGGGAGTAGACGGAAGCGCGCATGAACCTGGACGAGCCAGTCCAGGAGGATGCCTCGCATTGACCATGCGAGCTCTTTTTGGCTCTCCATGTAGTTGGGGTTGGGTAGTGTCGTAAGCTTCGAATAGAGGGTGAGCTCGAAGCCAGAATATCAAACGAAGGAAACACACCTCCGTCTCCTTCATGTACTCGAAGATCTCATTGACATACTCACTGACCATCAATGGGTCATCAACGTCCTCCGCGTCAAGGTCCTCCCACTGGTCGCCGTTGGGGTCCGCTTCATCTTCATCGGCGAAGATATCAAGGCGAACAGCATCCTCAACATCGAGCTCCGGTAATTGTTCTTCCTCCTCGAAGAGTTTGGCATCATCGGGAACGTCAGAGGAAGTACGCCGCTTCTTGAAAACGCGGTCTTCTTCAATTTCCTCTTGGACCTGGTGCTTGACTGTGGTCCGCGACGGTGCCTTGCGACGGACCTCGACCTTCTTCTCCTCGACATGCGCAACAGCGCGGGATACAGTTTTCCGATGTCCAGTAGGAGCAGGTTTTATCGTATGCTTGTCCAGTGCCATTCCGTCATCTTCCTCAGCGAGAACCTCGAACTTAGACTCCTTGACGTGTGCTAGTGGACGAGACTGAGACGGTGCTGCGGTAGCCCGGGTCGTACGACGAGTGTTCGTCGTCGTGCTGCTGACGCTTCGAAGAGGTTGGCGGGAACCAACTGTAGAAGGGGGCTTGGTCTGGATCACGACGCCATCAAACTTGTCCCCCTTGACCGAAGGTGGTGCTTCCTTGCCCTTGCCCTTGGCATCTTTCGTGGGAGCTGCGACGGGGATGTTGCCAGACTTTGCCTTGTTGTGAAGTTTGGTGACCTCGCCAAGGGCCTCGCGCTTGCGCTTGCCTGCAGCGGGGTCGGGCTTCCCTTCGACATCGGAGGCATTACCGGCCTTGGCCCGGGAAGCCGCAGTAGCGGCAGTTGCCCGCGTGAGACCAGCTCCCTTGGTAGCTCCGCTGGCAGAAGGGGGTTTCGTTCGAGTAGCGATGCGGGTCGGACGAGTGACTGCGTTCTCGCTATTTTGAACGGTGCGAGTTAAACGCGTGGTGCGTCGTGTCTGATGAGGCAGTTCAACATTAAATGTCAGTTTCGGAGTGGTTTAAGCTCGAATCTCGAGGAAACTTGCAGGTATGTTAGAGGCCATTTCACAGCTGCACCCGCGAGCTCTTAAGATACTATTATGAGGGAAGGTGACGAGCGGGCGGGGACGAGCTGGATGGTGAGCGGGAGTGGAGGGCAGATGAGGGCCTGAACAAATCCGGAAGTGGCCATTTTCAACTAACCAGTCGCTAACACGACCAAATAAACACGAGCGCGTTCCGTCACGTGAAACCCGCCTAACGAGCACGCGCTCGAGCGCGCCTCGGCTGTAATATCGCCCCACGAACTTCCTCCTGCCTTCCTCTACCATGCAACGTGAATGAGTTTCAGTTTTTATGTAGTATAGAGCCTTGGAGTATGCGCAGGGGAATGTTTGCAGGCCGCTTGGCCACCTTAGATGCGATCGATTGCCCATCGGATGTCGGCGCTGCGGCGGCAGGTCCGTGCTTCAGGGTGGGTAACATCAAGGTGACATTCAACTCAGCAGAACACCCCCGAACGGTTTCCCCGGTGATCGTTCCGTCGTCAACAACAACTTTAGACTTCTTCTCATGGCCAGAGCGATGGTCGATGCTTTTGCGAGTATGTTATGAGCCCAGAGAATCCCATTACATGTCCGCACCCTTCCAAGTTCCAGCCTGTCTTCCTTTATGTCTTGCTGAAGGTGGGCAATCTATATCTGATGGCAAGACTTTTTCGTGTTGGCGGCCGTGCGCATTTTCATTTTGCCAGATCGTTGCATGTGGGACTGTGACGCGTTGGAAATGGTGGTTGCCCGTCTCCAGTCTAGTCCAGCCGCCTCATCCGCCCATGTTTCTCGGTCTCCCGCTCTTGTGTGCATTACTGCAATTCGAGACATCCCAGAAGCACCCGAGCTCCTCACAAATATCTTTTCACGACACCTGGCCTGAACGAGCGTGACGGTGATTCTTGATATCAGACTTCTGGCCGCTTCCGCGCGAACTCTGTTTCGGCCCAATAGGGGCTCTAATACCCAAAAGTGAGACCGTCCGCGACTGTCGCCCAAGCTCGCGCCATTTGGCACATCTCCTGCACCAGCGCCCGCACAATAAACCTTCGGCTCTTCAGAAGATGACCACCTCTGTCGCACCAGCAGCGCAGCTCCCAACCACTAGCATACCCAGCCTCTTGTCGATGCTCCCAAATGACAAGTACCGCGGGGCGGTCGTGGAGGTGCGTTAATTATTGATCTCCGAGCCGAACTGAGCACCGGCTCACGACTCACGCTGTCCTGCTACCCTTGCAATCAATCTTTCTTCCGCATCGCAATTCGTTCTATGAATTCATAAATGTTAAATGGACCGTCTAGGATCTACAATTGCCACCAGCGTTCTCGCTTCCGTCGAATGAGAGCATCTCGCGCGCGATTGAACTTGCGTATGATCGCGACTTCTCGCACATACCGTAAGTCCTCCACCTGCCTTTGACCGCATCCTCGTATGCTAAAACATGTATCATAACATTGTCACCCTTCATTCTTGCAGTGTCCTGAACAACAACCGCCGTCCGCTCGGATACATCGACGTCCCCGCGCTCAAGATCAAATGGGAAGCAGGAACTGCTGACCCTGTACGCCTCCATCTCCTGTGCAACACCCATATCTTGAAACCCCTAACCGCTGACCAACACAATCATTATCTGTTCTTCAGAGCGACAGCGTCACGAAGTACATGACCAAGTTCAGGCGCAGGGCATCGCAGCCCTACTCGCTCATCACGCCCGCTACACCCCTCGCCGAACTCGAGGAATTTCTCAAGGATAACATCTTTGCACTTGGTGCGTCTCTTGTAAACCGTCAAGGGCAAAAACTAACTCATGTTCGTTGGTACATATAGTCACGGATAACGATCGGAAGTTCGTTCTCGCCGTCGCAACGCCCTCGGACCTGCAGGTGAGCAAACTATTGCCTTAATCCATCTTTCTCTGACACAATGTCGGTAGACCTTCGTTACCCGAAGAGGGATTTAATCTAACCGATCTTTGACATCTTTGTTACGTCCTTCGGGCCTTCAATGTCCCCTTGTCCAACAATCCACGTCGTTTCACATCGTACAGAGTTCTTATTGCGCCGATTGTATATAATGTATGTACAGATTCAAGATCCATGGGAATATGCGAATCATAAGGATATACAACACCATCTTCCATGCATACGAAAGAATGTGTGGGGAATAGAGTAGCGTCTAAGGTAAGGTGGTGATAGCGCCAACTTTGAGGGAGTGGATGTTGTGACCTGCAGCGATGCCTTGGGGGGCTTCTGGGACGGACGAAAAGGAAGGTGGTTCGATGTGGAGACAAAGAGTAGGGGAAGTAAAGGCTGCGCCGTTGTTTATGACAGGACACGATTGAAGTCTGCATTCACTGAATCATCATCTTGAGGTCTGACTATACGCCAAAAGTAACACAATGTGCGGATGGAGAGGTC
Source organism: Coniophora puteana RWD-64-598 SS2 (assembly GCF_000271625.1). Lineage (NCBI taxonomy): Eukaryota > Fungi > Basidiomycota > Agaricomycetes > Boletales > Coniophoraceae > Coniophora > Coniophora puteana. The sequence goes on along the minus strand of NW_006913064.1, from coordinate 785,230 downwards.
GTTGTTGATGACGAGAACAAGAGAACGAAGGGGCGGACGTGCTTGGTATCACCGTCTCCACGTGAGGAGTTGTTCGCGAATAGAAGGAAGATGTCCTAAATGTCATTGATGGATCAGTCAGTAGTGCACGAAAACTCCAGAGACCAGGGTCGCCCACCAAAGACAATAGCTGGACCCCATCCAGCGAGAATCAAAGCGACGTGCTGAGTGCCAAACGGTGTAGGCGTCGGCTTCCGTCGTGCGACATCTACAATGGTAGAGAGCGCAGCCAACGTCTGGATGGTAAAAAACGCCCTGTAAACAACAAAACAAGTCCTCCGGTCAGGTTATCGGTACCAGCATCATAGGAGGGGTACTCACACTTGGAAAAGTAACAACCGCCAGATCGCCGGCGTCAGACTTCGGGTACGCTGGGAAGCCACCATACTAGACACCTGCTTTGTCTTTTGGCCATCCTGGGACCGAACCCCGACAAAGGAAAGGAGATGCTTTTTCACCGAAGTTGTTGGACTCGCCGAGCTGGGGGGTCCATCTGTAGGCGTTGATCCTACTGGCGTTGGAGGGGAGAATACAGGCGTCCGTAGCGTGGAACGTGACTGGGTCTTCGAGTGAGATTGTGAATGTGAACGCGAGCGCTTAGGCTCGTATGCGTCGTCCATGTGCGGTAGGGCGTCATTTAGGTCGGCCGACCATGAGTCCCTCGGTCCCGGTTTCGAAATCCTGCTGTCTGAGTCGTCCTGAGCAGCGCTCTCGAGATCTTTCGGATTCTCCAAGAGATAACGATCGAGGGTGACGTCGTCCGCCACGTCTATGCACTCGGTGTCCGACATGTCGTACAGGTGCGGGCTTGACGCGCGTTCCTTGAAGTTGGCGCGTTCGGAGCGTGTTGTATGGTTGCGGCCGTTGCTCGTCGTGATGGCTGTCCCAAAGTTGAAGCTTCCACTTCTTTGGCTTATGTGTGAGGGCTGGGTAGGATGAGGAGAAGAATCGACAGGTGAAAACGCTTGAGTGAGCTCGATCGTGGGGTTCAACTTCTTCCGTTGCATATGCACACGCCAGACGCGGATTACTGCAGCGCCGGATAAGAAGAAACAAGGCATGGAGACGACGAGGGTTATTCCAGCGTAGCCAAGGAATCTACCCCTGAGCAAATTCAGAACGACCTAACAGATGGGAAGTATGTACTGGACACACCACTCGGGGCTGTTGGCATCACAGTGCATGTCATCTCCGGTGGGTTGAATTGCGTCTGCCTTGAGCAAGATGGGAATGGCAATTGCAAGAGCGCCAAGCGGAAAAAGAACCGTCGGGAAGAGATAAAACCAGCGCCAAGTCAATATCCTTGAGGTGAGAAATCATACAGTCGATGAATGGACTAAAATGACAAAAGCGGAACGACGTACGACTTCTTTCGAGTCCATCGCATTGGCCAAATGACGGAGCAAGTAGTAGCGACAGTGAAAACGGCACATACTCCAGCTAGTGCATACGCGCTGTGGTAAATGAGAAGCGTCTGGACTGTTATGAATGAGATTCATGGCGTGAAGTGACAATAGCTGCATAAACATTCTGCGGCTCACCGATACAAAACAACTTCGGCATTCGGGATGGATCCATTCGATATATCATGCCTTTGGTCATCATTAGCTCTCGTGCCCACAAAGGGAACAAAGAAGGTGTGAGAACGCACCGAGGCAGAAGGCGCTCTCAAGGATAGTGGTGTGCACGCAATACATCATGAGTACCCACCAGCTGTTGAGCACCTTTGAGAAAAGGATCAGGACTATCCAGCAGGCAATCATGCCTAGATGGAAAACATTAGAACTCAGAGACTCAATAAATGCAACAGAACTGACCCGAGAAGGATAACCCAAACCAGACGGCCTTGAGGGCGAAGGGGATCATTCTCGCTGGGGTCGAGGTCGGGAAGCGGGGGGGCATGGGGTAGCTTCGGTCCAGCAGGCTCGGCTACCGACAGGTTCAAGTAGGCCCGCTGATGCGACCGAGAGGGCCTAAACCCATCAGTTGATATTTGCGAGCCGTCATCATAAAGTGCGGCAGAATACTTGATAGACCAAAACTTGTCCAAACATACTGACAACTGCTCCCGCCGGAGGCAATCAATCGAGGGCGAACATAGGGCTGACCCTGGCTGACATGGGTTGACATGGGAGTATTCGAGGCTGCTTCGAGTCGACCTCCATTTTTGAACCCAAATCACTGGTAATCTGTGTTATGTGCCGTCTTATTGGTGTAAGTATACACCCTGGTAAAGCCTAGTAGGCATTGCAGATGAGTATGCTGACGTGTCGACCAGGAGGTTGACCCGCTTGATGACGACCCTTGCATGATCCTCTGAGGCCACTGACGGTCACTGGCAGTGTCAAGGAGCTGCCGAACTAATTTCTCGTTGAGGGAGCAGAACTTTCTCTTGTTTTCCTGATGCCTAGCGATGCCTATCATATTGATGGAAGATGATGCTGAATGCACTCTTAAAGTTGATCCAACCCTAGCCCACGCGAGGAATACGGGCTGACAGAGGTTGACAGGAATCATACATATAATGGCAGCGTCGCGTCAAAAAGGCGGTCATGAACTGCCAAAGAAAAGCCAAAGCTTGATGCATCTTCACGACATCCACCACAGGTGACAGGATAGTTGTCTAAGATTTCGGCACGGTTAGAGCGGACACGACATCTCCTCATCGATCAGGGTTGTGCCAGCACCTGTGTAACGGGTTCGCAGTTGCGCGAAAGAAAGTTCGAATAGTATAACGAATATTCGTGGTGAGTGTGAGGTGTTTCGACGAGAAATCAGCGAGGAGAGTCGGCGTAACTAGAAAGAAAGTCTAGATTTGCACAAGTCTGCATCCGTAAACCACAACTGATGGTATTCCTGCTTCATTCGGTAATATAGCCCCTGTCTACCGGGGGTCGTTAGGCACGCTCAATTTGCGGTGGCCTGCGTCGTTTCGACAAACCCTCCGACCACGTCCGTTGCGATGGAGTCTACGTTTGCAGCAATACCCGTTGGCTCGTCCGCGTAACCTTCCGCTTCTCCTGCAGGAGTCGTGACGCTGTGCGGGTGTGAGAAGCCCGGAGGTTGCTCGGGCTCCTCTTCTGCGCAGCGCTCGAACGATATTTCCACGTCCAACAGCGCGGAACCAATTCCAACCGGAAAATCCGTATCTTTGCGGGTGAGGAGAATCGTGCTCGCCGTTCCGGGCGTCATGGCGGGAAGATCAACGTGGAAAGCAGGGATCAACCAAAGCCACGCAATGAACACCTACACCAGTCAGAAAAGCAACAAGACGAGATGCTGAACATAAACATACCTGGCCCATGTAGAATTTGACGCGTATTTCGCGGTGTGCATCCACCACGATGCCGCGTTCATGGCTCGGGTGAGTCACGTCGGCGATGGAGTTGGTCTCAGAGGGCACTGCGTCATTAACGACACCGCTGTCTCCGTTGGTCGCGTGAGGGATGTCCTCCTTGATGGTGACCCACCGCTCGTCCGAAAGAGGCCGTAGAACGTATTTTGTCAGAAACTCCTGCCAAGTAAAGGCCTCATCAGCATCTTCGCCGGCCGAAAGGAGCTCGAAATGGGGACCAACATCTCCGGCTTTCTCGGTCTGCACCGCGTTGTTCCCAATCACACCCATACGCGCAAAACTCCGCACCATCTTGGTCGAATCCCACTGCGAATCCGTGAAGAAATGTCTCGATGTCTCGCGTTCGCCGTCTTCGTTCAGCGCCGTCCTCACTTTGCCCATGTTACCGCTTTCATGCCGTGTCGCACGCTCGCAAGCCTCGAGCTCCTCCGCGAGCACGTCGTCGTACCGCGCGAGCGACACCCACACGTGTCCCTGCTCGTTCCCCTTGCTTCCACCGCTCCGCCCGTACTTGGTCCGGTCGATGACCATGTTCGCGGCGCGCACGAGTGAGACCCTAACCCCGCCGAGGTCCTTCATCCGAACCTTGATCTCTGTCAGGCGCACTTTTGGCTTGGGCTTAATAGTGTCGACTTCCCAGAAGCCATGTGGGCCCTGGTTCGCGAGCAGCTGCGACCAGTAACCGAGCCAGCGCCGTTGGCTGGGGATGCTCACACCTTGTTTGACCTTCTTCGTTGGCGACGAAGGCGACTTCATCCGCCGGGACGTATGCAGGTCGAGCACATGCTTCAGGGAGACGGGCGCGACATCTATCGTCCCATTGGGGTGCTCTTCGCCGTGAATCGTGACAGTGCTTGTGGAAGGGACGGTTTCAGCGGGGGACGTGAGATCCTCTGCGCTTGAGAGCGTCTCGACGGACACGCGTGGAGAGGCGGGCTGACTACCAGAGGGGTCGTCGGTTGGCATGACCTGCATAAGCTTTTCCACTTTGACCTGCGCCCATTGCTTGGTGGTGTTGCTGCGCTCGAGGCGAGGCGGGTGAGGCGTGATGTCCATGGAGAGCAGGTATGAGCAAGCAAGGGTGCCAGATCTGCCCTTGCCAGCTATACCAACGCATGAGATATGATGAAGAGGTTGCTGAGAAATGTGGGGCACCTTTGCAGTGAAGCACAGCAACTCTGTCAGGAGATCCATCCAACCACGCACGCATCTCTCGAGCAACGAGAGGGAGAACAGCAAGCGGAGGTGCGCTGAAGGCTGACATGTCAGTCGACGCAATCAACCCCAGAGTTGCAGTGATAATACGCACTGGTGATCAGGGAATGGATACCGACTAACTCTTCCATCAAATACAGTCGGCGCATACGAATTCTCGCGGACGGGGCAGAAATTGAACACCCAGTAGTTCTTGCCATGACGATGCTCGAGGAACTTCTTCGCATCATCACGGCGATTGCGATAGAGTCCCTCCAGCCCGATGGCGGGGTAGCCCATAACGATGACCTGGTCGGTCACATATACTAGATCTGCACATTGGACCGTCGTCTGTGAGCATACCGTGTATGATCTGAGACAAAGTCAGTATGATTCATTAGCTTACCTAGCTCAAGGTGAAGGTGCTTGTCTTTAAATCTCGCTTTGTTGCCAGACACGAAACGGCGGATGACGTCAGTCATGCTGGTTAGGCTCTTGAGATGATCTTTAGTCTTCTAAGGGTTTGTTACTACGGGCCTTTGCAAAGACAGTGAGGAGGAAATGATTCTAGCCGAATAGTGATAAAGGGAGTTGAACAAGGTCGGTGGTGCCCATCGTGCGCAATCGCCGCGGCGCCAGTTGATGCTCGGGCCCTTGGAGCCCATTGCGTATTCGCGGCGCGCACACAGGACTCCTCATGGCTAGAATAGAGCGATTACTGCCTCCGACATTTGCGACGTCAACAACTTAGTCGGAGGGGTGCACTGGGGCTTTGTTCTGAAGACTACGATGATACTATCTACGCGTTAGGCAGAAACCGCTCGAGCAAACCTGGAACACGTCTACGGGAACAGCATGCATACTAACGAGAAAGCCTGCTGCTGAATTAATGAGAGGAGCTCTAGCTACATAGCGTACATTTCCCTGGTTTATGCGGGCCACGCAGCCCCAATCCTCGCCATCTATACCTGCATCGTATCCTCCTGCTCCCAACCTGGGTTCTTCTGCAGAATGACGAAACCCTCGAGGGCGTGCGAGAAGGGAATAAACTCCTCCGTCGCAAGTTCTGCGCGCTCCGTCGTGCCCAGCCGCACGGGGGTCGTGTGCGTCTGGAAACCCGAGATCGTACGGGGCTTGCCGGCCTGGCCAACCACATCCACTGCCTGACCGACGCGCACGGATACGGGCTTTGGCTTGAGCTCCTCGTCGAGGGTGATGAGGAAGCGAGGGTACATTGCCGTCGTGAGGAAGTACAGCATCCAGTGGTACTTGTCCAGGATAACTACAAAACGCCAAGGTCAGTTCGAGATATTATTTGAGACGTAAGAAAATCACCCACATGCTTTCGCGTCCGTGAATGCCATGATTGTGGCTAATAAACCAGCGATTGCTGGTCGACTCAGGATATTCCGGTCCGAAAAGAAGGGGTTAAGTCCGATCGTGCCCTTGCCCATGTGGACGAGACCCTGGGCAATGCGAACGGTGAACAGACAGTCTGGTTCCTTGTAGTAGTACCCTGCAAGCTGGCGCAACATCTGTGCAAGTCGTGCGTTGTTAGTGCCAGCGCCGACCAGACCCATCGCGAAGATAGCGTTGAGAGCGACAGCGAGATCATTGTCGTGGCTGTATCTCGAAAGGGTGTCGAGGACGGAAAGTTGAGGATTTGATATGCTGAGCAGACCAAGGGCAAGGGGGACGGATTTGCGTATAATAGGGTCACCGTAGTGCATCTAAATATCGCCCGTTAGCGAGAAAAATGTAAAGCAATACTCGAAATGCTTACCAGGTGATTGAATTGTCGCATCGACATTTCGGAGCCAATTTCCTCGCCCATCGCAAGTAGAGCGAGACCGAGGACTGCGAACGCAGGCCCAAGGTCATCTTGCTTCTTTTCCTCCTTTTCTTCTTTCTTGTCGCTGCTATTCTCCTTCTCCTCCTCTTTCTCCTTCGCGTCCTTCTCGGCCTCTTCCCGCTCCTTGACAGTCTCAAGGTGCTCACCACAGAAGTGGAGTAACGACTGCACCCGAAGAACATTGCCTGTACCTGCGAATGCACAGACCTCAACGAGAATCTGCGCCTGCTTTGATACAGGGTGCTCGATAATTTTGAGCGTCTCGAGGGTTGCGTCTGAGGCGTCTTGAAGGCCTACAAATGGATTTAATCAACGCAGCACCATGGAGTTTACCGAAGACGTACCAACGAACAAGAAAGCCAGCCCAAGCACAAGGTATCGCGACCATTTCTCGTCGAGGCTCTTGTCATCACGCTCCATTAGCGTCTGAAGGATCGTGCTAGTGACCTCGCCGTTTCCGCTTCCAACGAAGATGAAGCCCAGCGCCAGCGCACTTAGCGATGCAATCTCCATTGACACGCCATCATCAGCGATGGTAGGGAGAAGGAGCTGGAGAAGGTCCTCCCGGTGTGAACCTGCATACGCCAAACCAAGGCCCATGATCGCGCTTGTGCGGAGCGGAACGGACTTATTTTCGACGTATTCTCCGAGTAGGGCGAGGGCAGCGTCCGCTTCTGTGCGAACGCCAGTGTTAAGGATACCGGTAGCAAAGAGGGCGCCGGCCTGAAAGGAACATCATTAGGTGCTCGTTAATCTCGACGCGAACCACTTACCTTGATGTACTCTTCTGCTGAGTAGGTGTACTTGTCGACGTGACTGAGACCGACATCGGTGTCCCAAAGCAAGCTGACGCCCAAACTTGCGGCAGCACTCAGCATACCTAAGAAAAACTTATAAACCCGACCTATGCGGAATATTTGAGCCCTTACCGTGGTCCTTGTTCTTGTACACCCAGCTGTTACCCTCCTCCGCCTCCACCATCAACTTGTCATTTCCGAATCCAGCATTAACGAAAGCGTTAACAAAGGTACCAGCGAGGTTGGCCCTGGCGGAGTCAACGTTGGCTGACGTTCCAGCACCTGTTAAGCAGATGACGATCAGCCTTGACTCAGGGTTTTATGGTGTTGAAACGTACGGGTATTCTCAAGGTGACTCTTGTAAACGTCCTCCAGGCTACGGGCGTCCGTGACATCAAGCTCTTTGCCAAATTCCCTGAACAGCTCGCTCAAGTGGGTGTTGCTTAGACAGTCAACGAGATCGGTCGGCATTTCCTCTTCGCCATCGCCGTCTTCATTTGGTGGGACGAGCCACTCGATAGGTATCTGCGCCCGAGCAAGAAGGAAAGCGAGCTGGCGCTTCATCGTACTGTGTGGTGTATTAGTAATTGTTAGATCTCAGCAAAGATATACATACGGGTTTCCGGATGCGTTAAAGTCCTGTCTGATGAGGTCCGCGTCATTCAGACGGATCGCGAGACTGAGTGCCTCGGGGAATTTAGAGAATCGCAGGTAGATGGCGTGTACGGAGCGGAGGAAAGAAAGATCGTCTGGTGGTGGGAGTAGGCTTACACACCTACAAGGGACATCAGCATTTTATCAAAACCAAATTACTAGGCTACGCACCGAATCATGTAAATGCACACGCGACCATACGTGTTCTCGTCTACTAGATCAACAATGTCATTGATCATTTCCAGCTCGACAAGTAGGTCGACAGCATCTGGCTCCGCGTTGTGATGCATAAAGTACCTCGCGCATTCTAGTGCGAGCAACTTGAGGTCTTCGAAAGTGCCGGGGACCTTAATATGCACGGGCTTCTCCGCAGCTTCGGGTGGAGGTACGGCATCTTCACCCTCTGACCGTATGGTGTATTCTTCACCGAGCTCAGCAGCAAGATGGCGAACATATTCATGGCCCCAGGAACCAGGGTCGGAGGCTTTGGAGGATGCGGGGAGGAGGGACGTGGAGAGCAGGCGATATCGGAGAGATCCCCGAGGTTGTGTGTCCGAGTACGTCATTGCGAGAACGGAGAGGATGTCTGCGAAGAGAGACTAGAAGGGGAAAAATCAGGTTGTGCCGAACGAACAGACATCGGGTGCCGTACCTTGTCTTCTGATGGAGGCCATTGTTCATACAGTAGCTGTAGGCTGGGGTAGTGGGGGTGGAGGAACTTGAGAGGTTTCGGGACCGATGTCATAGACGACGTTGACGTTCTTATGAGACTTCGAAGACTCTCGAGTGCGGGACGATGCAGTTCCGTGTTTGATTCCTACGTGAATGAATAAGTAGACATTTACGAATGAGCTCACAAATCCTACATTGAGCCTTTCTACGAGCATGTCAAGCTCTGCCTTGAGCTGCTGATCCTCCTCAGACTATAACAAGGTCCATTAGCATGAAACTAGTTCAATCGCGAAATAAAGGAACAAAGAACGCACCAGTTCCTCCTCCTCATCCTGCGTCTTGTCCCCGTTCACTGTCTTGGACGCGCCGTCCTTGCCCTCTTTCTTGGCCTTCTCCTCCTCTTCCTTCTTCTTGTCTTTTGGGTCCTTTGAAGGGACTGCGATCTCCGCTACAGCGCGTTCGGGCATGGCGTATTAGTGCAGGAGGTATGATTACGCCTCACAAGGACGCGCGTCGATTTCGAAGGGGCGACGCTCGGATACCTCCGAGTTCCGACAGAAATCACTAATCAGGTGACCATATTAGACGCGCATCGGAATCGGAATCGGATCCCCCGTTTATCACAATAAATAACAAGTTAGATTCAAATGCGTGATTGCCCTCTACCTGAGTCTTTGTACAAGGCAGAGTCATAAAACAGGAGTTCTCGGATGGAACACTTCGACATTCGAATTTACTACTTAGATCACATTTACTTTACTTGCCGAGGCGGTGCTTGATTACGGAGTTTGCATACATCTTGTACCTTTGAACCAGCTACAGGGTCACGACCAACTTGACGCCGCTGACCTGGTCGGTCTTCAGACGGTCCAAACCAGCGGCAATGCCCTCGAGGCCGCCAGGGATAACCTCGACTTTGTTGGGCTGAGGAAATAAAATAAAATGAGCGCCAACGAATGGTCCATATGTGCTCCAAAGCATACCCTGATAGAGCCATCCTCAAGCCACTTGGTAAATTGGGCCCACATAGCACTACAGACCGGCCTGTTCGGTGGCATAGTAGGCACGCTGAGCACCCACTTCGCTTTGCGACTGTCACCTTCCTGGGGCTTGATGGATGTCACATGTGTCGTGCACATGTGTCCGCCGGAGGCGAGCACCGCCCAACCGATCTTCTGCGTATTTTCCTCGGTGATGGTGTCGAAGACAACCTTGATGCCCTTGGATATGTTAGCAACTGCCTGGGTAACCTCAGCTTCGGGAAGGTTGCGGTCGATGACGTGCGTTGCGCCAAGGGACTTCAGGTACGCTTCGTGGCGGGCAGAGGCGGTCGCGATGATGGTGGTGAAACCGGAGAGGCGAGCAAGCTGGATGGCTGGAACGACGCAGGACCGTCGGCATAAGTCCCACCTTTGCAAAGCGACGAGCGCGACGCACCGTAGGCACCAACAGAGCCAGAGCCACCAATGATCAGGATGGACTGGCCCTTGTAAGCGCCAAGAGTCTCAACCGGCGAAATGAGCTTGGCGTCCATAGGCCCGAAAAGGCCAACTGTTGCTGTATCTACGCCTGTGGGGAGTGAAGCGGCTTCCTCAAAGGAGATGTTAGACGGAAGCTACAATAAGCGCCGTGAGTCAAGGTATCGGAGAGCCCGTCGGATCGAAACAACTTACCTTGGCGGATAAATCAGCAGGCGCAAGCATGTACTGCTGGTAGGTCGCGTGCGCGTTGCTGTTGAAGGCGCCTCTGGCAGCACTGTCACAACGTCAGCATTGAAATGGATCTAGTTGATAGGAGATTGCATACACTCTATCCCCTTTGACGAAGTTAGTCACGCCAGCACCAACTTCCTCGACAACACCGGCGGCATCCTGGCCGACGATAGCGGGGTAGCTGTCGATGAGGAGGCCGAACGCGTGCTGCTTCCATTCGATCGGGTTCAGCCCAATGGCTTGAACCTTGATGAGGATCTCGCCGTGGCCAGGCTTGTGAATTTCGGCGGTTCCGACTTCGAAAGGTGCCTGCTTGGAAGGGATGAAAAGAACCTTCTGAGACATGTTTAGGAGATGAAGCTAGTGGATGAGGCTTGGAGAGACGATGTTGAATGCCCTCACTGAAAAACTACGGGTTTATATAGTGTTCATCAGGGTATTCCAAGGCCAGCAACAAGTCTGTAAGGAGACGAGTTAGTCAACACAGAGCCGGTAGCTGTAGCCTGTGAGCTGACTGATGTTCAATGTCTGGGGTGAGGCGTCAACTGAACGCAAAGCGAGACGTAACTCGAAGCCGAGAACACGCGTGTCGCCACGGCATCAGGGTACGAGTTCATCCATCACGAATACCAGTGGGTTCCTCAACGGACTGTAAGGGATCGCCTGAGAGATTTGTCATCTTCAAACTGCAGAGACGCTGACACCATCAACTATATGCTCGCATGACGCGCTTGCGTGACGAAATGAGGCCTGAAATGGCCTCTTTGTTGCCCTCAATACTACCTCAATACGCAGATAAAGCTTCCGGGAAGAGGCAAGAATAGGATGAGGATTTCGAAGTTTCTGAGCCTGAAGATGATGATCCTTGAAGTGTCTAGGATTTACGAGCAAGAGGTCGGGACCGAGGGACGCTAGATGCTGCATACCATAGTGAAACCAAGAAAGACCCTCCTGATTTCAATAAACCCTTATAGCTAGACCAGGTGGAGCGAGGAAGAGGCAGCTTGCAGGAGTATAGCGAAGAGGACATCCATAACATGCTGGTCATGACTCAAAATGCGACGCGCGCACCGAGGGATCGGTTGGCACGTGATTTTTGTCAGTGACAGCTCGTAAATCGCCGACAGCCCGATGTCAAGTTACCGTTACTTTGGCGCTGCCTCCCAGGAACGCTATAGACGCAAAGACGCGGTGCCAACGCGCGGTGAGTCGAGCAAGCACTCGTCTATTCGTAGAGAACATACGCACGCCTAGCCATATGCGACTCAGACTTATAGCCTTCTCTGCTTGTAGCAGTGTGCAATATTGTAGACATTTTGTCTAGATCTCAGTCTCTCTCATTTTCAGAAGGCGAGCACAATATGAAGTGCGTAATTCTTATTATTGTGTACTGGAATTGTTCCATTGACTTCCTGGGTATCTCAGATGTAAGCATGGTTCATTATATGGGCATATACGTGCACGATTTCTATGAGCTGAGTACAAATACAGTTCTGCTACGTGAAGTGGAAGGCCCATGTCCTGCGCTGGTCCTGAACACTGATATTTAAGTCCCTTCAAAAGGGCGCACGACCAACTTCACTCCGCTAACTTTGTTCGCCTTCATACGTTCAAAGCCAGCTACCGCACCTTCGAGGCCTCCGGGTAGCACGTCGACCTTGTTAGGCTAGAAATAATCGCCATAAAAATCGTCTTTCAAGGCGAAAGTGTTGGAAATACCTTAATCTTTCCTTCGTTGAGCCACTCGGGCAGCTTAGCCCACCACTTCCTGCTGAACTCCGCGTTGGGTGGCGCATAAGGGCTTCCATAGACTGACTTGAGCGTGCGATTGTCGCCTGCCTCAGGTTGAATCGTCGGCGGCAGGGTCAACACCAAGTGACCATCTGGTGCGAGCAGAGACCATGCAGCCTTCTGAGTGTCCGCCTCAGAGATAGCATCGTAGACAATCTTGATAGGATCTGAGGTGATTGTCTTAACACGGGCAGCCACTTCGTCTGGGGAAAGATGCCTGTCGACGACATGCGTGGCACCGAGTGATTTCAGATAACCCTCATGCGTCAGAGACGAGGTTGTGATGATCGTGGAAAAGCCAGCAAGATGAGCGGCCTGTATGGCTGAGATTGTGTCAAATCAAAATCAGTCTCTTAGGGAAGAAAATTCGTCAACGCACCATAAAGGCCCACAGATGAGGAGCCACCAAGAACAAAGATGGTTTGTCCCTTATAGATGTCGGGGCTGTCGGGGAATGCCAATTTCCCGTCCGCAGGTCCAAAGAGACCGATTGTAGCTGTATCTATGCCAAGGGGGATAGACGATGCCTCATCAAAAGATATCGAATCGGGGATCTGAAGTTTATAGAACGTCAGGATCATTCGGAAGGAGTGCCTGAAACTACATGCCTTGGCTACAAAGTGCGCATCGGCAAGCATATACTGTTGAAAGCTGGCATAGTTGGACCTCACCATGTCGCCTCGAGCGGTACTGGCATTAAGATTAGTATTGCACAGGATAAGCATCTCGATAAACGCACACTCTGTCACCCTTGGCCACATGAGTGACGCCTGCGCCGACCTCTTCCACAACGCCTGCGGTATCTTGACCAAGGACTGCAGGGTAGTCGGAGTCCTGGAGGAAGATGCCATACGCTTGTATCTTCCAATCGACAGGGTTCAACGCAGCCGCATATGACTTAACGAGGACTTCGCCAACGCCTGGCTTTTGGATGTCCCTGGAACCGAGTTCAAAGGCGCCCTGCTTGGACTTGAGGAGAAGGGCTTTCTGAGACATGTATGATAGGGACTATTCTTGAGACAGTGGATTCGGGGTGATGGATTTTGGTTCACAGAGTCCCCCGAGGGCTCTTTTATCACTCAGTGGACCTTCGATGGCGTCATCGCTTGGACAGCAGCGCAAGATGGTCAAGGCTTTACTAAGCCTGATCAAATCCTTACTGAGAACATGTCCCCAGATGGCATAGCATACGGTCGCAAAACTAAGCGCTATCTATAGTGCGTTAAGAACTTGCGAGCAGACGGAGTTGTTTGAGGGCTTACTAAGGTACTCAAGCTTTACTAAGTGACGACGTACCCCTGATACATAGCCCTCTGATATACCGAGGAGGACTACCTCGTGCTATCAACACTACGAAAGGCTCCGTACTTGGATAGAGTTGGCGGAGACTGGCGACACAAAAGTAAGGCTGATCATGATCGACACGAATATCGAGGATTGTCTCTGCATAGCTCTCTGTATGGGGTAACGTTGGGGCATAAACGTCATTGGTGCATAGAATTTAAATCCCGACTCGACCGGATAACCGAGACGCGTCGCGTCAATTCTATGCGCGTCTTGGTAGATCCCACACTTTCATTAATTCTGCATCCTTAAACGTTGTGTTAGCTCTGGGACAGAAATTATTTGACGTTCAACGTTACTCTCAATCCACGGTCCTGCGAGTGCAAAGCCATCTCACGCGTCAAGCATGTCAACGGACCACCCACGGTCACCTACTCCACCCCCTGCTGGCCCTCTACCTATTCGTCGCCTCCATGAGTCTCTAATCAACCGCATAGCAGCAGGAGAGGTCAGTGGCATCACGTACTAAAATAAAACTGTCTAAGAAAATCCAGATTATCCATAGACCAGCTTCGGCTCTGAAGGAGCTCATAGAGAACAGTCTTGACGCTGGCGCTACGTTCATCCGTGTAACTGTCAAGGACGGAGGGATGAAGCTCTTGCAGATACAGGACAATGGATGCGGGATACGGGTATGTGGGTGCTGATTTCACGGGTGCTCCTCTTGAGGGTGAAGCTCATTGTTTCGACAGAAAGCGGACCTTCCCCTCCTCGCAGAAAGATTCACAACGTCGAAACTCACCACATTCTCCGACCTTTCACGCATCAGGACCTATGGCTTCCGAGGCGAGGCGCTTGCATCGATATCTCACGTCGCGCACCTTTCTGTCATGACTAAGACCAAGTCTGATACGGCTGCGTGGAAGTGAGCAAGCTATGATGATCCCTTGAACGTTATTAATGTTTCTTCTAGAGCTCACTATGCTGATGGGGCTCTTACTCCCCCGAAGTCAGGACTGTCACCAGATCCTAAGCCATGCGCTGGAAACGATGGAACCACAATTACTGTATGTAAATTTTTATGCTGGTTATATGCGGCGGACCTATCGTCGTTTTAGATAGAGAATATGTTTTATAATACGCCAACACGTCTCTCGGCCTTGCGAAGTTCTTCCGAAGAATACTCTCGCATACTGGACGTTATGACGCGATATGCTGTACACAATCCCAACGTCTCATTTAGTTGCAAGAAGGTGCGTAATCTCGGAGGGCTAACATAACCCTCGTTAACTAACGTGTTGTAGTCAGGTGTATCAGGTCAGGACCTGTCAACGCCTTCCAACTCAGACGTACGCCAGACCATTCGTCTGCTTTATGGGCATGCAATATACAAGGATCTGTTGCACGCGAAGGCATCATCTTCTAGCTCGGATCGGGACAACAGCACGGATGATGACGACCCTGAGTCCTGGAGCTCTGAGGCGTACTTTACGAACGCCAACTATCAGGCAAAGAAAACCACGTTTCTTCTCTTCATCAATCGTAAGCGACACGCGTTCCTTACGTTTATTTATTTCAGAAGTCATGTTTCCCTAGATCGTCTAGTCGAGTCATCTCGCATTAAACGTGCTCTCGAAAGCGTTTATAGCGCAATTTTGCCCAAAGGGATGTCACCATTTATGTATCTGAGGCAAGTCTGTTTCTTCACCCTTACGCGTGAGCGTGAGCCAAGACTGACAACTATGAAGTTTAGATATCGATCCCCAGGCGGTAGATGTCAACGTTCACCCGACGAAACGCGAGGTCCACTTCCTGAACGAAGAAGCCATCATTGAAAATGTCACGGATGCGGTGCAGCAGGAACTTGCGGGCCAGACTCAGTCGAGGGTGTTCCAGTATCAGGTATGACTCTTTCCTTCAACTATCTTCACAAGTGACTAAAGGGATGAACAGACCCTTCTCACGGGCGGTTTGGCTGGCGACTCGACTCAGAGTACTAAGTCAAGAAAAGGGAAGGAGAAGGAAGAGACTAAAGACCCAGACGAGGACGAGGAAGAAGCAAGCGCAGACGATGAAGATCTACGTCGTGGAACCCAAGGTGAGAAATGCCACGCATGTTGGCTCCCGCCCGAATTCCGAAACAATTGCAGAGATAAAGAAAACATTGTCTCAGCACAAAGTTCGCACATCTCAACACGACCGCACACTGGATTCCATGTTCCCAGTGCTCAACCCCGATAAAGCCAATGAGGTCGTCAACAGCCAGGATCAACCTGCAAAGGCAGACATCGCGGAGTCTTTTTGTGACCTCACGTCAATTCAGGAACTCAGACAGGAGTGTCTCAAGGGCAAGCACCACCGTAAGTTTGAGTAGCTATCCGATTTCAGTGGACTCACCTCTACTATTTAGAATTGACTGAAATACTGGAGAAGCATACTTTTGTTGGAGTAGTGGACCTGAACCAGTCTCTGTCGTTGATTCAACATTCCACCAAGCTGTATCTCGTCAATCATGGCGCCTTGGCGTGAGTGCCCGAGGTCGAAAATTGATGAGCTTAACCTAACGCTAAGCAGGGAAGAACTGTTTTACCAACTCGCACTACGCCAGTTCGGCGAATATGGCCGCATGAGGCTCGAACCTCCCCCCTCTATACGTACGCTCGTAAAATTAGCGATCGACGTAGAGGATACGTCCAAGAGCCGGTACAGTAAAGAAGAGATCGTCGAGGTATGTTATCATTATCCCCGTTCATATCCTTTGCTGAATCAGAAACTATAGCATATCGTGAGCATCCTAATGAAGCGCAGAGAAATGCTCGCGGACCTCTTCAGCCTACGTATATCCGATTCCGGAGAGTTAGAAAGCCTTCCGCTCTTACTTGGCGGGTATACGCCGAATCTGGACAAGCTACCGATGTTCCTTATGCGCCTTGGGCCGCAGGTGAACTGGAACATCGAGAAAGCATGCTTTAACACACTTTTTCATGAATTGGCATACTTCTACTCTCCGACTCGCATGCAATTTTCTAATAGCTCAAACGACGTGGATGCTACCCAGGACAAGTCAGACAGGTGGCAGATCCAGCACGTTTTATTCAAAACCATGCGCAAGAACTTCGTTGCACCAAAATCTTTGTTGGACTCGGATGTCGTGCAGATCGCCAGTCTTCCGGACCTATACCGGGTCTTTGAGCGCTGCTGAGGTACAGCATCTTGCACTAGAGTTAATTGCTATAGCTTATCTTTTCTTCGTTACTGCTGTAGATTCTGCATTGCCTAATACCATAGTTAAATTGATGATCCATTTCCATATTCCAGGTTCCAATGGTAAATACCGTAAACTACTATAGAGTAACGAAAGCATGACGACAGTAATACGTTCTAATAGAATATACAGAAATTAATGTAACTTCGTTCCGTTGGGCGCACTACAGTACAGTGAAGGTTTGTCGAAGATGAAAGCATCGAACTCGGAATCACTCGCTGAGTCGTCCGTTTCTGAGTCGTCGGAGTCGCTGGGAGGAGCAAGCTCGAACACGTCGCCGAACGGTGTCTGCGGGATATTATCATCTTCTCCCGAGTTCGTGCGCGCCATGATAGACGCCACGCGTGCCTGGAGCTGCTGGCTAGGTATCGTGCCTCGTCCGGTGGGCTTCGCGTTCTGGAAGAACTCGCTTAGCTCGTGCAGATCTTGTACGAGGCCGCCGAGGTCTTCATGCATGGAGTCAACGAAGGCAAGTTGCCTGGCCTCGGGCTCGAACTCGATCATCGACGGCCGCGTGCTGATGTGGCACATATCAAACACGGCTTGCATGCGGGAGCGACACTCTTGTCGACGGGCGTTGGCGCGGGGCACCGACCAGCCAGATTCCTCCGGGGTGCCAAAAATGTCGCCGATTTCCGCACTTTCTGGCATGGGGGCGTTCATCATGCTCATCCGCAGCACGCGTTTGGCCGTTGGCCCTCCGGTGATAGTCATGGGCTCCTCGAGAACGTCGAGTGCCTGTTCGGCGAGCTCACTTTCCACAAGCCGTAGGAGAGGCATGAGATGCTCCGATGCTAATGCTTGCTTACTAGACCGATCCCTCTGTTGAAAAATAGATTTGAGCACTTGCATTGCATGAATTTGAATCCATGTCTCCCTATTCAGGACCAATCCCAAAAGTAGGGTCACAACCTCCCTCCATTGATCTCCACCAAATTCGCGAAGAGCGGTGGCGGACTGTCGCAGAAAATCGTCCTTAGTCCGGAACCGGTTCTTGATGTAGGAGTTCATGATGCGTGAGATACCATCGCGGCCTTCAAGCTCGGCTAGGCGAGCAATAGACGCGCAGAACCCATCCAGAGATTCCTCGTGCTCGGAGCGAGTCATAGCGTGCATACACCATGGAACTGCCACCGTGAACAAGTCCCTCAGGCGAGTTTGCGAATTGTCGATGAGGGTCGAACTTTCCACTTTAGCAAGGGAACGAAGGACATCAAATGTAGCCCATACGGTGACGTCAGAGCGCAATCCCGTCATGAGACACGCTTGTATTGTAAGTTCGGTGTCCCAAGGAGAAGGCCGTTGAGCCGTGATGAGTTGCACAATTTGAGGCTTGTTGATGTCAAGCTCCTTGATAATGGTGCTGAACAACTGAACCGCGGCGGCGAAGACACTTTCAATAGTAACCGATAAGCAGCCAGCTGCAGCCCAGAACAGACGAGGAAGGAAGGACTTGTCGAGCTCTCCACACATCAACGACGCATTGAAAGTGAGAATAATTTCTGTGGCAAAGCTATAGGCATTGGGATCGGATGACTGGATAGTGCCTGAAAGACGACCAAGAAGGCGCCCCATGCCGTCCTCTGTCATAGGAACACTCAAGGCGCGATAAACCTGGAGAGACCTTGAGGCCATGTGGCGGAAGAGGCACGTCGTCCCATATACCACAGCGGTAGTTCCAAGCCTTCGTCGCAAGTCCGGGAGCAAGGGATCCAAGATGTTCATGGCTTCGGAACACAAACTTCGAACCTTGGTCTCCGAGATGTCCGACAGATCATCATCTCCCCAGAACAGATCTTCGCCTTGCGATTCCAATTGGGCCAAAGCAGACATCGCCTTTGTACGATTTGACATGTCTGCACGTTCAGGCGAGTCCGTAGAGACGAGAATGCACGACCGGATCAACTGGAATAACATGCGGCGAACCTGGGTACGGACGAAGGGGACGCGATGACCGAGGTGCACGAAGATAAGCTGCAGCAGCACGGGGAGCTGATCAAAACAAATCCACTGTCGGTCGACGGCGACCTCAGACATGCATAGTAACGCATACTCGGCTGGTCCTAATAGAAGTTTGGAGGACTGCTCGTCCGCAAAAAGGAGGTCAAGGTCAGAAAGCAGCTCCCGCTCTGACGGTGGAAGTTCGCCAAGCTTGTGTTCGTAGGATGGGAGAGTGCGTTCGGGGTCCAATATAGTGCAGAGCTGAATGAACACCTCTCCCCACATCGCTGTGCGTGACAGGCAGCCGACGATGGCAGCGCAACACCGCGTGAACGAACTGGTGGAAACTTTTTGAGCCTCGTTCACGAGGAAAAGGACAGTGTTGACAGCATTGCGGTCGTGAGGCGGCTCCACAAATCGAGACCAAATAGTGGCGACTTGGTCTGGGTTCGAATCTCCGAACCTCTTGGTGATAGAGATAAGATGGTATAGGACAGTGGTCCCTTGGCCCACAACTACCACATCATCGTCTACGACTTCAGTCCGCAAGGTGATACTCGGTACCCAAGCTTCCAGTGACTGCAGGAGTACGAGCGATACGCGACTGTGTCCAGACCCAGAAATAGGAACGAGCCACTCTGAGACTTCAGCGAGGATTTCCACCGCCTTGGATGAATGCTCGCCAGCGAAACATTCCGTGATGAGCTGAGGTGCGCGCAGGTAAACACTGGGGATGGAGCTTCCTATCAATGACTCGCATTCGGCAATGGATAATACGCCGGCTGAACGTTCGTGGACGACCGATAATAAGTTGAACGCCATCCTCCGAATCTCGAATAGGGGGTGACAGAGGTTTGATAGGCCCAGACAGGCGAGTTTGGCAAAGTCAAACGTCTCTTCGGGCATGCTGGTAGCGTTCTCCGTGACACATTCCAAAAAGAGTGCCCCGGTGCTTTGAAGGATGTCCGCGTGGTCGTCATGAACCCTTTGGGTAACGAAAGCCCGTCTCAGAGCTTCATGCAGTAGAGTCGACTCCAGCCTTGAAGAAAGGAGCAGCGAACGCAACGCTTTCCTGTGACACTGAATAAGGGCGAACCAGATTATTCACACTGCGACTTACTTGGCCTGCTCCCTCGCCTGAGGGTGAGCCGATGAACTGATGGACTCGATGCGATGTAAAACTTCCGACGCCTGCAGAGGCCGCACATAGTCTTGCACGGATTTCTCGGTAGGTGACCCGGTCTCGATTGCTTCAGGCTGATAATACGCCTTTTGCTATTATACGTCCCATAAGCATGAATAAAATAACCCCGACAATAAAAACAGGGAAAACGAGCTTACACAAAGCGCAGCTAGTGCTCCAACCGACGCATTCGACAAGAGCTTCGTCTCGTGCTGGAAGCGCTCTGCCGAGTCCGATTCAGCCTGCGGGTCGTTTGCAGCTGCAATGGATGCCCTCTGCATCCGAATAAACCGTTGCTTGACGTTCTCCGCCTGGTTGCCATATTGACACCACTCCTCGCAGAGTCTGTATAGCGTCAGATGCATGTTGGCCGGTATGAAGCGGTCCGAGTCCGACAGGCTCGCGAGGCCGTCAAATAGCCGCTCGACAAGCCCGCAGAAGTATCGGCGGAGCCGCTGCAACGCGTAGCTGTCGCGGTTATCTGGCGAGGTGAGGAAAAGCTGCGTGTTGCGCACGAACTTGAGCGCGTGAGAGAGCGCGTCCTGCTTCGCGGAGGATTTCTGCAGTTGCAGGAGGTCGGCAGTGATGAAGTAAATTCTGGCCACCGCCGAGTGGAGGCGCGCCTGTCTGCGTGTGCGCAGCACCGCGACTGACTGCCCGTTCATCTTCAGTCGTGCATCGTCATAGAACTGGCGGAATGCGAAAAGGTTGAGATCTTCAAGCAGCTGGGGGTACGCGCCAGCAGGGAAATAGCCGATGCATTGCACAGCGATGTCACGGAATGGAGTGTATTCGGAGTCTAGGAACGGCGTGAGCAGACGGAACAAGCACCTCGTCGTCGTCATCCGCTCCCGCTCGAAGTTGGTGATATCAGACGGCGCCCGAGCGTGTTCTCTGCCGGCATGGGCCATTGCAACCCTATTATCCGATATCACCGCCGTCGCACACAAAATCTTGATCCACATGTGCCACTGATCGAGAGTCGCTAAGTTCTCCTTGATGAGTTTGTAGCCCTCCCTCTCCGCAGTGAATAATTGGCGGCCGATGCCGTTGGGAGCGCGGGTACTCAGTCCAGCAAGGGAAAGCATGAATGGATGAAAGCGAGATGCGGCGGCCTCGAGGGTGTTGCGACAATCCATGACTGACTTGAACCCGTTCTGCGTGCACGATTGCATAAAGGACGGGAAGACGTGCCGCCAGATAGCACGGTCCTTTTCCAATGCACTGTCGGCTATCCTAAGGAGGACATCATCCTGAGACGAGTGCCTCCACTGTGTTAGACGATCCAGCTCGGCACGATCCAGGAAATCGTCATATCCCTGAAGGTAAGAGGCGTTCGATATGTTCTCGTGCAGGCTCTCCACCAAGACAACGAATGAATGCCTAGAAAAGGCAAGTTCACCCGGTAGCTTCGTCGATACTGGCTTAAGCTGGCGCAGGACCTTGACTCCTGAATTACGCACGGACTGCGACTCATGAGCCAGTAAGAACAGGCACCCCGCACTGATGTCATTGCAGAGAGCAATAGTTGCTTCAGCGTCTTCGTCTGCGATGCCGCTCGACAGTATTTCCTTCAACCAGGTTTCGACACCGAGACCCCACTGCGTAAGCAACCTGGCGTGTTCCCCGACCACTCGCGATGTGGTGCTCTCCCGCATGATGACACTCGGATCGAACAAAAACTTTGTGAACTGCCTCAACACCGCCCTTGCGTGCTTGGGCTCATTCATGAAGCGGCGTAGCGCAGCTCTGGCAACCTCACCGATCCTAGGCTCGACATGGATGGTTCCGCTAATGAGCATATCAATGGCATCTTGAAGAGGGAGTGATGGGTGAAGGCAGCGAGGCCAAGACTGGAAGCAGGTTTGCAAAAGGCTAATTTGCGGGAGATAGTTGCTGGGATATGTGACAGAGATATCCTTGTGATGGCGCGTGATCATGATATGGGTTTCGTCATAAGCAGGATTCCAGCGCGCGAGGGCCCACTGGTCGTCGAAGATAGACATCTTCCCGACAGACGCGAAGGAGAGCTGGGCGATCCGGGATATCGCAGCTCCAAAGCGATCGGAGAAATCTTGAATGCCAGGTTTTGCAAGCAATGCCGGAGACATGAACTCGGACGATGTCGGATAGTCATTTCCTAGCTGAGTTGACGAGAAGTCAGATCCAGACGGCCAGGTGGGCGTGGGTTCATCCCGCTCAAGGGTATGAAGAGTCAAGAGGATGGCGTTGACGGCGATTTCAAGACGTTCCGGTGCCAGGGCGGCAAGCGCGGCACTGGAGGTTGCGGACTTCAGGGCGTTCTCTTGCACAAGCTCCAGACAAAAGTCCTTGCCAAAATCAAAGTGTCGGGACAAGATAAAATGTACAATGCAAACAAAGGAATCGAGGAATTCCTCGTAAGGGAAGAGGAAAGTGCCCCGCGACGGAAAGAAGGTCTTCAGTATAGTGTCTAGCTTCGACGCAGTCGTGGAGGCCGGCTCCTGGCAGCGATATAGATATGTCCAGATTATTCGCATAATTCCATTCATGGAATAAATACGGAATATCTTTTCCTGTAACTAGTATTAGCGATTGTCGGGCTACCACATCAAAACGTAGGCTTACTTTCGTCCGAGCGAAGCTGGCGTCAACCGCATTGCTCCAGTTCTTCAAGAAAAACTGATGTGGTGCGACACACAAGGCCGTAACGGCCAGCGGATATGCTGCTTGCCAGTACCGGGGTTTTGTCGTCATGTCTTTCGCCCGTGGATGGATCTTCTCGATTGCCTTCTCCCACTGCGGATGGTTGACTTCAGCTTGTGCAGTCTACCCAGTAATAAGTTAAGCTCAGTCGAAGGTACAGACGAAAACAAGGTATACAAACCTTCCCAATTCCGTGGAGTAAACGAGTCAAGGTCTCGGCGAAGGCTATCTTAAACCGAAGGCCGTGAGTATTCTCAAAAGCTTTCGCAACAGACTCCATGAACTCGGCCCCTTCTTCGAAAGCTTCGGGAGGCCACACCTAATCAAAGTCAGTATCCTGATGATTATATAGGCATGCTTGAAACTTACTTTGAGTGGGACATAACGCATGCCCTTCACTAAGCTCTCGTATTTCGCGTCCAAATCCTTCAAAACTTGACCGCTCGATACTGGAGCCAGCTCGCTAAGGAACCGATCCGTCACGCTGACGAAACTGCAAAGCAAACTGATATCAACTGGTGCTCGAATCGTAGCCAATAACCTCAACGAACCGGATGTTGGCTAAGTGCCCCAGCATTGTGGCATATAACTCGGCGTTGATGCGATGGTTTTCCGACTGCGAAAGCAGGTGAATATCAGGTTTGCGAAATTGTTCGAAGGTCGTCTCCTCCAGTCGGTACCCTATCGAGTCGCCAAGGGCATCCTTTGAGAGCATCTGAAGCACGGATACCAGCGTCCGACACATGATGTAGATATATGCTAGGGATTTGCGCTCGTTCAAAGCAGCAGCTGGCTCCATCCCACGAGCAATTCGCGCCGACGAAGGATACTTGGAATAATGGAACGTAAGGATCTCCTTGCTGACGTTCTCGTTGTGGCTACGTCTGAAGCGCATAACCGAGTCGATGACAGGTTTTGCATTCTTTTGCGCTATCATGCCCAAAGACTTCAAGTGATCGTCGAACTTGGGGTCGATGCCAGGGCCGAAGACATCGGTCAACAAGGGCTCGAAGTCCTGCAGTATTACATTAGCTTACGAGCGTAGTACGTTATGTATTCGAGAGGCGTACCAAAGATTCCCGGAGGAACGCGTCCACCTTTCCTTCTGCTGTAGCCGCAAACCTGATGAACACGGCGTGAAGCGCGTATTCCGAGGGAGTTTTAGGACCCTGCACGGGGGCCTCGTCTTCGTCGCCAAGCATCGGACTCTCACTCCGTACCGAGCCTGCGAATTGCCCCGGCATGCGTGGTACAGGAGGCGGAGATGATGATGAGAAGGGAAAACCGTGTCCCGAGTCGCTCCCGGTGTCTGAGAAGTGGAATAGAGACCCGTTATGAGAGTGCTGAGACTTTATCGTGGTGTGCCCTCGTGCCCTCGTAGGTACACGGGAGCGAGAATCGTTGGATGGTGTTGGGGGTCTGATAGGTGGGCTGCTGGCATATGAGGATTTTGTAGTCTGATTCAATGACGAAGTCGACCGATTGAATGGATTCTTGAGTATTGGATTGTTGTCAAGGGAAGGTAGTGGAGGAGGCGCCTCGACATTCCTGGCACCAGTCTTGAATGCGTTGCGGATAGACGCAAATGAGGACTTCTTTGTAAACGGTGTGCTGCTAGTCGTAGCAACAGACGGTTGGGGGGCGTGCGAGAAAGGCTTGGGGGTGAACTTTGACTGAGTGGACTCGATCGATGCTGTCGAGTCACCTCGGGCGTGAAAATAACTCTTGTCGTTGCGCTCCGAAAAGGGCGTCGGGGTGAGTGCAGTGGGGGAGTCTGACCCAGGTCCGAAGCCCGAGCCTGCATTTCCAAAGGCAGAGCCAGCTGCACCAAAGGGGGAGCCGCCTTGGCCAAAGGCACCAAAGGTAGGGCGACCGAAAGGAATGGGGGTAGACGAGTAGTCGTCGTTGTCGAAGTCTGGTTCGGTAGTGGTCCTGTGAGTGAGCACGCATCGCGAATTGGCTCCATAACGCACCGGGGATAGTGATTTGAATGCCCTCGGAGCCCATGACTTCAGTATGTTGAGAGGGTGCAGCTGCTCATATAGCTATGGCTCTATGAAATGCACAGGAGATGTGCGCGTGCAGAAGAAAATGACGAATGGGAAATGAAAGTGAGAGGGAAAACACCGTCACCGAGACATACAGTGACAATTACCATCTCAACAATTGTGCGCGGATCCGGACTTGAAGCGGATTTAAAGTCACCGAACCCATAATGGACTCACCCCAGTCTCGCTCACACATTATCTTGAACAGCTGCATCAATGACTTCCCTTCGGTTTCTGTCGGTCTTCCACTTGAACATCTGACTCGAGCGTGGCCACCCTCACAATGCTATCTATCACGTATAAATAGGGCCAACATGCTCGAATCGGATACCTTCTCTCCTCAGACCAGTCCCAATGGCCAAATTCTACGACGATATTCCTCCGTTCATGATCGAATGGATCCTCAAACAACACATGTTCTGGGTAGCTTCAGCACCCCTCTCTGGCGCGGGGCACGTCAACGTATCTCCCAAGGGCACTGCAGATTGCTTCCATGTCCTCGACAACCACAAGGTCTGGTATGAGGATCTGAGTGGAAGTGGTTAGTCGAACGGCGGCACTTACTTGATGACCGTGACTCACAGTTGAACCGTTCCAGGCGTAGAGACTATATCGCACTTGCGTGAGCCTGGCAATGGTAGAGTCACAATCTTGTTCCAGGCATTCGAAGGGCCAGCTCGTATCGTCAGACTCTTTGGCTACGGTAAGCATCACTCGACGCAATCTGCACAAGTATCATCCTAAATGAAGTCCATGTGTAGGAAAGTTCCACGAATTTGGCACGCCTGAGTTCGACGCACTAATCCCCCAGAACATGCGCAAGCCAGGCTGCCGTGCCGCTATCGTGATTGATGTTTACCAAAGCATGACAGTATGTCACGAGTCATTATCCTGCCAGCCTCTCGCCTCAACCGTCATCTCTATTAGTCTTGCGGCTACGCCGTTCCTTTCTATCAGTTCGTCGGCCACCGCCACGAGCTTATCCGCTTCTTTGATAAGAGGGAGGTCGCTGACAGGCGTGCTGTGGAAGAAAGCTCCACTGAGCACCAAGCAAACGGTCTAAAGGCGTACTGGGCGTTGCAAAACTCGTCCTCTCTTGACGGTTTACCGGGACTCCAGATCGCACAAGATTCTGACGTCCTTCCCATAAGCACTTTTGGCAGAGATATCAAGGAAGACGGATCAAGCTCTATCACAGCCGCTGCTATTAAGACAGAGGTTCTAGAAAAGGTTGACCCTCGCATAACATTGATGGCTGGTTTTTTCCTTGGGATAGCGACCACAGCTCTTTTATCGAAGCGTCTGATGCCAGCTCTAGAGTCGTTCACGGGCTTCGCGCACTGGGCGTGAATGTATTGCCTAGGGGCTATATTATTTTGGGATTGTACGACTATAGTGTACTACAGCTGTCTTTGTATGGTATTGTATCAATGCACCCTCTCATTATCGGCACACCTGGCACCTGCCTCAGCGATGGACCGAGGAGCACTCGGTCATATTCGGTCTAGATCTGGGCAAACCCCGATTATGACCGATTGGACTGACATCGCTAGCAGCTTGTGTTGACAATGTCAATGACATGAACAGGACCAAGATTCGGAACAGTCCGTAAGTAGTATGCTCAGGTTCAGAGTTCACAGATATCGAAACGCACAAACACGTCGATGAGGCCTCGTCAAGTCGCTACGCGGTTTCGACGCTCCGGGCTCTAATTCTATGCAGCTTATCGTGTTCAGGGGACTGAACTTGAATTATTCGACCACATGCAGCTCGATTCGACATGTCTTCCATGGTCTCTTACAAAAGTTCCCAATTTGAAATCGCGGAATGCCAGGTCCCTTGATCATGACAAGTACTGCTCCACGGGCCGTTCGTCTGTTTGCTGTATAAGTATATACGAAGGTATAGAATCATTGCTGCCCGTCGATTCCCTGACGCACCCCACCATCCTTTCTCAACCATGGGCAAGTATTTCGACGAAATCCCTCAATTCATGATTCAATGGATCCTCAAGCAGCACCTATTCTGGGTTGCAACTGCTCCGTTGTCTGGGACAGGCCATGTTAATGTCTCGCCTAAGGGGACGGCGGACTGCTTCCATATTGTTGATAGTCAGAAGGTCTGGTATGAAGACTTGAGCGGTAGCGGTAAGTGATCATAACACGCGTATTGGCCACTTATCAGACGTTTGACTTTGCACAGGGATTGAGACTATATCCCATCTTCGTGAGCCTGGTAACGGACGGATCCGAACTGTCATGTTCCAAGCGTTCGATGGACCAGCGTGCATCGTCAGGCTCTTTGGGTATGGTTAGGCATCACGTCTGTGTCGCCTTCGCCGATTCATTCTAACGACCTCCGACAGGGACAGTGCATGAATTCGCCACGCCCGAGTTCGACGCGTTGATCTCTCCAGACATGCGCAAGCCCGGCACCCGGGCCGCCATCGTCATCGACGTATACCAAACCATGACTGTAAGTATGACAGGCGCGCCTCTTCCTGAACTCACTTGCAGTATTGATGCATGCCCCAGTCCTGCGGCTACGCGGTCCCGTTCTACAAGTTTCTCGGCCACAGGCACGAACTTGTACGTTACTTCGTCAAACGGGAGGCATCTGACCAGCGTGCCATCGAAGAGGACTCTGCCGAAGCCAAGGCAGACAGTTTGAAGACATTTTGGACGAAATACAACCTGGCTTCTCGAGATGGACTTCCTGCTCTTTTGACTGCGCCGGAATCGGACGTCGTCCCTACCAGCACTCTTCGTAGAGACACCAAAGAGGATAACACGGCGACGAAAGCTGCCAAAAGGATGCAGATGAAGACCATTGCGAAACTTGATCCTCATATCACACTAATAGCCGGCTTTGTCCTGGGCATCTTCGTCGCCTCCGTTTTGTCGAAGTGGATCATGACACCCCAACCACAACTGATTTTCTTGCATGAGCTGTAATCAGGTCATCAAGAGTTTTCGATTGCTTTGTCCGCAATTCCGTACATATCGAGTTCAGCGCGTACCATACTATACAACTATTATCACAAGTGATCTTTTTAGAATACAAGTAGGAGGTCAAATCCTATGGCGCCCTTCCCCGGATCCCGTCCCATTGATAACATCATGAACCTTTTGCCAGGTCCGTGAGGCCTGTCCGCCACTTCCTGCAAAACCTGCGCCAAAATGTTGAAATGAGATGCCTGGAAATAGTGCCATCAAGAAATCCGCAACGTCGTTGACATTTTTGGGATCGATGGGCGATTGAATTGACAGGAACAACTTCAAAGCTTCCCCCGCCTCCTTTCTCTCACCCGCGGCCGTCCTAGCGACCTCCACCGACGGCACATCTGTCTGGCAGTCTACCTTGCCCAGTGTCAGATATCGTAAACGTGGCCAACTCGACGGGATCACGGTAAGTCCGCGAAGCGTGAGTTTGCTAAACGAAGAGTTGTTACTGCTGAAGGAAAACTCCTCGATTTGCGGCCAGGCGCCTGCGAAATCCGCAAAGGCGTCATCTGTGAGCTCGAGCGGGAGTTGCAGGTGCACGACGCGCAGACCGCGGAACGCGAGGAGCCCGAGGCAATCTCCGATGGTCGCGCCTTCGTTTGTGTGGCCGCGGCCAACTCCCATCCTGAGGGACAGGTTCAGTTTGAGTGTTTGAACATTCCGCACGTTGAATGATACATCTTTGAACCGGGAGAGCAGGCGTCTGAGGCTATCACCGGTACCCTGCTTACTATTGATGGTGAGGCTCGTCAATTCCGGCGAAGAGATAGATGATAGTAACGCCATTGCGGGAGCCAAAGAGTCGACGTCCATGGTGATGCGTCGGAGCTCTGCCAAGCCTCCTTCAGGAGCTGGCTCCGAGGAATTCCAATCTTCGTCTGAAAGAGAATCAGGACAGACCAAACGCAGCACTGTCAGCTTGCGTAGCGACGTTAGCGGGTCGAGAATTTGTCGGTCGAGAAGAAGACCATCGTCATCGATGAAGTCTGAAGGAAAGTCAGTGTCGTCAAACTCCGGGATATCAAGACAAGGTCAACGAGGGACTCACTGATGGCTATGTCTACGTTTTCCAGCTCCGGGCATGTCTTGAGAAACGTCGTGACAGTCTTGACTGCATGCGGTGGCTTGAAAACCTTTACAGAGAGCTTCCTAATGCTCGGTGATGCTAATAAAGAGATATGTGGATAGAACAGAGGCGACGATTTCATGCTGTACACGGCGCCTGAGTGGAAGTGGACTAAGTTGGACATAAGGTGTTCCACGGGGCACCTCCCAAGAGCTGAAGCAATAACTTCGACGGGAGGAGCGTTCGAGAAAGTTGCGGGGACATTGGGGTCATGCCATAACCGCCTGATGCGAGATGCATACTTGAGCGTTCTCTCCCATGTAAGGGTGCTCGCATCTTTGAATTCAGGCAAAGTGACCTACAATGCGTAAGTCCACTGTCAAGCTTGCGTGATACATAAAAGACCAACCTGTCCTTTCTCGTCCTTGGCCGAACTATGGTCAGAGAAGGCTCTAACCTCGGGAATCGTGAGGAATAGGGGGACAAGGGATAGCTGAGTGAACCAGAGCACATCGAGCGCTATCTCCGATATCTCGCGACAGGTGAGTGCGCAAGAAAGGACATCAGCTTTGCACGAGCCATTGTCCAATACGTAATTGAAGATTGCAGTTGCAATCTCGTCGATCATAAAGCACTCGTGCATCTCGGGGCGGTCAGCACTGGTTTGTGAAGGTCAACTTCACGAGGGGTTTGGTCAAGGGAGAACCTTGGATGAGCCTCAGAGTAGACGTCAAGGCGGATGGTGAGTGCACAGTGCCATTCTTGCCCCATGATACTAGGTATAGGCTCGCCACTGTTCGGACGAGTGAATGGAAGCTGTCAAAATCTGTGCATTGACTTACTATTCTGATCGCAGCATTCATCTTTAGGGCAGGACCATCTATATAGTACTTACCACTATACGATCCAAGAAAGATACGATCACAAACACTTCGGTGACACTGATTCATTGCATGCATGAGACACTCTACTACACCTCTCGTTATGTACGTGGTTACGATAAGAAATACATGCAGTATGGTTTATTGAATGATGCGTGGCGACAAGATTGTCCATGGTCTGGAGAAATGTAGAGGCGGGTTGCACTTGGGAGAAAGCAATGAGGGTTCCACAGACACAATGTACTAGCAAAAGGTGAGTGTTCAAGAACAAATTTATGTATGCGGGTCGTTAGGTCATGAAAGGCAGTACTTGGACGGAGAATAGACATAGAACACGGAGACGACCCAGTGCCTGGAGAGGAACCGAGGACGCAAAGCAAAGCAACGAGAGCGACGTAGGAAATGATGAGAGCAAACATATTGTGCGTTGATTATATTATATGATACCGATGTATCCCGTGGAAGGAAGCGTTCATGGTGACAACAAGGAACAGACATCGCCACATGGCGGGAGGGTTGATTAGAGCTGCATGCCGATCAGCTTGCGCGCAACGGACTGGACAACAGCTTCGGGGACCTGCAACTCCCTGGCGATAGCGGCACAATAGGGTTCGGCATTAACCTGGGGAGTGGGGTCAGGAGCCCCGTAGGACTCAGAAGACGTTGCACGGCTGTGGGACGCTGAAAATGAAGGTGGCGAAGGAATGGCAGAGCGGACACGATCCACGTTTGCAAGAGCCTCGGTTTGTTCATGAGCAAAGACTAGAGCGAGATCAGTGTGGGTAATGAGACTAATGCAAGCTGGCTGACCTCTGCAAGCGATAGCGGCATGAAGAAGCTCTTCCAAGATGGTAGGCTCGCGCTGGAAGCACGGCTCATTCAACCTGGCAACGAGCACTTCGAGCGCAGCTGAGGGATGAAACAATTTAAAAACCCTAGACGTCGTGTGGACAAGTAACGTACTGATAGTGACACCAAACAATAAGTCCCGAACATTGGGCGTCCAAAATACTCGACTGTCGATATCGATAGGGAATTTATTCAAGATATTGATGAGTGCATGGAACGGTAATGAAGGGTCTTTGACAAAATGTGCCTATTGTGGGGGAGATAAGCACGGTCTCGGTTGGGATATTGATCCTCTTACATCGCGAGACTCAATCAGGACCTTGAGAGAGGTAAGTTCAGCGTCGCTCAACAGCCCCGACTGGAAAGCGATATTGAGCTGCGAGCCTTGCAGCCCAATCAACGTCGGCTTAGAACCATCAAAGTTTCCCTTCCACGACGGGAACAGCTGGTTTTCAAGTGAGCACGGGAGGGTAAGTGGAATCCGACCTTACTCACTGCCCGCATCAGATCTTCTTGGCTGCTCCGGGTTACCGTCACACCCCTGGCGCGCTTTCCGCGACCAAGGACAGCGTTTTGGGCGTCCCGAAGAGTTGCTTTGGCTTCTTCGGAGGAGGAAAGCTCAACGAAGGCGTGGCTGAGGGTCTTACCCTGACGGTCAATGAGGACGTACGCCCGAGCATCAAAGCCATGAAGCCAAGGACAAGACCTGATCATGGATGGCGTGATGTCCTAAGTGGCATAGCTATGTTAGAAACAAATAGCACATGGGAACTTGAGTCGACGTACCCATGGAACATTGTCAATGCGCAGCACAACCCTCTCGGATCCGCGACGGATGGGTGCTGGGGTACAGCACTGGAAGGGGGTCGTCACAGGCCCCAGATTTGACTCAAAAACGCTAGGAAGGAGAGGTGTATGTTGGTGATTGACCTGTCGACTCTGTAAAGGCGACGACGGAGAAGTGCGCCTAGGCCCAGAGCCCTTGTTTGCCTGGAGATTGAAGTCTACGACACGGTTCTTGCATACAGCACACTGCATGTCCTTTTCACCAACGATGTTGATCGCGCTCGTCAAGCAAGAGGGACAAAGCGGATGGCCACAAGGACTAAGCATAGCAAGTCTCTCGGGACAAGCACCGCAGTCTGAGCAGGTGGCGCCGGACATACTGACGGCATTGTGGCGGACCATGGGCGAGTCATCCATTGCTTGATGAACAGTTTCAGAGATTGTAGACAAGGTGTGGCTGTTGAAAGGATCCTGAAGGACGAAAGGTTGAGTAGGAGAAGAGAAAGACTGGGGGTACGGATCGTAAGCGTCCTCGTCAATGTCGAATAATTCGTTGGTCATCTTAAATGCAAAGAACAAAGGGGACTCGCGGTTAAACTTCACAGCAACACAAGTGGCGGAACACCTCACCTGGCTAAATGAGGGGCGGCGGCGGGTGTGCGCCGGGTCCGTCAGACTTCCTTTGAGTTTTAATTGGGATGCATTTGTTGGATTCCGTGGCGGTGTATTCAAAGCGGTAAGTGTACGGCGGGCGGGCGTGTGCGCACTATATGCAGCAAGCGGAAAATTCTGGGGCGCAGCATACGACTGTGTGCGTGTGCGGCGATGACTTGACAAGAACGGCGGAGGTATGAGAACTAAATAGGTATGAGCTTGGTACGGAAAGAGAAGAATGAAGGGCGCGGTCACCGTCATCAGCTACAAAGCCCGTAGAATTGGTGTCGGAGGGAGTGAAATCGCTGGCTGTTTGAGCACGCAGAGGTCGTGGTTCAGTGCAAGTCCGCGGAGCGCCACGTGGAATGTTGGGAAAGCCGACAAAATGGAGGGAGTGGAAGAGGGATTGAGTCAACGACGGTATTATATCAATCGAGCGCATATATGCATACCTTCATCGTCGGCAAAGGTAGAGTCGTCAGCGTTTGACACTTTGATACCATGCTCGGTAGCCCGGTTCCGCCAACTCTCTGCAAGGTCGGTGAAGCCTTGTTCGGGGAATGCTGCTCTCAAGTCGAGACCATTTTCTGGACAATCTAAGGTGGCAATGTATCTGGCACTTGCCGTAGATTCTGGAGTTGTAAGAGTCGAACTGGTGGGAGTGGCAAATGAGCGCAGACTAATCGGTGTGTACGGGGAAGAGAAGTTTGTGGCAGGTGTTGCGGGGGAGTGGAATGCAAGTTTCTGGGCTCGACTTATACGCTGTGGTGTAACAGGGGACGCAGAGAATCGGTCAATCTTGTTGGGTCTGGTGACTGCTGGTGTGGTAGGAGCCGAAGCTGGCATGACAGGTACCGACAATGAATGTTTATGCATGACGCTCTATCAGTTACTCTGAGAGATGGAGCGGGTGTTAGCACTCGAGTTCTTGTACAAAGCTATGGAAAAGCTTCACCTATACGATGACTAGCAGATGAATTTATGTGTGGTCTGTTGCAAAGGTCAAAGATTGGTTGATGAGACGAGGCGTCTCTTCCAGCTGAGAAGATATGCTTGGGTGAGGTTCAGGACCAGTCCCAGGATTAAAGAAAAGGTTGAATGAAACGTGTTTCGCTCTTGGTGGAGCTTGTAAAAAGGAAAAAAGTCAAGCTCGACGGGAGTGACGCCTGCAACGTGGGAAGGTCATTTTAAGCCCGCGCGTCGCGTCGATGTCACGTGCTTGACTCAAAAAGCAATATTACGCAACCGGCCAGGTTTTCGGGCGACCTCTTGAACCAACCTCTTGAACCAATCTCGAAAGCTCTGGAAACCTCAAAAAATGAGCCATCTTCCAACATGCGTGGGTCGGTTTTGGGATACATATCGATAGCAAGCTATCATCGGACCCCTGAGCAGGAATGGATATGAACGTATTTTCTACTCGCTTAGAGTTGGACGACGCCAGCCTTGACGCCAGCCCTCCCTAGAGTAGCCCTGGTGGGCAAGCAAGGCAGCTATATACTAAGGCTTTTACTCGAGGGGTACCGGTAAAGCTTCACAGCGGGACCCTAGCTACAGCGCGTAACAACCAATTTCAAGTTCCTTGATACCACACCATAAGTTATGATTTACGCATGTCTGAAGGTTTATTGCGGAAGTGTATGTATGACTATTATAAAGTTGCAAATGCGAGTGGGGTGCTTTGTCAATCGAATCTAGTCTATGTATCAACCTACAAAACGAAGTCATGAACCTTCTCCGCGAAGCGCCAATGTCCGTGAATATAATCAATGTAAAATCAGCTCTCAGCCCAGAAGGCCTTCGCTGTCCGAGAGAGCCGCGGAACTGTAGCCGCTTCCACCCATCTCATTGTAGTGAGCAATCCTGAGACGTTGGCTTGGAGGGATAGCCTTATCCTCCAGTCCGTGAGGGGCTCCACCGAGTAAGACTCCAACGCGCTTCATGGAGAGTAGCTAAAAGGAGAAATTAGCGCACATTATATCAAGTATGAAAGAAAGCTTACGTTGTGCGCGGCATTGCTGTGGTCGTAAACACCGCCGAAGAACGCAGTAGTGGCATCTCGGCCGATGTATTTCGTGAGCAAGTGGCGGCCTCCCGGGTGCTGGTCCAGGAAGTCGTCGACATCATGAATGAATCCGGCGATACAAATCAGTGGCCGTGACTGAGCCTGCTGTAGGACTGAAGAAAAGTCAGTATTGTAGATGGCGAATATGAAGAAGAGACGGACAGCTTTCCCAAGAAATAACAGGCAGATGGCTGTTATCCGAGGGCCAGTTCAACTTCTCTTGTATTTCGCGGAGGCGCTTGAGCTGCATGGTAAGCTGACCCTTGCGGACCTCATTCTCGGGGAACACCTTGTCACAAAGTTAGTACTGCGTAAGTATTTACCAAACATAAACGCACCTTCAAGTGAGATGACAAGCCCAGCTTGCTCGTAAACCAGATCGTCCATTTAGTAGGATCATATTGATACCACTTGATGGCGTTGCGGTAGTCCATAGGGAACTGGTGATGGAAGTTGTGGTAACCTTCACCAATCGTGCACAACGCAGTGATGAGATGGTCACGGGGAGTGTGTTTGTCATCGAAAGGCGCATCTCCTAGGTAATGGGCAAGAGAGTTGACACAGAACGTAGACTACATTAAGAACACTTAAGCGACGACAAACTGGAAACATTCGGCAACACTCACATGATGGACAAAGCAAAGTCTGAGAAGGCTAGCATAGACGTAACCGCCCTTCCAGTCGCCCCACCCCAAGCCAGCGACGACCATGGGAAAGATGTAACCCATGCCGAAGACAAGGAAGAGATAGTGGCGGTGTTGCCACCTGACAACCTCATTCTTGGCCAAGTCACTGATGTCGGCAACACCGGGCTTGCGACGAGGCTTGAAAAGCATCCAGCCGATGTGAGACCAGAGAAGACCCTTGTGTGCGTTGTAAGGATCGAGGTCAGTGTCGGTATACCGATGGTGGGCACGATGTCCGCGCGCCCACCACCTGATGGAGCCCTGGACGGCACCCGCACCGAGAATGCAAAGGAGAAATTGCAGGGGCTTCGACGCATTATACGAACGATGAGCCCAGAGTCTGTGGTACCCTGCGGTGATGCCTGGATTACAGTGAGCGGATGATAACATATAAAAGCTAAGCGGCTTACCAAGTCCAGTCATGAAGTAGTACACGACGGACCAGACCGCCGTCTCCCAGCGCAAGCGGACCACGAACGCGCCAATGATGCCCATGATTGGGGTCAACCCGAGAATCGCAGCGTGGAGCAGGTTGAGCTCCTGCCACCAGTTGTCCCAGGAGATGGGATCCAGGGCCTTCTGGTGCTTGAGCGTGTATGAGACGTAGTTGTCCGGAATGTTAGCGTCGGAGGGCTCTTCCTCGCCCTTGGACTTCGGAGCGGACATTTTGGGCGTGATAGGGGGCGTGACGGAGTCAACAGGAGGAGCACCGTTCGACGGCGGCACTGAAGACATGGTGGTGGTCGGAGGGGGAGGTGACGGACATTAAAGAGGGCGCTGGCGCAAAGTATTTATGTGCAGTAAATTTCTTTGGGGTTGGAATGGCGTGTGAGTATGTAAATACCTCCGGCCTTCTGCTCTGCTCTATTATGCTTTTGGTCATACCCACGCCATCCCGAGAGAGGGCTTAGCGTTTGGCTCCTCTGGCCAAGCGTGCGTCCGTTCCTTAGCCATGATATCTCAGAGATAGTCCCCACCAGCCTCTAGAGGTGTTTCTGTTTTTTTTTCTCCGCAAAAAGACAAGGTTCAGGAGCGAAAAGCCGCTAACTGACAACTGTTGGGGAGGACTATGACTGCCTTATTGGGAGCTGTTACGGATACATATGGTAATCAAAGCCTAATGCAATTACTTCCGGAAATTGGCTCCGCCTAGCTTTCCGTGGTGGCACGTGGAGCGCTGAGCACCAGAACGAATGAGAAATATCATAGGGGCTTTCACGCCGCTGGAGGTGATCTTGCAAGGACGCGGAACGGAGCACTCGAAGACTCGACTTACCGGCCCAACTTCACCATTTCGCCATGATATTTGTTTGCCATGCCTTTGATGTGTAACTGTAGACTCTCAAATAGACTGCTGGGGGTACCTGTGAATAGTGTGGACTGAATGTGGCAACCGGCTGCTATCACATCCGCCCCAGCGAGACGAAAACATACGATCTGCATGCACAGTCGTGGCTAACGCGGTTAGTCGTATGCATACACATCTTCATTAGGCCACGCATCTTCATTAGGCCGTCAAAGCTGCGAGGTGGAGCCGCAGTCACAAGATATGCATCATGCATAGGTCATCCACTTGATTTACTGATCTAACATTCTACCATCAACGTGCATGGCAGCCCACTCTCACTAGAGCACCAACGTGGAGCTCGAGAAAGAAAACAACTGATAATAGCAGAGAATGAGTGAATCAAGTTCACCGCTACAGTATGAGACATTTGATGGAAGATAGTTTGCGAGATGGCACCAAGATGGCACGATTCTTTTCCCAGCTTTTCCCAGTCTCCGAGACCAGCCCGATACCGAGACCGGACGCCGAGGGCCTGGGGCGAGCGCGATCAACCCCAAGTCAACGTTTCAACGTTTCAAAATCTCAACGGCGGTGCCTGGCCTGTTTCAGTTGTATGCACATTCCATGAACAGGCTTGGCGATGTTATTCTTCTCCTCAGATATAGATCCCCATATTCCTGCGGTAAGCGTGGTCAAATGTAGGATTGCGATCGCCGTTGACTGGAGTGAAAATAAAACGATGAAGAACGACTCTCCTCTATCTGACGGCCATCGTCAACCCTTAGAGTGATCGGTTGGTATGTATGTAGGTAGAACTGGCAGTGGCAAGCCGAAGCGTTGTCCGAGGTCTTGGGTAGCATAACGCCCATCGACGACGCTATTCTTGCTGGTCTTAGCGATCCGCTTGAAAGAGTACTCACCTATGCAAAGAAACACCCTCCGTCCTATCTTCGTCGATCTGCATCGATCAGGCAAGCATTCCGCCAATGCTCACGAAATTGTTGGAGTCTTGAAATGGCCGATTGCAATCACACACGACTCGCCCTTGTTGCACGGGAAGATGAACGAAAATGATCTTTTGTGGATAAAAAAGAGTAGACATGCACCCTCCAGCACCCACTTGTTCTATGCACTACGCACTTGGGCATGATGTAGTAAGTGCAAAGGGCAGGAGCTCGAGGGTGGTCGCTGTATGGGCCTTCGAAACGAGCGACTCTCGGGTGACTCAGGCAATATCGTGGGAAATTTGAGCTCACAGCCCCTTCAGGTCCGAGTCGATGCATTTAGCTGACGGACTCGCCCAATCCCAAGCACACGTCCGATGGATCAGGTACGTAGTATCTGCGCCTTGTAACCCGGATAAAGGCCACTGTGTCTGATACCAATGTTTCCCGGTCACTTTCTCGCTCATCCCGCTGCATCTGCTTAAGCGCTCGCTGGTGGCTAGCTTAATCATGAAGTAGGTCAGTGGCGATCGGCTTATTATGCAGCCCGCCACATACCACAAAGAAACTTGGTAAATCCTTGACTCCTTAGATGCCGTGTGGATACGCGTTATCGGCCTCGAGACATGCATTGTCATATAGTGTTCACTTTACCAGCATTAAGTGCGACTCAGCCGGGTCAGCCCAACTCAGCCCAGTCAGCGCGGGCCGAAAACATGAGTCAGCTCATTGACATAGTGTGCAATCATCGCTCTAGAGTAACTGACCTGATTTTTCAAAGTCATTCAGGATGATGGCGTTGCACTCCATTGGCGCGCAGACGCAGTGGTATATAAGGCTAAGTTAGCGGTTGGGCAAATCCAACATCATCATCTCCAAGAATCACTCATCGTCTGCCAACAAACATGTCTCAGAAGGCTCTCTTTATTCCCTCTAAGCAAGCACAGTTCCAGGTTGGGCCCGCCGATATCCCCAAGCCAGGTGATGGCGAGATCCTCGTGAAAGTACATGCCATCGGGATCAATCCGCTCGAGTGGAAGCAGCAGGCGTTCGGTGTTATAATCGAGCACTACCCTGCCATTGTCGGCCAAGATGTCGCAGGCATCGTTGAAGAAGTTGGCGCCGGCGTGACCAACTTCGTCAAGGGCGAAAGAGTGTCCGTGTTCCTGTTCTTATTTGTTGGTGAGTTGACGTCTGACGCAAAGGACAGTGCTGCCCGGGCAGGATTTAACAGCAACGCACATGGCGCCTACCAGGAGTACATGCTTGCGCCTGCTGACCTCACGGCAAAGGTACGTGAAGTTGTTGTAAATTTCGGGTATTTGGAATGGCATGAGTATGAACCAGATCCCGTCCAACATCTCCTTGGAAGCGGCCTCCTCTCTCCCTACCGGCGTGGACACCGCGACGATCGGGCTCTTCGGGCCCTTGGACGGAAACCTCACATCACCTACAGAGAAACTCAATGCATACCAAGGGCAGTCCATTTTGATTCTCGGTGGCTCTGGATCTGTCGGTGTATATAGTACGTTTCATACGAATGCTGCGAAACACAAGTTCTCTCGCTGAATAATTCGTGTCGTGTAGCTATCCAGCTAGCTCGCCTCTCCGGTTTCTCCACAATCATCGCCACGGCTTCGCTCCGCCACGAAACCTACCTCAAGTCCCTCGGAGCAACGCACGTCATCAATCGTACCCTCCCCGAAGCTGAGGTCATTCAGGCCGTGACCAGCATCTCCAACGACATCAAGATCGTGTATGACACCATCAGCGAGCCTGACACCCAGAAAATCGGATGGGCGGTGCTCGCTTCCGGCGGCCACTTGGTCACAACTGTTGGGGCCACCGTCAAGCCCGAGGCTGGGGACACACGCACTGTCAAATGGGTATTCGCCGCACCAACTATTCCGCCGAACAGGCCGGTCTGCACCGCTGTGTGGGACCAGGTTACGAAGTGGCTCGAGGATGGTTCTCTTGTGGTGAGTGCTTGAACTGACTGAAACCGGTCGTCCATTCTCAATATAGCTACCCTAGCCAAACAAAGTGGAGGTCGTTCCTGGAGGTTTGGGCGGAATTGTGACAGGCCTGGACCGCTTGAGGGCTAACCAGGTCAGCGGTGTCAAGCTAGTTGTCACGCTCTAGTGGCTGTTCGAAGATACAAGTCGTAGTCTGTCTGTTGTGTAGGATACGTAGCTCGACTTTCCAAGAAACTATCATATATGCTTGATCAAGAGAAATGGAGAATCAACAAGGACTTACTCAACCTGATTATGAGATCATAGTATCTGATCCAAGTTCGCATTACACTCAGGCTTGTTTACGTCAATGTGCACGGATACGACATAACATCATGCCAGTTAACGTGTCTCATCAGCCTATTATACATCAACTTGTTCATTTGTGATTCTTTGCATCCGATGCCTCATGTTCTATGTCTGATTTGCTTTTTAGTAATTTATCTCGGCGCTGAAACGAACAATATAGCCTTGATTGATTTAATTGCTTCGTTACGTCTTGTTGACACGGCAGCTTTGTGAGAGGTGTAGTGCATGGACCCTTTCTTGCATTGGTATGAAAGAAGAGAAGGGAATGCTACCTCAAAGGGTGGCTTGCTATTATTGTACCTGGTATCAGTGAACCCGCCAAGCAAGGGTGTAAGTGCATTGGATTTATCAGTGGGACAGCGGGAAGAGCCTGACGTATCAGTGACTGTGTGATTTCGCATCGGAGCCCAAGTCAGTATATTGTGGTCGACGGATCCCAAGTTATTTTGTAGTGCCATCATGCAGCAGTGTCTCAAGCAGGATGTGTTTTCACAGAGATACCGAAAGATGCCGGCAGAACAAGGCGGACCCCCGAAAGACACGAACGTGTGGTATGTCTATAGCGAGACTGTGTGTTGGCACTGCTTCAAAGGCGATACTAAGTAACTAGTACTGTAGTGACCCGCAGCCGGCGGCTGCATAGCTAGAACTAGGCGCGCACAGAGCCCGAGCTGAACGTCCCGAAGCTGTCCCGAACAGCGTCGATACCGTCGGGCCTCCGACGCCGATCAATGCAGTGCTCTGCTCCCGTTCTCCGGCAAACGCGGAGGAACTCATATAGGGGCCATTCGCTCGAAGACGTCGTGGCGCCGTGGAAAAGAGTACCTACGCTCGGTGACCAAGTGAATGAACGTCGGAAGGGAGTTATGGTGATCCGCGTCATATATCGCTGGGATCGGACCCGGGCGATCATCGTCGGAATGGCATAACGCGCACACAGCGGGTGCACGTACAGCCGGCTCGGAGTGATCGTATGACGTTTATGTTCTTTGGTCCGGTGTGGCTACTAGCGCGCAGCAGGACCGGGCTGACATATGAGAAGCTGAAGGCCCGTATTATGCGAACGAGGAACGGAGATGCCGATGTTCTTTGGCCTGGCTCCGTCTAGGACGGTGGTCTTCAACGTTTCTACCAGTGACTAAGGCTATCTACATTGTTTGTGCGCGCGGCATCCGTCGGCCATGGAGATCGGAAAGTATGTCAGGCAGGGTCACTAATGAACGCATACTTGTGCCGTTGGTGGGGTATGGTTCCGGGTGGCCTGTGAGCGTTCAACAGCCACGTACTAGCAAGTAGCGGAAGGTTTTCGTGACTAGTGATTGCCCACTGCGTTCCCCGAGGAGGTCCATTCATGCTGAGGGCTTGATGTATAGGAGTATTATGAGGGAACACGACATTGGCAAGGCACCAGCAATTGTCAGAGATAGCTAAACGTCACCACAGGGCCAGCAGCACGTAGACATTGGGGGACAGGTGAACTTTCTGATATCCGTTGCTTGTCCGTCAGTACCTCAGCAGCCTCAACATCTTGTCGCTCGTTATCGCGTCGAGACATTGTAGCTCACACTGCAGAAAGCTTCCTGTGAAAGAGTGTGCTATACTTAGCACCTCAGCCCAGTGTTAATCCATGTGGTCGCAGGAAACCTTATACAAGCTTTAGGCAATGCCCGGCGTTGACTCGGAACGGGAGGTTGCCTGTCCGTCGGGAGTGACTTTCCAGCTCTGTGATCTATCATAGCGACAGAGGCGGACTTGTTCTTATCGTCAACCACAGCATCCATTACGAAAAAGAAGAGTGCACCCGAATAGAGAAGACAGGAAGACAGCAACAACACTTGTGGACATTGTCAACAAGACGAGAACGAGCACCCGACACAGGTTGCGGTGAGGAGGGGCGAATAGGTCGTTACATCTGCATCTGAGGATACGGACAACGCAACGAGAGAACAAGGGCGTGTTGTTCGGTGTCCATTCGCTGTGAAAATATGCCGTGCACAGAGTTGGTGGCCATAGATAGGGGCGACGGGCTGTCAGTGTCAGGACATTGAAATCAATCAAGACACCGGATCTACATGCGTCAGACATCCCAGGCTGTCCCATGTTGTTGATGTTGTTGGACAACGGGCGGAGTCGTGATAAGTGAGCAACATGAGGAAATCCGTGAAGGTAGGAGCACAGGAACAGAGTCTATTGGGCGTTGCCATCAATCCGCAGACACTTTGTTACGGAAGGTATCAAGGGAAGGGATTGATCAGCATGGGCTTTTAATAGGTAGAAACTGGGTGAGAGGTCCACCAGGGTACACCCTGCACACAATCAGTACGAGGTGTAAGCTTCGGGGGGGCCAAGAAGATTGAGGATGGTCTAATGCTGTAGGCATGAATGAGTTGCACACACGTACGTGAGCGTAACGACAACCGCTACAGCTGTACTACCGAACAAATGTCCTGATAAAGAGAGAAATTAGCCCTGTATAGAACGTAAGATGGTGGAGAACAAGTCTTATTGCCTCTCTGGTGCCCGTGGGGTAAGACGGGAATGGCTAGACAGCTGTCAAAACCGACGCTGCCTTAGGCTGAGCCTGATGTCGCCGGGTAGGCGCCGAGTTTCAGATTCGTCCCGTTCCGCGCAGGATAGATTGGTTCCTGCTGCGTGGGCAACATTAACCTCCCTCGGTTCCGGCGTCGGAGGTCACTGTTTCATAGTATGTTCCCAAATTCCTCGAGCCCAGAGTACCTTCCAGGACTTAAGCTTATGCCCGGATAGCGGCGGTCCGGTACGGTCCGGCTCGAGTGTACTTGTTGGAGCGAAGCGGTGGCCGGTGATTGGGTAATATTTCTTCCCCGTCCGAGTCGACGCTCGGGTCGGAAGGCGGCCACTGGTACATAGAGTAGCCATACGAGGATAGTTGACCCGCGGAACCACACCCTTATGACAGCCCGCAGCCTAGGTCTTGGAAGCTATGACTGGGGCCCAAAGCCTACAACGTACGAGTCGGCGGAGTGGTACACCTGATCCTTTCGACTAGTTTGCCGTAAGAGAGACTGTCAAGCGTAGAGGTGTCTACGGCGACGGCAAAGGGCTGCAAGTGGGCATCTGGGAAGTTCCTAAATCAGTCGCATCATAGGGTACAGCAAACGGATAAGTCCAACAGTTCTCGGATCAGATCACGAGAAAGACAGCAAGCGGTATTGCGTGGGCAATCATCCGCGGGATAGCAAGGGACACCTCAGGGCAATTCCAGTCGGTAGCCCTGTCGTCCAAGAAGCACATCCAACATAAGGAGTTTATGCAAGATGATAGTGCGGAGGTTACCGAGGCAACAGATGTAGACTGTTCCGGGATTCGGACAAAGGTAGGTGTAGGGTAATTCCTGAAGTATCCAAAAGGTGGATTTCACTGGCATGCACAGCGAACCTTCGAGAGAGATGACTTTTGAGGTAGCACCTGCACGCGGCCACCGCGTCCGCGAGAACGACACCGAGAGAGATGCCGGCCGATGCAGTCGGGGGTGCATGGTCTAGTTAGCTAGTACGTGGTCCCGGTGCGACTACCGCACGTTGAGTTTTTTCCCCTGTGCGGAAGAGGCCACAAGAATGTTCGGCGGTGTACCCTAATTGAGACAGCTAGGCAATCCCGAAGTGACTGGCCCGAAGTCTCATCATGGCCCGGATGGAGGTTGCGCATGGGAGTCCGATCAAAGGCGCGAAGCCCTAGACTGAGCTGCAGGAAAGGGTTCCATGTGTGGGATAGGTTTGTGGGATACAAGGATAACTTGGAAAGGTGGTGCCACAGCGCTTGATGGAGCATGTGCTCATGTGTATGAGCATTGTGCCGCACATCCTTTGGTCACAGCGACGCCATCTTTGATTGCATGCAGACATGCAGGAAGCTGGACAGCGAGCGATGAAGGTATAAGGGTGTCTGGCTAGTCATCCGACAGTAATAACACTTTAGCAGTCGTTGGGAGCGGGGCGAGCGGAAGAAACTTTGTTGGGTTACGGACCCGTCGACCCTGGCGGACAGAGGCGGGCATCTGGAATAAGGAAGTACATGCCGTACAACCGAGGATGGCGGAGGTGGGCCAGCAGCCAGGAGAACATCAAGTCGGTGACGACGATCAGTACCAGACAAAAGTGGGCATGCCGATGATCGAGGAGAGGCGGACAGCTCCGGCGCACGCGGATGCCATGGAATTGGCCAATGATGCACGTGATGGGACGGAGTTAATAAACCGGTGATCTTCCGAGAAGACAGGAGAGAAGCGCTTGACACTGGCGAGAAACTTCCGCTGACCAGACATGAATATAAAGAAGGCCCCTGGCTCCACCCCGTCCTCCATCACCGGTCCCAGCCCTCCCTCCTCACCCAAGACCCAAGACACAACCGACCCTCCTGAATATCAGGTTCTCGCATTCAAACAACATGGCCAATTGGTGCTCCCTCCCGACCGAGATGCAGCTCGCCGTCCTCGGCCAGCTCTCCCTCACCGAGACTCGTGCCCTCGCCTACTGTTCTCGCTCTTCATACACCCTCACGATCCCCACTCTGTTCGCCAATGTCCACCTCTCCTCGTTCCATGTCCTCAAGCGCTTCGTCGACAACGTTCCAGTTACCTACGGACAGTACATACAAACACTGTCTGTCAATACCAGGGTCGACCACAGCATCTCGCAAAATGCCGAAACACATCCGCGCACCGATGCCCTCATCGCCCTCCTTGATCGTTGCCCCAGGCTATCGAAGCTTACGCTCGCCTTGGATGGCTCGCTCGCTCCTCACGCACTGCCCGCCTTCACGCGTCTCAGCTGCCTGACGGCCCTCGACGTTGAGCCCGCCCGTCGTGAAGAAGATGCACCTGTGTACGTCATGCGTCCAACTGTTTCACCTTAACTAGAAAACTTACACGGCCTCTGACAGCTCCGAGCGATTTGTCGTTGCCCTTGCGCGATCGGTGCCTGCCCTCGAGCACCTCTCTCTGTCGCGCATCACACGTTCGGCTGCGCTCGCGCACCCTTGCTCCGTCCCACTCGGCGTGCCTCTCACAGAGGATGGCGACACCTGCTACACCTTCGATGGCACAGTTCCCTTCGAAAACCTATATCTCCCCACCCTTCTTGACCTCCGCCTCCGCACGCTTCGCATCTGCGATACTTACCTTGGCTGCGACGCCGTCCTGCCGTATCCTTCTGTAGACTTCCGTGAAGGAAAAACTGGCACCCTCGAGC
Organism: Coniophora puteana RWD-64-598 SS2; assembly: GCF_000271625.1. Lineage (NCBI taxonomy): Eukaryota > Fungi > Basidiomycota > Agaricomycetes > Boletales > Coniophoraceae > Coniophora > Coniophora puteana. Next base: position 740,985 of record NW_006913064.1, on the reverse strand, counting down.
AGCTCACGCTCACGGGCAGCATGTACGTCGACCCCTCGACGGATGATACCGAGCCCCTCGCTTGTGCTGCCTGGCTCGCCCACGTTCCCAACAGCACGCTTAGTCGTGTAGACCTCGGCTGTGCACTAGCCACGCCCCGTCTACTGACTTCGCCTGGCTGGGTCTCACCTGTCGACTCGCCCGTTATCCCTTTCACACCAGTCTCTCCATCATCTACTGGCTCGGCTTTTGTCTTCCCACCCGTCGCTTCATCAAGGGCCAGGTCGGGTTCGCTCGCCGCGGCAAGGGAAGCAGAAGTGGAGAAGGAGAAGGAGAGACTTCGCCAGCAATACCCCGCCATCGAGCACCTTCATCTGAACGCATCGCGCTTCTTCCCTGAAGCCACTGCCCTAGCTACCACCCTTCAGGCGGTCCCCCGTGTGGACAAGCTCAGTGTTGCAGACGACGATTTTCCCCAGGAAGATCCCCAGTGCGCTATGGATGATCTCGCCGACTGGTGCAGCGTCCTCGCGGATATTCTCCCTGGCTCCGGAGTTCAACACGTCGACATGCGCTTTGGTTCCACTGGCTGGAACTGGGAAGCGTAGACGACGTTTCAAGTTCCCATCTATCTTTCCACTGGGCTTTCGCGATACCATCACACAGCATTACATGCACCGCCGAGGTGTAGGACTTATATTTAACTTATCGCTATCTATCCTTGCACTAGTGGTTGTCGACCGCATCTATGATAATCACACCTTAGTAGCTTTGTATCTTGACTGTATCATATTGTATTATCATATTAGAGAGACTGGTTGTTCTGTCATGGCTCAAGCGTTTAAGAAACATTAAAATTGAAACCCCCGTGGTCTGAGTTCAAGGGTAACCTTCTGAAGTCCCCCGGGCGTCGGCATGCTTGGTCCCCTTGATATCAAGCAGAGCACTGCCCCATCATATTACCAGCGTTAAACATTGTCAGTGTCGGATTCACTCCACTCCGTTGGTGCCTGTTGATCCTCATAGCAACTCGATGAAAAACTAAGACGACACTTATCAAGCTCCGTCCTAGCATAGCAGTTAAGGCAGTGCCGCGGATATCGCGTGATACTGGCTACTGACGAGCTGCGCCTGTCCAGGAGCCTTCGATTCAGATCCAGTGCAGGTTCTAGTGATTTACCAGAGCAGCGGGTTTCCTATTCAAAGATTCTTGATGGCACCTGTTCACTCTGCAAAGGAGTTTTTTGAGGAGTTGGTGTTAGCGCTCGGCGCTCAGATGTCTCAGGCCTCAGGAGACGTTGGATATTGTGAATAAGATGATCTTTCCCAATTCGGTGGACTGAGCATTTCGGAGCTGAGCAAAGTACTTTGAGTGGAAATTTACGACTGGCTGCATTGGCACAGAGCTAACGGGAGAGTACCGTGCACGGCGCCTGCGCCGAGTGGAATGAGCGGATGAAGTCAGCGTGGATCAGAAGCCCGGGCCGTGGGTCACGGAACAACCACAGAACGCATCGGTGCGCTTGCATCAAGAATCACATGCATTGATCCTTCCCCACATGGGTCCGCCCATACGCTGACGAGCTCACTCAGGCTGCCCTCCGTTCGACTTCCCTATCGCCGCTGCGAGTAACACGCTCCCGGCGACGACCTACGACTAGCGACCGACCAACGATGGTCGCATTCTCAAAGATCACCAGAGACCGCACAGAGCAGATCGCCCACCTCCTCAAGAGCTCGTCCTCGCGCCGCCCGCTGTACATCCTCCTCGTCGCTCTCCTCGTTGTCCGCGGTGCAATCATTCATAAACTCAAGGATTCAAGACTTCAGGAAAGCAAGAGCAAAGACAAAGCATCGGAGACCAATGCGTTCGGCTTGCGGACTATCCCCCAGTCGAGACTCGCCGCCGATGCGCGGCATTTCCCCCCTTTGCCGCCAGCCGCTTCATCGAAGCCGAACATTGACTATGCGTTTGCAAGACAGCTTGCTGCTATCGTGTTCCGTGTTGCCATACCGAAATGGTACTCCCGGGAGTCGTTCATCCTCCTTGCGCATTCGCTCTTCTTGGTGATGCGGACAGTGCTGAGTGTCGCTGTTGCGAGATTGGATGGGCGGATCGTAAGAGATCTTGTTAGGGCTGACAAGGCAGGGTTTGCGAGGGGTCTGGGGCTCTGGTTTGCGCTTGCAGTACCAAGTATATACACGAACTCGATGGTGAGCCACCTTACGGTTCCCCTAACTTCCTCACCATCTCATAATCCGGATTCAAGATTCGGCATCTCCAATCCGTGCTTGCGATCAGGTTCAGGACACGGCTAACACGATACATTCATGATCTTTACTTATCATCTGCACCAAACTACCGCTACTACCGCGTACCCTTGGAGGGTGTCGACCAATACATCACCGCTGACGTTGAAGCCTGGGCGGACAGTATTGCAGGAATCTAGTACGTCTGCTCTACAATTTTTCAAAAAAGCACCATTCATTCTTTTTTTATAGTGGAAATCTGTTGAAGCCAACGTTGGACATGCTACTATTCACTTCACAACTCGCCCAGGAACTGGGATTCCGAGGGACCGTGCTCTTGTTCGTGAACTATTACATCACAGGCAAAGTATATATGCTCCCGTTTCATCCCTCAGCCCTCAACGCTGAGCCTATCTATCTTAGATCCTCCGTGCTGCAACGCCTGCATTCGGGAAGCTTGCAGCCGTCGAGGCCCGCCTAGAGGGCGAATACCGGACAGGTGTCGGACGCGTCGGCAGAGAAGGAGAGGAAATTGCGTATGTGTCGCTGCTTCTTAGCCATTACCATGACTTACATAATTTGATGTGACGTAGCTTCTACGACGGTGGGAGTAGGGAGCGTGATATCCTGACCAAGGCGTACTTGAAGCTCGTCAAGCACGTTAACTCAATATACAAGGTTAGTCCAAAGAACTAGTCAGACTGGGTGCGTTGACTGATGGAGTACAACAGATTCGCATAGCATACGAGTGGACAGAGGACTTCGTTATCAAGTACCTGTGGTCTGCTGCTGGGTATGGTCTGATCGCCGTCCCGCTGCTGATTACCCGGAAACGGAAGGAAGCGGAGGCGAAACAGAAAGAGATGGAGAAGATGGTCACGGAGGTTGTGGACGAGGTGATAGACCATGTTGCTGGAGAAGACGAAGTGCGACAAGACGGGAGCGATGATGTCGTTGCAGGTCGTACCGAGAGTAGGTGTTTTTTCGTCGTGTTTGAGATGAAAACCTGACAGTGTCATAGCTTACATCTCAAATCGCCGACTGCTGCTCTCGCTCGCCGATGCGGGTGGTCGCCTCATGTTTGCCTACAAGGATGTTTTGGAGCTTGCTGGGCTTACGACAAGGTGAGCTGGAAGCAATGCAATATCCTTGTAAAGCATTGACACATTTCGTCGCAGATTGTATACCCTCCTCTCCGAGCTCCATAATCTTCCTCCGCTGCCCAAATCGACGCTCCCCGTTGATGGTGACGCCCACGTAGACAGCGACAGCTTCACCCTCTCCCACGTCGACGTCCGCATTCCTTACCTTGGCACCGCCTCCGATCGAGACACACCTGCAGAACCGAAGGTAATCGTGAGCGGCGAAGACGATGACGAAAAAAGCGTCTCTTCCGAGCCCGACGAGAACGCCCTGCTGCTAGTGCGCGACCTGTCGTTGCACCTCCGCCGCGGCGAACACCTCATGATCACGGGCTCCAACGGCGTTGGCAAGACCGCTGTCGCGCGCGTCCTCGCGGGTCTCTGGGCGCCCTCGGGCCCGCTCGCGGAGCTTCGCCGCCCCGCGCCGTCGCACGATGTCAATCTCGAGCGCGAGCGGCCGGGCGTGTTTGTTGTCCCGCAGAGGGCGTACCACCCCACTGGGACGCTGCTCGGGCAGGTCGTGTATCCGCATACGGTGGCGCAGTTCTATGAGAGCGGACGGAGTGAGGAAGAGATCCAGGATATACTGGAGAGCGTGTTCTTGGGCTACCTTGTGGGGCGTGAGGGTGGGTGGGACGTCACGAAGGAGTGGAGAGATGTATTGAGCGGTGGGGAGAAGCAACGGGTGAGTTGGCTGCTCTGCCATCGGGTTCATCTTAGCCTTGGCCTCCTTTTCTGGCTCGATTGAGTGAAGGCTGGTGGATCACTTGAGTCATGATTGTGGCGGCGGCGGCGGTCACGTCGGGCTCGTGCCAGCGCCGAGAGTTGAAGCGCTTGGCCTGTAGACGCTTCAACGGCAAGAGCACATTCTTTGGGCTAGTGGTCCCAAGGTGACGTCGACCGGCTGGAGCGGTCTGGTACACCTCCGATCTTTTCTTCATTTCGCGGCATCTTATTCTTCTCGTAACGTTCTAAGCGCTAACCCCTATCCTGTAGATGGCCATGGCCCGTGTTTTCTATCATTGTCCCAAGTTTGCCATCCTCGATGGTGAGCCTCGTTGCACGTCTGAAACCCTCATGGTATGCTGATTAGACCTCCGGCATTTTATCATCATGCTGTTAATCGCGGGAATACTTCTCACAAAACAATCCTCGTGGGCCATTCGGAACGTTCCCTCTGTGTTATGCTGCTTTCTTTTCCTGCGGCTTTACGACTCTTCTGATACGGGAACGTTGACTTGCGATGTCTCGCCGCGAACGCCGACACTCGCAACACTCAATGACGCGTACATCTCTTCATCCATTGTGGCATGGGGAAATCCTTGATTCGCATGGCTGGGCTTCCCTTCCTTCGGACCCAACATCATCCCTCGGTGTAACGATGAATTCTTCGGCCTGCACGGGTAATTATTACTTCGCTCACGCTGTCGCTATTACCGCACACCGCAACCATCTACTACCCGCCCTATTGTCGACGATTGACGGCTTGCATTGACGATCGTACCTTGTGTGATCTCGTTGCATTACCCCCATGCAGAGTGCACGAGTGCGGTGTCGGGCGACGTCGAGGGTCAAATGTACGAACATGCGAAACTGATGGGCATCACGCTCATCACCATCTCGCTACGGTGTGTTTCGCCTCCGGTTCTCCAGCGCGAAATGATTCTCACTCTGCACTTGTTCACTTTTGTATACGTTATGTAAACGCGCAGGCCGTCATTGACGAAGTATCACAACAACCTGCTTACGCTCACGGGCGACGGCACGGGCAGCTGGATGTTCTCGCGGATCGGGGAGAACGAGCCGGGATCGCCCAAGATAGATCGCAGTAGGAGCCCGGTGGTGGATCGATTCTCGGAAGAGATCAAGTCACTCGAGAAGAAGCTATCGCAGGCGGAGCAGTGGCAGACGCGCGTCAAGGAGCTGGAAGGAATGTTGCACAAGACGGATGCTTGAGTCAGGCGGGCCGACTAAGCTGAGAAGGCGGATTGTTGTGGCGGATGTGCCCGACTCTCCTCGAGATGGTAATGATGCAAGGAAGCTGGAGCTTAAGCTTGAATGTTATCCGGACCTGTGCCCGAGGCACTTATGCCCTCTGAGAGCGCCCAGCTGAGAAGGCAGCAGGATTTGGAAGGTGGTAAACTGTGTATTTATGCTATCAGACGATCTGTTGTAGGCATGTTGCAGACTGTAGCGGTAAGAAAGTGACAGGAAATATTTAATGTCGGATTATCGGCGCTGATATATCAATTGGTTCGGCCAGGCTGCTGATGCTTCATACGCACTCGTTGTGAGTGGTAGGACGTTCATGAACACGAACGTCACAGGCGTTAAATGATAGACGCACCAGCTTCACGAATGGCTGTGGAGCGTTCTGGTGCCTGAATTTTGCTTCCGTTCCAGCTGTCAAAAGGCTGTCAAGGATTGGCCGCTTCGTTCAGTAACCAAGACACCTCATCTCCAAACGGCTTCCAGGTGCTCTTTTTCAGTCCCACATTCGTGAGATGGTGGTCCTTCCGAGGGTACGTTGTGCGGCGTCAATATGTTTTCTCGGCGTGTTACACGAACCTTCGTGGCGAGGAAGGATTCCTTGATCGCCCCGTGCGGCAGCACGCCTTCCTCGCTGTCTGCTACTCCGGTCCGATTGTGCTGCATTGGCAACTGGGTTTCCTCTGGTTGGATCTAGGGTGCAGAGGCCTGTGTTAACGCTTGTCTACATGCGGACAGATAACGATTTCATCTTGCGCGCTCGGCGACTTTTCGATTAGGGCTGCTGATTATATCACCACCTTTCGCGGACAGACGGTGAACGGCACTGACAACCCTAATATATTGTACTAAAATGTGCCACCGGCCTTTCTCTCCTCAAGTGCTGGCCTAAACACCGCCGCCCCTTTCGGTGCTTATTTATATACTGGATATCGTCTGTCCCTTCGTATGCCTCCCCACTCCCTTCCGACGATGACGTCCTTGCACGACCACCTATATCGAGCAACTGGCTCAACCTCTACGGCTCTCCAACCCAGCCAGGATGAGTGTCGGCCTCTCTTGCAAGCGCATACACGCTATGGATCACTCAAGGATGTCAATGAGTCGTCTGGAGGCGACGACCAGAGCGGTACGTGCTATGTTTACCTGCCGATAGGTAGCCCTATCTTATTGTCACACAACCAGTCAACGAAATAACAGGAGAGGCGTTTGACAAAGTCCCCAAGTCGAAGCGCACACTCGGTGCGTGCCTTACTCTGTATATGCGCCAAAATGTCGTCTCATCATCGCGTGTGGGGTGACAGGTCTTGCCAGTGCCACCTCGTTAATCTTCAATCGCGTCATTGCTACTGGGTGAGTCTACTTTGACTTACTTACGAGGCCTACATTCTTATCCTACCTTGTCGGGTATAGCGTCTTCGCTGCGCCTAGTCTCATCCTCCGATCATCAGGGAGCGTTGGAATGACGTTCGTAATGTGGATTCTCGGAGCGCTCGTTGCTGCTACCGGCACCGCCGTCTATGTAGAGCTAGGAACAGTACGTGATCATTTCGCGCTTACAATTGTTTTCTTCGACTAACGGTGGAGCTGCTCAGGGGCTCCCGCGGAGTGGGGGAGAGAAGACGTACATGGAGCACATATACCAGCGTCCCAAGTTCCTCATAACGTGCATGTGCGCAGCTTTCGGCATCTTTCTCGTGAGTGGAGTCGCCATAAACTCACCTTGGTGTAGCGTGCGTGCTAATACGCAGATGCGTTAATCTCGCTCTTAGGGATCCTTGTCTGCTGCCGGACGCGTCTTCAGTGAATGTGAGCTCATCGCTCACCCCTGTTGATCCCTCCCGAACCGTCTTCCAGATACACTACAAGCACTCGACATCGTGCCGACGCCTTTCAATCTTCGAATCACGGCCGTGTCGTGCCTCACATTCGCAATGGTTGTCCACGGCGTGTTCTTGAACTGGGGCCTCCGGGTACAGAATGCGCTCGGGCTGTTCAAGTTCCTCGTCATCATTCTCATCTCTTTCTCTGGCTTGTTTGTCCTCGCGGGCGTACCCGGATTTGAAGTGCGTCCCGAATACGAAAAGCCGAACAACTACACGTGGGGCACGTTTTGGGAGGGTACAAACCTCGATCTGAACGCGTTCGTTACCGGAATGTACAACGCTATATGGTGCGTCCACGCGTACTTTGACTACACGTTCAAGAAACTAAGGATCAGCAGGTCGTTTGTAGGGTATTCCAACGCAAACTATGCGATGTCCGAGATACGTGATCCGGTTCGAACTATCAGGATTGCTGCACCACTCTCGATGCTCTTCGTAACGTTCGCATACCTTTCCATGAACATCGCATATTATGCGGTGGTGGCCAAAGATGACATGCTCAACAGCAGCAGCGTCGCCGCGTGCGTGATTTGACGGGCTGTGGCATCGAGTATCGCTTATCAGCTTCTTTTTTTTTCAGGGCACTGCTCTTCAGAAATCTTTACGGCCCCGAGGCGGCCAGGGTGCGTCATTAATTTCCTGTGACAAGCATCTTGGAAGAGTTCGTTTTATTAATTAAGTGTTCCCTACAGGTCATCAGCGCCATCATCGCCCTATCCACGCTTGGAAGCGTTCTCGCGATCATTTTCACTATGGCGCGCTGTGAGTACTGCATGGTACCGCTTATCATTGACGCGCGTCTGACTGTATGCAGTCATCCAAGAGATTGGACGTGAAGGCGTCTTGCCTTTCTCCTCGTTCTTTGCGAGCAACAAGCCATTTGGCGCACCTTTTGCCACTCTCTTTACTCAATGGTTCATCGCCACTATCACAATTATGATTACGCCACCTGGGGACGCCTATCTCTTCGTTGTCAATCGTGAGTTTTTAGCTGGGATGTCTGAATTGCTTACAACTGAATGGCTGATGCGGCGCTTGACCTATCTATCAAGTTTCCTCCTATCCGCTTACGATCTATAACACGCTTGTCTCCGGTGGACTTCTGCTGTTGTACACTCCGGCATACAAGTCTTTCGGGTGGAATCCGCCCTTCCGCGCATACAAATCTGCGACGATCTTCTTCTTCGTCTCGAACGTCTTCCTGCTTCTTGTTCCCTATGTCCCGCCAGCACCCGGTCATGGGGTGTACAAGAACCTTCCGTATTGGGTGAGTCATCTTCCTTCATTGTCCTCCGGGAAGCAAGGGGTACTCATGGAGCGGACAGTCGCATCTGGCAGTTGCGCTCGGCATTGGCGGGGTCGGTATCGCCTATTGGTTCGTATGCTTCTATTGGATCCCTAAGCGCCGAGGATACAGGCTCGAGCAGGTGGAGGTAATGCAGGAGGATGGTGTATCGCGGAACATCCTCAAGAAGGTCCCACTATAGATCATGGTAGATGTGCTTGGTGCTTCGGACTTCAGAACAGGAAAAGATAAAAACTGAAGTTAGTAACTGTTTGTCATGATATTGTAATGCATGTACCTGCCTGTACCTATACCTCTGTTCATCCTTGACGATTAACTTATTGCGCCCTTGAACTTACTTTTAATTGCGTTTAGGTTCAGCTGCACGCGAGAGAGGATCTGCGACATGTACAGTCGCAGCCTTGAAATACACGCGTTGAAGGCGTGACAACCCTCAAAAATGTACCTGCACAGCGTAGGTTTGGGTCCTGACATGGACAGATACTGCCAGGGCAGGTTATGGCAGATCACAGCTGGTATTAGCTATCACAAGACGTATCGGCGCGCGCACATTTAGCAGTCATGCGACCATACATGCTCATTGCCAGTCACTAGATACTCCACGAGATTTACCCTTCCCTAGATAGCCGCGGGTGGTGACGGTCAATGAACAATGATAGTCTCCCCTTTGGATTGGTTGATAAAGGCTGCATTTCGTGCAATGGACGGTGGCAAGAAGGGACGCGCGTGATACTGTATGCATATTATATTCCGATCTGTCGGAGTCTACCGACCGCGCCGCCTGATCCGGGCGCTTACAACTTTGCCTCAGCTTGCACGCGGAACAAGAAACCAACCTGACCAACTCCAGTATTTCCGGTTCCTGCTCTTAGTAAATTCTGGACTCCTTGATGGTCGGTCTCGTTTGGTGGATTGAAGGACTACTTCTGTTCATCATGCGCGAAAGGCCAGCAGGGGGTCGTTCGAGGGAGAATTAGTAAGTTCTAATCGGCATATGCGCTTGCTGACTCCTGCTGCGTGAACCGATGTAGGCCGCGGTTTACGACCGTTTTTATTGTTGCCTCTGGCGCTAGGACGCTTGGTTGCTAGGCTTGACAGAGAAGAACCTTCTAGCTTGCATACGACGAGTCCCGGCTTTTCGGGCTGAGTGAGCTTGTCTGGAGCCCTAACGGTGGTATAAAAGAGGATGTCCTACGTTCATCGTAGATACAGCTCATCTTTACTGTCTCACCACCTACCAGCCGCACACAGAAATGTCCCAGAAAGCACTTTTCCTCACGGCCAAGCAGGGCAAGTTTGAAGTCGGGTCCAGGCATATCCCCAAGCCTGGTCAGGGCGAAATCCTCGTCAAGGCCCACGCAGTTGCATTGAACCCGGTTGACTGGAAGATTGCGTCGTACGGCTTTGCGGTCGAAACCTACCCCGCCGTGCTCGGACAGGATACTGCGGGTGTTGTCGAGGAAGTCGGCGCCGGCGTCACTGCTTATGCGAAGGGCGACAGAGTGTAAGTCCCTGCTGCTATCTATAAAATCCTCACACAGTAACGACCGGGGTTTCAGCATTACTAGAGGAGTCATCACGAGCAATGATCACGCCAGCTTTCAGCAGTACGTGCTCGCTAACCCCGATTTTACAACGAAGGTAAGGCATATCCGGACTCCAATTCTTCTGGGAGTTAGCAGACAAACCGGATGATGAACATGATTTAGATTCCTTCAGCCATGTCATTTGATGAGGCGGCTTCTATCCCGGTTTGCTTAGATACTGCAGCCACTGGGCTTTTCGGACCAGACAACGCCAAGTTGACGTCTCCCACCGATAAGATAGGTGCGTACAAGGGACATAGTATCCTTGTTCTCGGCGGTTCTTCGTCTGTTGGCCTGTATGGTAGGTGGCTCAGACTTATCCTTAGGATTACCTTCTGACCCTTTGAACCGCGCAGCCCTTCAAGCCGCTCGTATCTCCGGCTTCTCAACTATCATCACAACTGCGTCTCTTACGCACGAGGCATACCTCAAGTCAGTCGGCGCTACTCACGTCATCGACCGAAAGCTTTCAGAGGAGCAAATTGTCGCCCGCGTCAAAGAAATCACTGCAGATTCCTTCAAGATCGTATACGACGCCATCTCGGAGCAGGACACACAGAACATGGCCTGGGCGCTGCTCGGCCCCGGCGGCCACTTGGTAATCACAAACCCGCCGCTGGTCAAGCCCGAGGCGGGCGACGACCGCATCGCCACCTTTGTATACTTGGCTCCGTACGCTCCTAACAACGCCGAGTTCAGCCAGCGGTGGTGGGCGGCGTTGCCCAAGTGGCTCGAGGATGGAACAATTGTTGTATGTCACGCTTTTTATGCATGTCAATCCTGAGATCTCACCCATACTGCGATAGCCCAACAAGGTCGAGGTTCTCTCTGGTGGACTGGAGGGTGTCAACGCTGGCCTTGACCGCATGAAGGCAAACAAGGTCAGCGGCGTGAAGCTCGTCGTGCGCCCTCAGGAGACGGTTTGAGGTTGTGGGCGACTTCAAGGCTGCTCAATACCATAAGAACATCACAAAGCATTTAAATCCCATCGCGCTGGTTATCTATTCAGTGAATGGATTGTGTCAACCCAGTGTCGCCGCATCAGCGCGTCTGTTCTAAGTCACTAATGCGCCGCATCATCTTGGACCTTCCGAAGCACAGTCCGTGATACCCCATCATCCTGAAGGACCGTCTCTTGCTCTAGTCGGTATCCTCGTCTTTGTGGTATCCACTTGAAGAAAACGAACCAGTACAAGATTCCCAGAAGCCCGATGGCTATTGATATAACGATGTGTGACTGAAAGGGATTGTCAATCGGCTGAAGCTTGGGATAATAAAGTGCGTACCCAGTAAGGAAGATGTTCGTAAACTTCAAAGCCTCGGTTTGGCGGAAGGAGAGGAATGACGGCAAGGAATATATTAGCCAGGAAGAAGAATACCACGACTGGCTTATAAGCCTTAAACGGCGGGTTCCAGTCCCATGCTTTGAAAGGGGCCGTGTAGAGAAGCAATAAGCCACCGGTAAGTACCATGTTGAACATCACCATGGGATATGAAGCAACTATGTCAGCGCGTTAGCAAGAAAATACGGAAAATGAGATATATGTATAGTAAAGGCGCACGGTTCACTATGAAGAGATATGCATCGCCTGGAGGGGCAGCAAGGACGACAATGATAGTGCTCAGATATTGCACAGAGGTTCCAGCGAGAGGGGCGCCGAAGGGCTTGTTGCTGGCAAAGAGTGACGAGAAGGGGACAACGCCTTCTCTACCGAGTTCTTGCACGACTGCAACCATGTGAGATCATGACATGTTAACATATTGTGAATAATGCTTACGCCTTCCTTGGGTAAAGAAGACGGATAGGATATTGCCGAGGGTTGATAGCGCGATAATGGCACTGAGAATCTGTTGTCGTGTAAACGAAAGGTTGTGACAGTATGGCTGAAACTTGCCCTAGCGGTTGCAGGCCCATAGAGGTTCCTAAAGAACAAAGCACTGCGGAGGGAGCCAGTTTATTTTGTTGCTCCCGGCAGGCAAAACAAGCACTCACGCTGCGACTGTTCCACTTCCGAGGATATCTTGCTTTGAGACGACTGCAAAGTAGGCGATATTGATAAATATATATGAGCAGGCCACAAAGAACATCGCAAGCGGAGCGGCACGCTTGATTGTGCGAACGGGATCTCGTGTTTCAGAAAGTGCGTAGTTTGCATTGGAGTACCCTATGTAAGACCTAGCAACCTTAAGCGGTATGTTCACGAACTGATTGACTGGAAATTTTACCAGATGACGTTGAACATGCCCGTGACAAAGGCAGTAGGCCCGACATCACTACCCTCCCAGAAGGAATCCCATGAAGAGAAACTGAGAGGAGGATCGAACTCTGGGCCGACAGCGAACCCGGGAAATTTAAGAAGACTTAGGATTCCGGAGCCCGCTACCAAGAAGATGACCACGAATTTGAAGATACCAAGTGCATTTTGTATACGTAGGCCCAAGTCAAGTAAAGCGCCATGAAGAATGAGGCATGATGTCAAACAAATGAACGCTGCTGCTCGGACGTTAAAGGCGGTCGGTGCCAGGTCAAGTGCCGCTATAGCATCTACAGGGGGAATGAGCACATTGTGACGGGCAGCAGCGTCCAACAATCTCACATTCTCCGAAAACCAGCCCCGCAGCCGCTGATATGCCCTACAGTCTGGTTAGGGCGGTTCACAGCGAGAGAAGACGTAGACGTACGGTAATGGGAACGTATATTGCGAATATACAGGTAACCAGATACTTGGGTCGACGGAAAATAAACTCGAGGTATGTCTTCTCCGCACCGCTTCGAGGAAGTCCCTGTAGAAATCGAGTCAGATAGACCTATATTCAAATTGCTGAGCAGCGTACCGTTCCCAACTCGATATATACAGCGGTGCCAGCTGCTGCGACAAGAGATCCCAATATCCACATAACGAAAGTGAGACCGACACTTCCGGACGATCGTAGAATGAAACTTGGCGAGGCGAAAATTCTGAAGGTAGTAAGTTATTCAAGGCTTCGAAGAAGTCTGCTAGACAACAGACTTACCCAGTACCAATCACCCGGTTAAAGATGAGCATCACGGCGCTCATCACGCCTGTTTGCGGGTAATATCATATTTAAGCAGCGAAAATGGTGAATGCTCAATAAGAACGGACCTAATCGACGCTTCTCAACGGGTATAGCATCAAAGTGTGCTCCAAACGATGCCCGGGGACCTGCAACATTGTGATCAGCTGATATTAGACCCTGGGGCTCATAGAAGATTCACCAAGGGTATCCGTACCACCATCCTCTAGCAAGCTTGAGGTTGCCTGGTATATACTGTCGGGTTGATGTCCAACATGACGGCGAAGCAAAGGTGAGTTCTCTGTGCCGGCTTCCTGGCCTGAAGTTGACATTGAGAGGGAATGGTCGGCAGTTCTGGTTTTCAAACTGTCCAATGGTCGGGAAGGGGAGAGGCTTATCGGAAAGACAACAGCGGACTAGCTAAGAATATTTACGGCTGCATCCCTGGAGCTGACAACTCGGGACCAACTCGGGACCATGGTATCGACGTCCGATTATGGCGTGCTTGGATATTGGAACACTCGATCGAAGAGCAGTCCAAATATTATTGCAATCGCCGTGACAAAGGCGACATTGTCACAGGGTCACAGCGTCCACGTGATCGCGTCTCCCGTTTATGAGCTCCTTCGCGAAGCGCGCCGTTTCCCACCCTTTTCTTCTCGTTCTAGTGCTAAGCTGCAGCGCCTATGGCGCCCTCAAAGCCATCTGCAGAGCTCGTGGCGTTGGCGAAGGAGCAGCTTCGACTTCCGGCAAGGGCCCCTGTAAGTACTTTAATTTTACATTGACTATATGCGCCTCGTGGTTAGCCGTGATTGACGGCGCGTGGGCGCGTTTCTCAGGACTCTGCGCTGCCACAGAGCTATATTGAGGAGCTTGTGAAGCACGCTAGTATTCAGCCGCTGGACAGTCATGTAAGCATGCTCTGTCAGTGTAGTTATTGTCTACTGACTGCATCGGTCCCAGTTTCGTATCACGCTGGAGCCTAAAAGAGGATGTAAGACCCAACTTAGTGGAGCCTAGTGGCCCTGACTAACATGCATGCGCGTAAGATGGCACCATCAAATGCCTTGAAGAAGGATGTGGCATCCCCATCCCACTTGGTCCTAGGTCTGGAGTATCTGACGGGGGCAAAAAGCATGGGTTTGGATCGTTGAAGAACTATCGTGTATGTATGCATCCCAAAAACCTTGCGCGTGTCAATTAACTTGCTTATTTTATCAGGTTCACGTCTCAACGAGCGCGACGCATAAAGCTGCTCGCCATCGTCGAACAAAACCTATGAAAGCGGACCCTACGGTGCGATCCTTTTGAGCACAGTCACTGAGTGACCAATGTTTGCTAATATCACTTCAAGGGCACCAGTACCTCGTCAACAAAGTCCCTTGTTAAACGGGGCAGCCTTCTTGATGCACTAGATGGATCCCAACGTCATTCTCTGTCGAAACCTTTAAACAAGAACCAACCTGAGGGGAAATCGAACTCTCGCAAGCGGCCCTCTTCCACATTTCCTCTTGATCAAGAAACCGAGAACTACTCAACTCCACCTTCTCCCCCCAAGCGCCCCAAAGTTGATTCCGCCCTACCATTTGCCCACGTCGACACTAACACACAGTCGCACGTGTATTCTTCGCCGGACGCGCCTCGTGAGCACCATAACACGAAGACCAAGATAGCCACTGCGGGGGAAGCCTCGGCCGCTCTGACCAAAGCGCAAAGCACTCTGGACTCGACCCAAGCCGAGATCACTCAGCTTCAGGCTAAACGTCAAAGGACCGCCACCGACGATGGCCGCCTTGGAGTGCTCTGGCCACAGAAGTGGAAGCTCGTTCCCGAAGTACAGCGGCTTCAGTCTCTGGTTACGACCCTGACCCCGATTCCCCCGAAAACTTCTACGTCGGGGGTTCTGCCGACAAGCAGTGCTGGATCATCGAAGAGGATGCTCGCTCCTGTCCCCGCAACGGTCACGAAACAAGAAGCTTCTCAATCTGTAGCTGCTATCAGAGGCGGGGTGCACTCAGATGTGCCTTCAGTCAAGCGTGAAGATGTCGCAACGTCGATAAGCGCGCCACCTGCGTATCTGAAGGCGGAGCAAGGTGTTAAAAAGGAAGAACCTCCGTCTCTTAATGAGCCGCCCCTTCTGCCACCAAATATCCCCCATCACTATAAAAGCGAATACAATAACGATGCTATGAAGACAGACGATGATAGTGACTCAGAAGAAGAAAACATCTACGATCTCGGAAGAAGTTATGCGACCACTTTCGCAAATCCCGAAGAGTAAGATTCTTCAACTTCACCTTCTTATACTCCTAACTTAATGCCTCGTTCCTTCCAGCCTTAATCAGTTCCTCCTCTCCGCTGGCAATGCAGAGCAGTTCGAGGGTAATGAAAGCGTTGACAATGCTCTGCAGCGTCTGGGCCTTCGTGCTCAACATGAACACTTGCCGGGCATGACAATATCGTTGCTTGCGCACCAGGTCATCGGGGTGGCATGGGCTCTGGATCGCGAGAAACACCGCGATAAGGGCGGCTGCCTGGCCGACGACATGGGTTTGGGTAAGACAGTGCAGATGATTTCTGTGATGGTTTCGAACCGCGGTGACGATCCGGCACGAAAAACCAACCTCATCGTTGCACCCACCGCACTGCTGGACCAGTGGGCGATGGAGATTGAAACAAAGACTGACTGCGGTATGAAGTGTCTTATTTACCACGGTATGTGCCATTCTCTTCGACGTAATATGTCCTCCTCACTTGCGTATAGGTTCGAGTAAACCTAGAAAGCGCAGCGAACTCCAAAAATATGACGTCGTCCTAACGACATATCAGGTGAAGCAATATGTCATTCTCGATACGTGTTAAGCTAATGGGTGTGCAGACGTTGGCTTTGGAGTGGCCAGACCCCGAGGCAGATGAGAAGGAAAAAAGGAAGATGGCGAAGGCGAAGAAGAAGGATAATTGGATTGTATCTGATTCCGATGATGGAGGGACGTCCAGAGCTAAGCCCAAGAAGAAAAAACAGCGTAGGTTATTTCTTAAGGTGTTTCACCCACCTTGCTTACAGTGTGGGTTATCTTCAGGTGGTCTGCTGTTTGATATGGACGTAAGTAGCTAATTATTCCTGGCGTTGACTCGCGTCCAAATGATAGGTCACAGTGGTACCGTGTTATACTGGACGAAGCCCAATACATTCGCAACCGTAGCACCAGTTAGTGTTTTCTCTGTAGTAATGCCTACGGTCCTTACTAAACTCGTGTAGGAGGTTCTCGCTGCGTCACCGACTTAGACTCGGTTTATCGCTGGTGCCTGACTGGGTGCGTTCTTCGCGATATTCTCATTTAGTCCCAAGATTGACTCGCCTAAAGCACGCCCATTGTCAATGGCCTGTCAGACGCGTACGCTATTTTCCGCTTTCTGAAGATTAGGCCTTGGTACGACTGGGCTGAGTTCCGTGGCCACATTGCTAAGTATGAGAAAACAAGAGGTAGGCTCTCTGAACATCGGAACTTCATTGTAACTCATTTTCCCCTTAGTAAACTTGGCAACGACGCGTCTGCAAGCCATATTTAAGGTGATGCTGTTGCGTCGTAAGAAAGACTCTACCCTCGACGGAAAGAAACTTGTCGACCTTCGTCCTAAGGTCATTGAGCTCGAGAAGCTCGAGTTCGGCCAAGAGGAGGCCGACATTTACAAGATGGTTGAAGCTCGTTCGCAGGCTACATTTAATAGGTTTCTCCGTGCGGGCACGGTCCTCAAGTATGTACCATTGCCATTTCGTCTCGAACATGGTTCTCATCAGTGCTTCGTAGAAACTACCATCAAGGTAAGACAAGTGTGAACGAATGCCCGTCTTGACTTAAACGTACTCTTAGTCCTGGTGCTTTTGCTGCGGCTGCGTCAAATTTGCGTGCACCCCGCTTTGATCCAGGAGGACGGCCATGCATTAGTACTGCATGACGACACTGTTTATAAGCGATCTGCAAAGGAGGAGCGTGCTAGAGCAGCTGAGGCTATTGGTCACGGCTTTGTCAAGAGCTTACGAGCGAAGTTCAAGGCGTCGATGGAGGAGCGAATGGAGGCGGAGAAAGAGGTAATAGAGGAAATCCTGCGTGCTTGTTGAGAACTCACCATTTTGTTGACAGTCCGCGGACGCGATGATCGATGCCGACATGGAATGCCCTATCTGCACGGACACGTTCACGGACGCCGTCGTCACTGCGTGTTCCCACTCTTTCTGCCGCGAGTGCCTAGTTGACATCCTCAACCGTCCGCTCGCTCAAGGCAATGATGATAGCGGTCCAAAGTATAAGTCCAATGAAAGGCCTTGTAAGCTTTATGTTCCGCCTTCTCGTCAGCCAACTCACGCCCGTCTCAGGCCCGACCTGTTGTTCGCCCGTCTCAGGCGATAAGATTTTCTCTCGTGAAGCTTTTGAGCCTTCAGAGGAGGAGTTGAATGGCACGGCTGCTCGCTCCAGCTCGCCCATACCAGCGGAGGTCGATTCTGACGAGGAGATCGAGGGTATTCTCAGCGTACCATCGAGGAATATCCGACGCAGCTCGCGTGGCAACGCAAAGCGGCGGGCCTCGTACGCGTATGACTCCGAAGACGACTCGGAACACGGAGACGAAGACGACGATCTCAGCGACTTCATTGTACATAGCGACGAAGATGAGGACGAGAAAGATGCCCGTATGGCGCTGAAGAAGCGTCGGCCTCGACGACGTGCGATGGTCATTGACTCGGACGACTCGGATGAAGAGATTATCATCGCTCCGAAGAAACCAGCGCCGGCCAAAGAGATTTCTCCTGGGGACACCCAGGATGTGCAGATGATGCCGAGATTCTTGCCTTCAACTAAGATGAAGAAAATGATGGAATATCTACTTCGTTGGGCTGAAGAGCATCCAGATGACAAGGTCAGAGTGAATGAATTTTATTACGATCAATCCTGACGGATGCCTTATAGGTTATTGTTATCTCGCAATGGACCGAGGCCCTCGGCCTGGTGTCAAACTATCTGCTTGAGAATCATATCACACATGTCAAGTAGGCCGTTTCTGCAGACATTCCGTGCACCAAGTTCATGCCATTCCGTTCTAGGTACCAAGGCAACATGAGCCGAGCTCTACGCGACGCAACAGTGCGAGCGTTCCAAAGTCGCGACAAGGCCCGAGTGTTGCTCATGTCGCTCAAGTGCGGAGGCGTTGGTCTCAACCTGACGCGTGCCAACCGTGCGTTGCTTGCTTTTTTCCTGGTGAACTCACAGTTGATCTTTGTTTCCGTAATTTAGGTGTTATCTCCCTGGATCTCGGATGGAGCGAGGCCATCGAGGCCCAGGCCTTCGACCGTGCCCATCGCCTGGGTCAACTCAAAGACGTTGTCGTGCAGCGCTTGGTCATTGCTAATACCGTCGAGGATCGCGTACTGGCTCTGCAGGAGCGGAAGGTGCGTATCGATAAGCTGATATGAATTTCTTCTTATGTATTATTCAACAGCGTAGCCTCGCTGATGGTAGTCTCGGCGAAGGGAGTGGAAAGAAAATTGGACGTGAGTTTTATTATTTACCTGCATGAACGGAAGGGGGAATATGCTAACCACTTTTCGATGTTTCTTCCAGGAATGAGCGTTAGAGAGTTGGCCAGCTGTGAGTTGTTCCTTGTGGCTGGCTGAGTTAGTGCGCTGATTCCGTGCTCAGTGTTCGGTCTTGACCATCGGGGCAACGTTTTATAATTTTGCACTTGATCAACTACGGAGATGCGCTTTGACGCGCTCAACAACATACCCTCTACTTATATTGTCACTTATTCTTGTTCTCCGCGGATTTTCTTCAGCACCTTCAGCATAACACATCATTAATCATTCCTGGCGCGTCCTCTCTTAAACATTACAGAACCTAGTAATCCATTTTACAAGGCTCACTTCTAGTGCTTACTATAAAACTTCTCTCGTTATTTGTACTTTCTTACAGCACGTAGTTTACTTCCTTCTTCGATCACTGTAAATCAAGCTACCTAGAACACCTTGTACTCTCCTAGACGCCTTTGATGACATGACAACTCTCGCTTCAAATAGCATACTATCCACTTCTATTTTCTTTTGTACCGTATAAAAAGTAGAGAAATCTCCCATATGCTAATAGGTAATGACGGGATGATTTCCGGGGAATAGAAAGGGCCAGGCTTATTGCTACTCGCCTGAAGGACAGATTTTCGGCTCTGAAAGATATTTAGAAGAGCCCGGGCCGTTTGCGTAAACGGTAGGCATTTTCTCAAACGCCCTTCGAACGAGGCTTGGGGAATCCGATATAAGCTAGGCGATAATGAGGTGCGATTGGGGATATAGGTTCTACGTGACATTGAGCAATATAACAAGATAAGTTGCAAACAGCCGAAGTTCGTTTCTATTTCGAACCCGTGGCTTTCTTCATTTGTGCGAGGATGGCATCGACCTCGGCAATTTTGCCTTTCGCGAGCTTTTGGAACTGCATGCATGTCCTTTTGAATACGCTGCACAAGGGTAAGAAGAACAAGCTGAACGCACCTCCTCTATTTCCACGGAGTCCTTCTCATATTTTCCTTTCTTGACGCTCGTTTGCTGATGCTTGCGAATTTGGCCGCGTCCATCTTCGGCAAGACGTGCAGCGGAAGTATAGAGGGCATTGCGTGACTCAACGGTCGGTCTACAGCCATGGATAAAGGCGGGATGAATGGGACGAACGGCGGGCCCAAGACAGCTAGACGTACTTGGGAATGGGTATCCGAATGGTCATGCTGTCGTGCCGGTGAGGAACAATGCTTGGCAGTTTTGCATCGTAAAGTGCTTGTTCGATAGCTTTCATAGACTACTAGATTTCGACTGAGCATATATGCTGACACAATGACGCGTGAATACCCACCTCCTCTTCGAAGGCGGTTATGACAAGCGTCGAGCCATCCCGCACGCCGACAGTTGCGACAGACTCCAGACGCGCGGGTTCCGACGAGCCCTTGACGCGCACGCGTACAGGCGCGAGCAACGCGGGCGTGACACGGCCAATGGCGCGCGTCTCAAGCGTCGCAGTTTCGCGACGGAACCATTCCACGGTTGAGTTCATACGCTCGGTCGCCTTCTCATATTCTGCGCGTGCGGCTTCGTCTGCGATGACTTGCTTCGAACCGGGCACGAAGGCATCCGTGGACCTGGCCTTGGATTTCTTGGATGCATATCGGCGTTGTTGTTGAGTAACGGATTCGGAGAATTGAGGGAGGGAGGGGGATGAATGAAAGATGAGCGTTGATGCAGAACGCGCTAGGAGAGCATGACGGGCTGTCTGACGGGTGGCGATACGAAGCATGACGTCCAGCAGAATTGTCAAGTGGAAAGGTTGCAGAGGACAAAGAACGAAGGGAGTCACTGGGGTCGCGTATTTACGGAGAATTAACCCCTGTCGTTGGGGTTAGAAAACTTCCAGCTGCAAGTCCAAACCACTGGAGATTTTTCAATAGTGCTAGTTCTAATACAAAAATCACGAAGCATAGTAACGAAAACAGTGCGAGTCGCTGTGAATAGGAAGTATTGGGTCAAGCGCATTGAAAGGCGTACGGGGGCTGGAAACAGCGAACTTAGTACGCATAGGATCGCGTCAGCAAACTAGGAATTAGGTGAGTCGTTGCGTGTAAAGTCAACCAAAGTCTTATGAGGCACATCGCGCTGGTGCATAGTGTCCTGTCCGAAATTATGCTCCCAAAGTTCTTGGTTATGAGAGGCATAAAATAGTGGAGTTTATCGCAAACAACATTGAGCAACTCTTAGCGGTGGTGTGCAAGGCAAAAATCGGCGAAGCGAGTCTATTCTATACGTAGTGCGGTGGCTTCGCCGCGGTCAAACGCGTACATGCGTACAGAATTTTCATCCCATGGGCAACTAGGCCGTTGAAACGAGGGTGGTGAAAGAATGCCTGTTCAATGCTTTGCGTCGTCCTTCTCCGCTTCTGCTATGAAGTTCTTGATGCTATCCATCCTAGTTAGTGTCACCATTATTTTCCTTGGACTAGAAATGTACGGTACTCACAACTGCTCTTCCTCACTGCATCCGACAGGGTACTAGACGTCAACAGGCTGGTTTCTCCAGCAGAAAAGTGAATCAGGCGCACCTTGAACCGGCTTTAATGGGAACCGCCTCCTTAACCCGCTCAACAAGGGGTTTGCCAGGAGAGGGTGCCTCCTTCTTCGATCCGCCCAAGGAAGCGTAGGTGACGGCACCCGTGGCGAAGAGCGTACCGAGAGTGAGGTACTCAGTCTTGATGGCACGACCGAAGATGACGCTATGATTTATATCAGTCGGAATGCGAGCGCACAGAGGTAAGCTGGAGGCGTACTAGGACATGGCGAAAACGAGTTACGGGTGTAGGTGGAGGGTGGACTTTGGACGAGTGAGCAAACGGAACAGTGTAAAGCGCCGGAATTCTCCGGCTTTGCGCGTCGGCTCAGCGCTCCCTGCATCTTGAGCGAACGTAGGTATGTGCGCTTTGCTTCACACAACCTCAATGCTAACGCTCCAACCAACTACAGTCGATACATTTGTGTAATTTGCCAGGCTTTGAAGTGATTTCTCGAAATGGGCCTACCCCGACTATCTGCCAGATACACCTGTACCAGATCGGGGTTGACACCATCCGCCATGCCACTGTCACACCCCCGCCGATTCAAGTCAAAACTCTCCACCGTCCATCGAGGAACAGCTTTTGAGGAGCGTTCTCGGCGACTGCTCGAAGAGACCATGTCCATGACCCTCACTCGCGTCGGCGGACGCGCCGATGGCGGCATCGACCTTCAAGGGTGGTGGTGGCTCCCCCTCAAATCGAAAGAACAGCGCGACCGCCTGCGCGTCATTGGACAATGTAAGGCCGTCACCAAGAAAATCTCCCCCAATTTCGTTCGCGAGATGGAGGGCGTGCTTGCGCGATTTCTCCGCGTCCCTGCGACTGAGGAGCAGGCCGTCGCCATGCTCGTATCGGAGGCGCCATTCTCGCAAAATTCCATCATTCGCACAATGGAGTCGCATGTCCCTTTTCTTCTGTTACACCTGCCGCCGCTTCCCGAAGAACATACGCTTACCTCAGAGACTGGTGTCACGTCGAATACCACATCACCCTATGGCACCATCGGTCAAGCTATCTGGAACCCCGCCCTTGGCTCTCGCAGTGGTCTTCTGGGTGGCCGAGCGGAAATACGCTGGGTACGCTCAGAGAAGAACGATGAGCCTGCGCGCCCTGGTCTCTGGTGGGAGGGAAGCAGACTTGCGAACTGGGTACCAGGCGGTGACGACCATAGAGTTGACTCCAGTTAACGAGGGGATTATCTGGCACGGTTTGATTTCGACGTGTTTCCCTTGACTATATTATTCGTAGCTCAACAGACACCTAAATACCACCTTGGGCATAACGTACATTACTCTTAAATACTAATAATAAAGGCTGAGTGGACGACTCCTCAATCAATCCGTTTGGCATTGACCCCGCTTATCGTCATGTGTCTAATGATAAGCAAACTTGCGAGCAGGGATATTCTTTTCAAATGTAATATCGATTATGTAGGACCACAATTGTTCAAGGATGAGTATTACAGATTATGAGACGACAGTTGAATGATAATGCGAAGACCTGGTTCATGCAGGTACACACCAAGGCCCATCGTTTTGGATCGCAGCCTAGCGAAGGGTACTTCAGCCTCAGGCTTGTGTGCGAGCTTCGTATTTGAGTCAATGTCTATTCAAGCCATGCGACTCGCATTCCGGAGTATTTACAAAGTAGTACTAGCAGCCACTGTCCTTTTTTTTTTGGGAGGGTCCTCCAAGCGACATCATGATGGTTTAATTTCGAAACGGGGTAGATACCCATACAGCCATGTTAATCCATCCGGCTTTTCCGTAACCCAAGGAAGCAACGAAAGTACCTGAAAAACTGGCAACTCTGCAGTTGTGACAATGAGTGGTTCTGTAATATAACATGCAGATGCTCAAACATAAAGTGGACGTGCGAGACTGAGGGCGTGTGCTGCGGCATCTTCCGAGCAAGTCATCTCACTAAATTTTGACTTCATCTCCTGTTTCACGTCCATGCTACCGCCGCCTCACCGTTTGAATCCCTCAACAGTACAGAGACCGGCGTTCTTCTGATAGCATCCTCCGAATTGCAGAGGAGCACTGATTTCCCTATCGCAGTCAACCACGCCTCATCCATTCAACCATGTGCCTACAACCTCATTAATTTGGTCGCTTCTGCGGAGGGATTGCTTCTTCGTCATGGCTTCCGGGAAGACAGAGCATCTCGGAAACGTCAATGCCTAGGATCTCGATCGATGTTCCCGGTGCCCTAATCTTGTGTTCGTGGCTATGACGAACGCTAAAAATTTCGCCAAAAAACACCTTGAGGCGTATCTGCTTCGCATCTTGTAAACTAGGAAATTCCTATCTTCGGTCAGTCTTATCAAGAACTCACGGCAACGAGTCTATGTGCTCCAACCAGTCACGGGTCCGTGAACGTCCTCAGCTCAACTCGCTTCTCTGGTCTCGTCAACTAGCATATCATCGGTAAATGCAGCTTATATGGCAGCTCTGGCCCTAAGCAGTATCAATGTCTGGCAAACAGGCTGCTTTATGTCGCTAAGGTTATTCGTTCCAGCCATATATATTGAATGGGCATCATGGTGAGCAACATTTGGAGTACATTCTAATGTATGACATATAGGACTACATGCAGCCCAAGAGCAGATGAGATGATACTCACCAAATCGAAGATACCCGAGTGATTGTTCATTGGTTATGTTTCTTGGTTGGCAACCGTATGCTCGTCAACAACGTAATTCCGATTCCGTATGCTCACTTACAGCTTTGGATCTCTCTTCAACCAACAACTTTCTAGGGGTTGAGATTGCTTGCCAGCGGCGCCTGCTTCGGTTTTTACACGGGAACCTCGCTTCCACGGCATGGCTCGAGCATGATGTCCGGCGCTTATGTCTCTCCTTCTAGTACGCGGGAGACGTGTTTACAAGTCTCCCGCACCGCCCCATTGGTAGCGGTGTAGTTCCTACAGTGTTGAAAAACCAGTATCCCAGCATTGGTACTGGCCTTGGTCGACAATATTTGAGGCTACTCTGTGACTACTCCAGTTAGTAATATCGTTGGAAAACGAGCGCTAACCAAGCACCATTTGTCCCCCGGCCCGGAAAGGAAGAAACTTTTCCGGCTATGGGAACCATCGACTTCAGGGCTACTATGATGTTCTATTCCTGTTGTCAATTACCGGGCCCTACGCTTGCGACTTCCTTGAGGCACCAGGCTATACGTTGTTCTCTCTCGGGAGGCTACCTTACGTATACCTGCTTGCAATCCATCTCGTAAGTGCACCTACGAAATGAGTGCGTGGGCACCTACGAAGTGGATTGCAAGTACGTATCACAAAGCTTCTTTTGCTGAGCCCTCGGTATGATTTGTTCCTCTAAAAGCCATACGAATGTTTCTGGATTGCGACACAGGCCTGGACGTGATTCTCTATAGTGACATACTACCATACACAATCAAGCACCGCTACCGCTAGTCACCCCACTACGTTGCTCTTCTTCGTCAAACATTTGCGAGACTGATTGTGCACAAGTTGAAGTTACATTCTCAATTTCTCTTAGGCAGATAGGAAACATACTGCAAGGGGATTTACCTTAGAGCACCGGAATATGTGGCAGAAGTTGCCGGAGAGCGCGACGGAGTGGAAAAAGGTGCGTATTGGTAGCAACTCTGCGAGAGACGTACGATGCCGTCCCTATCAATGCTCACACCCCTCGTAGACAAGACCGTTAGAAATCCAACTAACATGTTGTGGAACAAGTATCAACAGGCACCCAGGCTGGGTGAACGTGGCTGGACTCTTTCTCGTTGCCATAATTGTTGCTGCCTTCCAACCTTTTTCTTTCCTCAATTAACTTATGCGGATCCCTGAAAACCAGGTATGTATGCTTGTCTAGCTGAGTTCCTTATTGAATAGCACGGCAACCCCCGTGCCACTATTCAAATAAATGAGGAGGTGGCTCCTGGTGGCCACGAAAGTGGGCACAAAGGCCATTGCGGGGACGTTGCCATTGCTGGATGTTGCCTGAGATGGAGGTGGAGTATCGTAGCCGCGCAGTGCACGGGCGGGACGGATGCGCGCTCGCTGTCGATATGTCGAGATAAGGTCTGAGTGGCACTCAACGGGGTAATCACTGAGCACCAGAAAAAGTGCGAACATCGCAAGGCCGAGCGGCACCGAGGGGAAGAGGGCAAGGTAGAAGGAAAAATCGCTCTAAATGGGGAATGGCAAGCTTTAGTGAATAAAAGCCGGAGGTGTATTTACCGTAAAGGTGAAGATATGACGTCCTGGCGATTCCGGAAAACATGTTAACCCAGCCAATATCAGAACATCAGCCACCAGACGACGATCAACTGCCTCAACTCCCCAGTGCCCCTGCGCCGGCCTTATTGACTGTCAAAATGCATGCGGTTTTTACTTCTTGCAAGCGCTTAAGCGCTGGCATTGGTCCTGGAGATCTTGGGTGGTTACTATAAATCACGAGCTATTACGCCCATTTGCTCTCTAGCCGTGTCCACCGGCCACTTGACGAAGTTGAACCTCTATAGCCTTCCAATTCACTGCATATGCCTTTGGCCTTGCATACACATTGACCGTCCGCACATCATTGTGTTGTTCTTTCACCCATTCGAATCTCCTAAGCCAGACGAAGGGAGCAGAGTATTACAGCCGCTACATCACCTCAGGGGCCTGCAGTGATAGCATGCTAAATGCCATCTGATTTGCTGCGTTACTCTTCTATACTTAGAAAAGACCTTCCGGACTCACTTATATTCCATGACAGATGGCAGATGCCAATGATGGGGCTGTCAACGCTATTTCGCGTGGTCCTGAAGGGCATCGTAGAGTCTGGGGTACATAAGTGCTATCACTTACGATGCGCATTTGCAAACCAACCCCGTCCACTTTCATCGTTCCCTCTGGCGAGAATAGCCATCGCTACCGTCAATGAACGCACCAAAAGGCTGGGCAACAACGAGCTCTGACCCCGACGTGCGTGTTTGGACGCGTCCTCTCGGGCTGACCGAAGCAGGCTTTTACCATGATCTGCTCTTCAACAGTACCGCAGACAGCGCAACGCACGTCCATCTTCGATCCATTGACCCAAGTGCAGGCCTCTTCTCGCCGGCCAACGTCCTCCGAGCGTGGACATCTGTCCGAAGGCGCTTCCCACTCCTCTGCGCGCACATCGAGGAGCAGCACCCTCCCCACCACCCCGGATCTTCGGACTCGACCCTTGGCGCACGCGAGCCCCAGCCTCACTTTGTCATCCGCGAGGCCGACATCCAGGAGCAGGCGGAGACCACGCTCTCATTAGGAACCGTCGCATCTTTCTCTGATGCTGAGCATTTCGCCCGGGCGATCTTTGACGGGCCAGCGCATCTTTCCCCGCATGCGCTCGCGCGGATGCATGTCCTTTGGCGGGAGGACCGACCCGCCGGCGCGGAGGCGCATGCCATCCTTGTGTTCGCGCACGTTATCACCGACAGCGCCTCCACGAGCACCGTGCTGCGAGTGTTCTTTGATACGCTTGCGTCGAAGGAGGACTTCCCGCACGCGCCGATCGAGGAGAGGCTCGAGATGTATCGTCCGCTGGAGGAGACACTGAGATACCCCGCGGGAGTGAGCGAGGCGGGACGTAGGTGGAGAAGGGCGATCGGATGGGCGCTGCATTCTGTGCGGCGGAGAGGGCGGACGGTGCGTGTCGACATACCATCTTTGCAGTTTGAGAGCACATCTGACGCTGACGCTGGTCCAGGGAGGCCATACACTGCCCCGGAAGTTGACCACACATTCATCATCAACGCCAGCTCGCTCGCGCGATCTGGTGTACGCGTTCACGCGATCCGAGTCGACTCAAATCCTGGCGAGCTGCCGGCGGGCACGGACGACGTTCAACTCGGCATGCTTTGTACTTGGACAACTTGCGCTCACCCGCGTCTTGGCCCGGCGTTTCTTGTCTGGTGCGATGACCCCTGCTGAATGGGCGTGGAGAGCGAAGGAACCCATGTTCATCTTCGGCCCGCTCAGTCTGCGTTCGTATCTCGAATTCGGCGGACCGGGGTACGAGGGTGGGGGCGAGGGTGAAGTTGGCTTCAACGTCAGCTGGTATAGCCATACGATGCCGCACATGCCGCTCGGAGTGCTCGCGGGCGTAGAAACGCCACGCCAATACAGCGGCCAGCTGCTCGGAGGCGCGCCGCCACCAGAGGACCTCTTGAGCAAAGAGCGGTTCTTTCACCGATCTGCGCTGGTGGGCCGAGGCGTGGAGAAACTGTTCGCGCATCCGAGGTTCCTGGATTTCTCCCTTGCGTGCCACAAGGAAGCGGCAGACGTATCACGAGTGGAGGCGGAGAAGTGGGTGCGTAACGGGCAGCAAGTCAAGCATGACAGTGAGACGCCGAAGACGATAGGGTTCGACGACATCCAGGAAGGACAGACTGTGCTTTCGCTTGCGGGTTCTAGTCTAGGCGATGTAAGTGGATTCGGGTTGTTGCCACACGATTGTGCTGACGTCGTGCAGATGGACGTCCGGATCCCCCGCGCGTACCCTCTTCCTTCTACGCATCCGCTTTCACCCCGTTCTCGTAAATCACACCCTGTACGCGCTGGATACTCGACATCACCTTCGCCAGCATCCGAAAGGTATAGCGACGCCGAGCCAACCTTGATTGTTGACTGGTGGCTCTCAATCCTGCACGCTCGTCCTCTTGAGCTTTATTTCGGCTCGGTGATGCGTCATGGGACGATAGAGCTCTTGGTATTTTGGGATGAAAACGTGTACGAGGCAGGGATTATCAGGGAGTGGCTGGACGAGATCGTGCTTGCGACGCGGTCCTACCTGTGCCCTGAAACGGGCGCAGGAGACCTGGATACCCAGATGATGCAGAGTAGGTTGTAGGATACATCGTCCGCGAGTTGTGCGCAGTCGAGATACCCAGTGGGACGAGTAATTGTAACATGAATACCCAACTATCGTGCGCTGACTCTCATCCAATGAATCTCGCAACCTTCATTCAAGCTGAAGGTCAATCACGCACCCATTTCCTTGCTGACATCTCGGCTTGAAGCGAACCCGGTTCGCCCAGACTTGATCGAATTTCCACGTGCAAGTGCGCTCATCATACCGGTGATTTGGCCATCAGTGCCGCCCACACAAGTACACACCAGTTGGACTGTATATCGGGGACTGCGCCCCCATCTCTCTCCGCGGCCTTGAGAGCACGGTACTGTCGCTGTATGAGACGGAGGCTCGTTCGCTGGTTCCTATCACTGATTAATATTATTTTTCTTGAGCGTCGATGTTAGTGGCCAGGAACACGCTCGGTTTTACTCTGGGCATCAAGGTTAGCACAACTCCGAATTTCCGAGACGCACACACCCAAACGAACGGCGATGATTGCCCTTGACATTGATGTGGTCTGGAAGTTAGCCGACTGCTGACGAAAGCTGTACGAACCGACGCCAAACTGATGGTCAGGCTCATTGTAAGTTGCTGTGGACTGGAAGTTAGCCGTCTGCAGCCGTCTGCTGACAAAAGGCTGCATGAACCGACGCCAAACTGGTGATCACCCTGGTTCATTGCAGCTCATGAATCCGCGGCCTGACGTCAAGTAACTGTCATAATGTATCCCCGCCTTGAGCTAGAGAAAGATTTGAGTACCCAGAATCTGGTAAGGCCTGAATCGATGTCGCTGGGGACTGCGCCGGCACAGTCTACGCTGGCGCTTGCTAGGAGGTGCTTGAGGTGCCCAACCGCGGGAGATCCAACTTGACATGACAAGTCCTTATATATGGCCTTCGAGAACAAAGCAAGCAATCAGTAGCATGTTATGGATCTAAAACACAAAGCAACGTGAGCCGGGTCCGAACATACTCCGATCTTAAACTCCCACAGTAACGGCCTTCTCATGATAGCTACAATGTAATGCAATGAACACAAGATACCTTAGATAGCAGTGAGGTATAATCAAGGCCGGGTGGTTATAGAATATAAACAAGACAGATTGAAAAACAACATACAATCTAAGCCTTAAAAAACAAGAGGTGACCATGGTCAGAAGATAATAAGGCTTGACCACGGCCAGTTAACGCTCGTGACAGTATACGCAAAAAGAAAAGAAAAGAAGAGGGAAAAAACATAAATCGGGATAAATAAGGACCCACTCAAAACCCCAACCTCACAGACTATGGCTTCCACACAGGCCTCTTCCCATTCGCCCCCGCCTTCATCGACATCGCCGACCTCGGCCTCACCCCGCTCGCCGCGCTCCCCGGCCTCGAATACGTCCCCGCGCGGGACCCCGCCCGCTTATCCTCACCGACACTCGCAGTATTCACATCCTCAAAACACCTCACGAGGTCCTTGACACTCGCACCGCTGCTCGTCCTCGCCCGCCGCTGCAGCTGCAGCGGCGCCGGCGCCGGCGGCTGCTTGGCGTTGGTTCGCGCTAAATGCGGCTGCGGCGCCGCGGGGACATGCCGCAGCTCGACGAGCCGTCGCGCCTCCTTCCGCCGCGCGGCGGCATCGCGCTGCTTCTTGCGCGTCGGCGACGCGTGTGCGAGCTGCACGCTCGGGATCCGCGCGGGCTCGATCGGCTTGCGCGCAGGCGTGGCTGCGGCGGCGCGTGCGCGCGCGAGCCGGTCCTCTGGGGGCGGCGGGAGCGGGTTCATCCCGCTCGGGCCCTTGTCCTTGTCCGTGCCGTTATGCCTGTCCTTGTCGGCTGTCACGGTATCCTGGCTATCGGCAACCGAGACCTTCGACGAGCCGCGCGAGAACGAGGGAAGATACGAGAAGAGCACGCCCTTGACCTTGCCGGGGAACGACTGCCGCGGGAGCGCCTGTGCGTGTGGGTTCAGCTCATGCGCATGTTCGCGCGGCGTCTCGTCCTCGCCCGCTTCTTCGGCAGATGCGGACCTAGATGCAGAGCCCGACGCCGACGTCGAGCTAGACGCAGACGCAGACGCTGGCGGCTCTGGCTCTGGCTCTGGCTCTGGCTCCGCCCGTGGATCCGGGTCCGGTTCCGGCGACGGAAACGCGATCGAGCTCGGCGGCAACACCTCCGGCACAGGCGTCGTCTCGGTTCCCGCGTCCTCAAGGCGCTGCGCCTCGTCGAGCAGACGGGCGTACAGCGACTGCCCCGCCTCGCTCAGCGTGTTTCCATTCGGCAGCCCCGCGTCCCCGGGCTCGGGCCCGGGGCCGTAAAGCGCGTCATCTGTCGAGGGAAACGCCGCCGCCGAGTTGGCGCGCAGCGCGGTGGGCGTGAGCGACGTGAACGATGTCGACGTCGGCGAGAGCAGTCCCGCCGCGGCCAGAAACGCGTCAGTGCCCGCGCCCGCGCCCGCCTGCGCGACCTTATTCTCCTTCTTCTTCCGTAGCGCCTCGACGCGGAGCAGCATATCGTCGCTAGCGATCACCGTGTCAGCCATTCTTCATCTTCTCCTTTACGACGTAAATCAAAGCAGAAAGAACGCTCACAAGGTCCATGTAGCGCCGCGCTGCGACAGCCCCTCGCTCCCGCCCTGCTCGGCGACAAAGCGCTCGACGACGTCCTCCGGCGCGACCTTGTCGAGCACGCTCTGCACCACCGACGTCGACGGCAGCGCGGCGAGCTCCTCGCGCAGACACCATTCGAGGCATTTCCAGTCGTCCTTTGTCCATCTGTTCGATGGCGCCCTCGGCTCGGCCCTCTCCTTCTCCTTCTCCTTCTCCCTCTCCTTCTCGATCTCATCGCTCCCGCTCCTGCTCGACCCCCGCGCAGTACCGAACGACCGCCGATCAGAAGCACGCGGCTTCCTCGGCGAATGCTCAAGCAAGAACCGCGGGTCCTGCACGAACTCCTCCACCTCGCTCATCAGCAGCTCGCTGTCCCCGCCCCCACGCGGGACATCGCCGAGCGTGACGCGCCGCCGGGCGTTGGCGCTGAAGCCGTTAGTCTGAGCGGTTGCGGGCAGGCTCGGCCGCGGGCGCTTCACGATGCCGCCCTCCGCGATGGAACGGCGGCGGCGCGTGCCGTCGCCACTGGCACCGTTGCCGGTGCTGAGGCGAGAGCTGGGTCTAGACGACGAGCCGACGGAGCTGCCGCGCGACTTGCCGCGCGACTTGGCGCGGGCGGCGAGGAGGCAGTCGTAGTCGTGCTGTAGATGAAGTCGTTAGAGATATTTACGACTGAGGCGGACCGTTGGAAGGACGCTCACCAGACGCAGGATGGCGGCGGCCCTTGCAGCTGCGTGCGGGTCCCCGCTCGTGATCTTGATCACGTCGTCGTCCTCGAACGGTGTCTCGTCGCCCGACTCATCTTCTTCCTCTTCTTCCTCCAGTTGCTCCTCTCTCTCCGCTTCCCCCTCTGCCACTGCCTCTGCCGCTGCCTCTACCTCCCCCACCTCCCCCTGATTATCCCCCTCCCCCCTGATCCCCGCCCCTCCCCTCCCCCTCCTCCCCCTGCATAACCAACCTCGGAAACTCCCTCTCCACCGGCGCACTCCTCCACGGAAACGTCTTGCTCTGCAGAATATCGCGAATCGACGAGCCCTCGAGCACAGTCGACGACCCGGGCGTCCTGAGCAGCTCGAGCCGCGACAGCCGCCGCTTCCGCGCCGTCGTCGCTGGTGTCTTTGCTGATGCGTAGCTCGTGCTGAACGTGAGAGACGCGTTGGCGTTGCCCGGGGTCTTGGTGACGCTGGCTGCGAAGCCGTTGGATTTTGGCGGCGATTTCGAGTGTTGATACCGGGTGTACGCCGTCGAGGTCGAGCTCATAGACGCAGACGACGAGCTGGCCGGCTTCCCGGGCGGACGGTCGTGTCCGTTGCCATTGCCATTAGCGTCCTCCTCAACCATAGTCGCCGACGGACTCTCGTCGCCCAGCGCGTCCATATCGTGCGCATCCTGGTCCGGCGTGGTCAGCTTGAGCGCGTCGATCTCCGCGTCGGCTTCCTCGGCTGTGACCTCGTGGATCTCCGCGTCTTCGTGGGCTTCGAGCCGTGGCTCTGGCGGGTCGATGTCCATAGACTCCACCTCCGCCTGCGCCCTCGATTTCTTCTTCCTCGCTCCAGACCGGAAAATATCATGGTCATACCGAACGTTGCTCGGCGTGGGCACCGCGCTTTCCCTCTCCCTCTCCCGCTGTCGTTCTCGGGCCTTCTGCAGCTCCCGCTCCGTCCGCCTCCTCACCGACCGCTGCCCCTGCTCCTGCCCCTGCCCCTGATGGTGCTCCTGCTCCTGATGGTGCTCCTGGCGATGCTCCACCAGCACCCCATCCATCTGCATCTCCTGCACATCCTCCGGCACACTGCTCCTTGGACTCATACTCTCCATGCGCAGCCTGTACGGAAACGGGCTCGGCGGGCGCCCCCACTCGTCGACGCGCTCCTTGCCTGCACTTGCAGGGCTCGGGGGCTCGGCGCTGAGCGGCACGCGCACGGTGGTGTACCGGCCTGTGTATTCGCCTGTGCCTTCGCCGTCGGCGGCGGTGGCATCGCGATTGACATCGGCATCGACGTCGGCGTGGGTGTGATTATAACCACGGGGCGTAGCGTGATCGTCTACCTGGTCGTCCGACCAGCCCGCGTCGGCATCGACAGCGTCGGGTGAGGGAATTGCGAACGCGGGCGGGAGCGGCGACGAGTTTGTGTAGGATGATGTGGAGGGATACGGCGCAGCGGAGAGGGGTATGGCGTCGGACGGGGCCACGGACGGGGTTGGAGTCGGGGTGGGCGAAGGTGGCGACTCGTGGTAGGCGGGGAGGGACGAGGAGGTGTGACGCGGGGAGGGAGTGGGTGTAGCGCGTTCTCGGCGTTTCTTGCGCTTCGGCTTTGATGAAAGTAGCATCGGGTCTTCGCCCGGGGAAGGCGGCTCGGGTGTCGCGCTGAGTAGTTTATCAAAGTTGGGCTGGTTAGTCTTGAAGGGGGTGTGGAGGAGGTGCGCGGCGGGTGAGCGGTGGGCGGTCTTGCGCTTGCTCGACTTGGACACGCGGGGTGTTGCAGCGGACGGGCGGGGAGTGACGGTCGGGTTGGGGGAGAGGGTCTGGAGACGGGGGTAGTCTGCCTCGAGACGCGACAGAGCCTGGCCTTGCAGCGGAGAGAATGCATCGAGGTCGAAGTTGCGTATGTCGAGTTCAGAGTCAGGGGCAGTTGAATCGAACCTCGTCCGCCGTGTCCCAGTGTTGCCGTGAGTAACCTTCGTCCGCGTCTTTGTCTTGCTCTTGCGCGGACTGCCCGAGAGAAGCATGATGTCCTCGGTCGGCGAAGGCGGTTCGGGTGTCGCACTGAGCAGTTTTGCAAAGTCTGGCGGCTCTGTCTTGACCTTGAGAACTGTTCCCGGCCGTGTGGTCCTGCGCTTGATAGTGCTAGCAGCAGCCGACCGCGATGTAGAGGCTCGGGGTGTAGCATCCGCTGGAGACACGGTGCGGCGGGAGGGCATCGCGTTCAGTGGTCTGCTCGACGCGACGACGCTGGACGAGTTTACAACTTTGTATCTTTCAGATCGTCCTAATGACCGCCTCGTTCTTTTTACAACACGTGACACATTCACGTGCCGACGCGTTCCATATCAACAAGCTCACACCTCGGACCTGCCGTAAACTGTGCAGTGGCTTGGGATTACAATATGGTAGGGTATTGCGTTCGTAACATCGTAAAAGTTCGTGGAAAGTCGTAAAGGGTTCGTGAGCTCTAGGCGGTGAATCGTGAGAGGCGCAGTAATAAACACAAGATTCTACATGGAAAGTTCAAAATCTGAAGGCAGTAAACCAAACCAGAAAAGCATGGGCTAGAATATGTCACGAGTCGTTCGCGCCCTTTAACGTGGCACTTGAGGGTCGCCGCAGTAAAGAGCTTTCGCTCGCTAACCGCGGTCGTCCGAGAACTTCGCTCCCCGCCGACCTACTCGATATCGCCAAGTCGTCTTGCGATCGCGCGAAGAAGTCTTCCTCCCCAGCTTCATACGGAGACGGGCCCGAGTTTATCTGAGATACCACGCGAATGAGCGACATGTCTTAGGCATCCAACTGGCCCAGAGAAGAACCCAAATAACCCGCAACACTCACCCACTGCTTCAGCACCTCGCCCACGCGCGACGCCTCCTCCGCCGTGAAATGCACATCCGTCCCCTTCTCCGCGTGCAGCCGCAGCAGCTCACTCAGCGAGCGCCCCAGCCGCCGCGACGGGCCGTCCTGCTTCGCGCCCCCATCGCTTCCGCTCCCACCCGCACTGGTGTTGCCTGAGCCGACGCCAGCCGGGAACGCGACGGTGCTACCGCTTATGCTCGTGCCTGTGCTCGTGCTTGGCGACTGCAGGTCCGTCGCGGAGCGGTCCCATTCTTCGTACGAGGACCTGCTCAGTGATGGTTCTGCATGGTCGGCCATGTGTGTATGGAGATGGTGTGCTGGTAGTTTGAGTAATGGATATTGGATGATCGTCGGGAAAGGGGTCCTGGCGAGTCTGAGAGAGCTTCTGCAATAGACGTCACGAACGCGATCCACGCGCCGAACGGAAGACTCTGTGCAGCACAGTTAAGATAAGCTCGAGGCGGTGTGCGCGTCGGACGGGGAGAGACGCACCGTTAAGTTAACGTGGGGTGAGGTGACGTGACGGGAGGAGGAGGGAGAACGGAGAGAGGAGCGTGGCGCGGAGGACCCTGAGAACAAGAAGCACTGCGATAAAGTAGCGAAGAAACCGCCTTCCGTTTTCGGACCCACAATGAACGCCGCGTCAAAGCCACCCGTTCCTCGACATGACTCGTGGTGTTGCTGTCCGATGGCCATTGTCTGGTCCTGCGAAACAATAGGGTGATAATGGTCGCGCTTGGACCCTGTATTGTTTGATCCTGGGGTCGAGTATTGGGTCGACCCGTGCGCTTGGCAACATTGAGCTGTCTGAGTTGTCTGTGGCTCCTTGAATTATCCTTTCTTGCCACAATACCGATCAACCAAGCTTGGATCTTTGCCTTTGCAGATTTTACACAGCGACAAGGCATCTTATCTGGATCTACGATAAGCGCAAGTACATGTTCCTTCAGCTTGGTCCAAGGCGGTTCGCGAAATGCGGCAACACTACCTCAAGGGCTCAGTACTAGTCTCCCGTAGGCAGCCCAATACTTGGTACAAGGAAGATAGTCGTTCCTTGATAGCTCAGTACCGTCAAGGCAGTGTGTCATTCACGCTCCCGAACCCTTTGGACGTTGGACGCGCCAGATGATCTTGAGCCAGACGCAATTTGTCTATGAAATGTTTTGAATTCCGCGAACTTGATGGGAACTTGCATTGAGACCCTCCTGGTGTTGCTTTTGCCAACCCCCAGAGATTATATTCGATATTATGTTTGATATGTCAATGATATGTGTTTTCACCGGTTCTGTTTAAATCCTGGGCTGCTTCCAATGCTAATAAGCATCGGACAACGAGCCTTCCGTCGACATGCCACCCTTTCCACCGCACTCATCGCTGGATTGTTAAGCTTGATGCCTGTCGAATGGTGTCTGACTCGGACACTCTGAGCAGGGACTACGATGGCTTTCTTCGATCGCGGTGGGCCCGCTGAACCCTGTCCTGAACTGCCACCTTAATCACAGGCCTAATTATATTGAAAATTGAGTCACAATGCAGAGGCTCAACGGCCTCAAAGCTTAAGGGGTGCTGTGAGCATTGCTTTCAACCACTGGGAGCGAGAAAGTTGTCAAGGGCGTGCGAAAGGTTCGGGCCACTGCTAGGCGTATGCGCCGTGCGGCATCCTCCGAGGCTGAGCAGACCTTCATCTTTATATTTCATCACGACCAGTCAAGGCCCTGACGGGCATATCTGGATCCAAAGGCCAAAGAGACACTATTACTGCTTTGTAATTTAGGCATCTAACTTTCGAGTTTGTTCCTTTTCAGTGTTCAGAGGCGTACTCTCCACAAGCCCGGCCGCGAGCAAAAATTGAGCAAAAACTCGAACGGGGGCCCGGGATACTTTTGCGGATGCATACCCACTCCGTTGATCGACAGAAAAACCATGTATAGTATGCCAAAATCATCACAGCAATTGATCATAATAGACAACCATGCAGACAATCTCAAGACAATCCTTTTTATTGTAAAACTCCTACGGGTACATTATGAAAGTTAGCAATCTTTTTATATCCTTTTAGCGAATTGTCAAAAACACTCCAAAACCTGTTCGACCTTCTGTACCACATACACACCGGCAGGATAATATACAGGGGCGACAGCAATTAATAGGTCCTGACAGGTCCTGACACCGACATACATACTGAAGATCAAATTTAAGCTTTGCTCAGCAACGCGTTCGACACAAAGGATACTCTGTCGCCAGTACTATAGATAGTCTCCGTTTGTGGCACACCGAGGGGTAGAGGGCTGCTCATGATAAGGAAAAGGCGAGGAATAGAGAAGACGACATGTCGTTGGAACTCATTACTTATATAGCGGGCCACGATTGATTCTCTAAATGATAGGTGAGTGGCTGTGAATGGTAAGCGAGCCCACATAGGAGCTGAGAGGCACACGGACATAGTGGAGAAATGGCCCATATGACGGAAATCCCAGTGAAGATACGATTAATAGGGAGTGACGTGGCGAGCGGGCCGCGATGGCAAACGGACCGTGAAGACCGTAAGTTTGCAAAACTTCTTCGTTATACCTGTCTCCTTTGGATCCAGGAACACCTCTTCTCCTCCATGGCCAGATCTAGCCCCGCCCACGACTTTCCAGTGAACAAGCCAGTCGCGAATTGACCATCAACATGCTGCACGGCCCGTGCTGCGAACCGAGCAGTACCACACTTACAAAAAGACCATCATCTGCTCTGATCTGCTACTGGTTGAGCTTCATCTGTACTTATCAGGGAGCTCTTCACCTTGTGCAATGCGTCTCACGTCGGTAGCGCCGCCTTGCGCTTTCAACGCGTCAACGTTCCAGAGACTGCAGTTCTTCTACTATCAGCCGCTTAATATAGGAACAGCTCGTGTACCGAGAACTTGCTTCTTCGCTGCAGCTCCTTTCCCGAGAATACACGCTTTCATAAAACGTTCGGCGCCTGTCATACCGATCGACGTCTAACCGGGCCCGTTTGGTTCGCGTCCGCAAGCGTCACTGTACATCTCGAGGCGTGCTGCTTTTCATCTAGAAATCCATGGGAATTACATGGTTTCAGCGCTCGCCTACTACCCAGATCGGTAGAACGGGCGTCTCGATGAGCGAATAGCAGGATATCTTTTTTTAAAACCCATAGACTTTCTAAGGCGCTGACTGGCTGGTGCTGCATGTTACCACTGGCGCCTCCTTTGTGTTTCTGAAGAGGCACCTCACCTCTGCGGCGCGATTCAAACACCAGGGCAGGCACCTGTGTGGTTAATTCCTTCTACTTCTATCTGTTTTGCCGTGCATATACCCTCATTTCGCTCCCACTGGAGCGTCGGTCCAGCAGTGTAACGAAGGCACCTCGGTGTTCGTCTTGCGGAATTTGGAGTAGGTTGGAGGTTGCCTTGGAGGTTGCCGACGGTCCCCCAACGCGTGAGTACTCACCGCACGAGAAATGCATCGGAACAAGCAAGAGAGGCATCTGAGAAACAGCATTTAGTTTGCTGCCTCGAGGATGCTGCGAGCACAGTTCCTGGAGCCGAAGACTCCAGGTGTAAGGAAAGAAATGTCGTATCCCTCCGATCATGCCGGCTCGCGGCCCGCGAGCGCGGATGGCCCGCACCGCCTGAATATTTAGGGTTTACGTCTAAATTTGGCAATGTCTCAGCGTCTGCGGCAGCACTCACACGTGTTCTTTACTGCTTTGAATTAGTGTACAGTGAACGTCTCCGCAGCCAGGACGCTGACCAAGGTCACTGACGTTAGTGACCTTGCCGGGGTCAGTGACCGGGTCACTAACCCATAGATAGGGGTAAAGAATTACTGTAGTATTTCAGTTAGCCTTACTATCACTCCATCTCCTCGTCGAGTCTGAATGTGCGCAGTGGGCACGGTGTTCGAACTTCAGACCTGGCCAGATGTGTTGACGCCCCGACAGGGATAGCACTGTTGAGACTTGTGTGACGTTTCTCTAAACATGACCAGGTTGTCGTAAAAAATAACAGTTATTTGGGACTAATATCGAGCGCCATGTTTTGCATTCTGTCGACCTCCAAGTGGGCCTCATTGTTGAGTAGATGTATTCTCCTTTGTACATCCAGTAAAAACCCTGGTAAAACCAGTAGATGTATGCTAGAGGTTGTTGTGTAGACAAACGCGTATAGTACAGTATCCTTGCGTGGCAACCAAAGTGACATAGTGTCCTTCGGGTCCAGGTGTGCCCACTAGGGCCTTGAGTCTGCCCACTTGGTGTGCACAAGGGTGCGTTGGAGTGCATCCCGATGGCCGGCCCGGGACGGACACCGGCCATTTAGCGCCCGTTCCGTGCGGAACCCTGGCCTCCATGCCGTTTAATATCTCTGCCTCCACGCGGCCCTGATGTGATTTTGAGTCTCGGCGGATACACGGACCTAGGTTCCGGGGCCAGAAATCCAACGACGTCCCCAGGTTGAGACCGGATACTGTTAGCTGCTGTAGCTCTCCGAAGCGAGAACACATAACGGCACCATTGGATCGTGCTGCGTGGCGCTGTTCGCGGGTGAAAACGTAGGCGTACGTCGCGCAAGGCGAACGTGGACACTTAGACGCCTTGTCACTCTGCAAATGAGCGCTCGAGAGTTGGGCATATAGCATTTATAGAGCTATAAGGGACCTCCATCTCGCCTCTCGCTTTTTATAGCAAGCTTTGATCCACGATAACACATTCTCAACGTAAAGAAGCTCAATATTACTTCGGAGTCAACCCAGCCTCTCTGCCTCTTCTCATGCACGTAGGTCTACCCTTCGCCGCGGGAAACATGTTAGTCGGTTTGGCTATCTTAGGGATACTTAAAAGGTATGTTGGTCCACCGCTGATTCATTGTGGACGTTGCCTAGAAGCATTTCCTCGGCGCTTCCTGTTCGTCGACGATAGTACGACCACCAAAGCCGTATTGAAAAGGCTCACTCGCTCAATCTTTATTTTAGGTGTCTGTAACAAGCCCTATGGGGTCCAAAACAGGCTGCAAATGTGGCAGCAGTCGAAACCTCATCGTCTGCATCGATGGTACGGCCCACAAGTTCGGGAGCAAGGTAACTTCAGGGCATCACAGGACCGTCACGGTTTTACGTTGTCACTTAAACTTTACCTCTAGAACTCCGATGTCATTGCCCTTCTCAAGAATATCATTAAGCCTGGGGAACACTCAGACATCCCTCAGCTTGCGAAGTATATCGAGGGTATAGGTATCACTACAAAGCGGTCGACAAACTGGTTCCATTACGGGGTCAACTGGCTTCAAAGCAAGGCTGACCTTGCTGTCGCAGTGTGAGTGAATGTTCTTGCTGCCATTCTCCGGAGCTGAGAGGTGGCCTGCAGGCAAGTGGAAGCTAATATAATCGACGCATACAAATGGCTGTGCCAAGTGTACCAGAAGGGCGACAGGATATTCTTGTTTGGTGAGTACACATGGATGTCGTGTAGGTTTGAAGCATTCCAATATTTTACGTAGGATTCTCCCGTGGTGCGTACCAGGTCAGGGTAGTGTTGTGCAGGGCCAGGCCTGAAGCCCTAAAGCCCTTGGGCCAAGCCCTGTATAGGCCAAGCCCTGCCCGAGCCCTGGCTAGGGCTTTTGAGGGCCTAGGGCCTGGCCTGGGTTGTTGCAAAGCCCGAGCCCAGGGCCTAAGCCAGGGCCTGTAGCTAAAATTTTGAAAAAATGTTAGTATGACTGTACAACTACTCTAGTAACAAAAGGTTCTATAACTTGAACTTAAGCATTAGCTAGTGTACGATGTTTTTATTGATTGTGGGAAATTCTAATCAAAGTGTGCTGTGTCCTGATCTAGCTATGGCATTATCTGACTCACTTGCCCTTCAATTAGAATATAGCCTTGAGAGTTATGTCAGTAAATAAGGTGATTTTGACCCAGCAGGTTACTAATGTCCCAAAGACAGTTATGGTGCAAACAATGAAGCTGAAAACACCTCAGCACCTCAGGCTCAAGGATTTCATGCTTATCTTGGCTCTGAGATGCCTCTTCCAGAAGAGACATCTATTGTCCATTGGTGGGGTGTAAGTTATCTTGTTGTATCACATTTTATGGTTCTAATCAGTGCTACAGCATCAGGATTGTTGCCGCCGACTTGTCGTAGCTCAGGCAAGCTTGTCTGAGCTTGTACCAGCGACAAAAGACTGACCAGACGAAAAGCGGACAAGGAACTTGAAAAATTTCACCAGATTACGACGATGAGTACTCATAAACCCTCGAAAAGATGTAGCAAGTGCAAACAAGTGTATTCTATTTCACAAGTCTAACGAGATGTCTATTCGGGAGAAACAATGCGTCTATAATTTGAGAAAAAGATTGATGCGATTACCACTACTCCGGCGCTGGGCTGCTCGATGGCATCAGGAAGCGGCGTGAGTTCTCGAGGGCATTGCTGTCGATGTCCGCGGCAGGTTCGGGGACCTCGAGCTCCTCCTCGTCAGGCGCTCCCCAAGCCTCGAGGAGGCCTTGCCATCGATTGTCGCTGATGCCGTCGATTATTTTCCCGTACTCCCGAGTAGCTTTCTGGAAATACTTCTGCTTGAAAAGCGTGACGTCGCCCTTGGTGCCCGCCCTCCATCTCGCGAAAGTGCGTTCGACCTGACAACGTGTGAGACAAATACAATTGAAACAGAAATGGGAAACCTACTGCAATCATCGCGATAATCACGGCCCCCTTCGGATGATCGTATCGAATGCGTGAGCCTGACATCCTGCGAACCAGCGGCTGCATGATATTGTTAATGTAGTCCGAACGCAGAAAACCAGCCGGTTTCTGTATGAATGCATATATTAAGAAAGGGGCGGGAAGCGTAGACGAGATAACAAGGGCTCACCTGGTAATGCGGATCATCGCGATGCAGCAGCTGCGTGTGCTCCATAGGCGTCGGATGCTGCCAGAAAGCAGGCCCATCGATATGCAGCGCCCAGGTGACGTGCTCTCGGATGGCGTTGGGATCGTCGGCATAGGTCTGGGTCAGGTACAAGGCCTTAACCTGTGTGAGGGCGGCGCGACCGATTTCGGATCGCTTCTCATACATGCGGTCGGTTGCCTGCATTCATAGGTGTTACGTATGGCTGGGCGCGCGCGAAAGATAGTGTACATACCTTGAAAAGACTGTCGCTAATGGAGACCTTGTAACCGCAGTTCGGCACGACAATGTCGACAATCTCCTGGAGAATGGGGACAGTACTATCAATCTTCTTGTGGAAGAATTCCCAGAAATTGTCGGAGGTAGCCCAGCGTGCGAATACAGTGGGAAGGATCGCAGAAATGTAGTAATCGTCGACGGCAGCAGATCCAACAGTCTCGGCGACAGTGGTAGCACTGGAGAGCGAATTGGTGCTGGTCTCGGGTTTGATGACAGGGAGGGTGTTGGCATCCACAGGCTCAGCCTTGATGGTAGGGAGACGCTTGATCCCAGCACTAGTGTGAGGTATCATAGCCTGAGAGCGGCGAGATGAGGGAGCCTTCGCTGGAGCGTTGGCTTTGCGGGAAACCTTCTTGACTGCCGCCAAAAGCGTTGGCTCCTGGAGTTCTTCTGATGTGTTGCTGTCATGCGCGGCATCATCTGAGTCTGAGTCCGACTCAATTGTGATAACCTGGAAGGTAATGTAAGTACGCCATGCCTGTGAGATTGTAGTGATGACTCACGTTGTTGCTTGTCTGGCCCCGGTTTGAGCGAGCAGAGACCCGCGCGCGAGAGTTAGGCCGACTCGCCCGAGCATCTTCGTCTGTGAGGCCACCAATGGCAGGCGTATGATCACCAGACGTGCTCGGACCAATGGCTTGGGTCCGCCATCCAGGTTTCAAGCCGGTCGCAAAGGCTGGTGCCTTAGAAGCCTTGCGACCGGCACCCTTTCCGGTGCTCCTGTGGGTAAATGTTAGTGAGTACGACTTCGATGTGACCAGTGGTAACATGTGACACTCACTTGACCTGGGAAGCCGCAGCAGCCTTTCCTTTCTCTTTTGCCACCTTCACCGTCTTCTTTGCCTTTGCGACTGGAGAATATGACTGTCACAGGTACGTGAGTCATAAATAAGGCGGAGGAGTCGAAGCAGCTTACATTGGTCTGAACATAGTACGCAGGCTCATCCTCACCAGGCATGAAGATAGGCACTCGCGGGAGGGTGCCCAGAAAGGCTAGGTCATCAGAGTCAGCGCTGTCGGGCTCAGCAGATGCAGCACGGGCATCGT
Source organism: Coniophora puteana RWD-64-598 SS2 (assembly GCF_000271625.1). Lineage (NCBI taxonomy): Eukaryota > Fungi > Basidiomycota > Agaricomycetes > Boletales > Coniophoraceae > Coniophora > Coniophora puteana. Next base: position 698,412 of record NW_006913064.1, on the reverse strand, counting down.
CTAAGGTGAGCACAGCCGTCGACTTTTCTTCCAGCTCCCTCATCTCATCACGCCTTTCCTCCTCCGCAATCTCTTCAGCCTGTTGCGCCTCGAGCTGCTTAACGCGCTCGAGGAGACGCATTCTCTCCGTCTCCCAAGACCTCATCTCCTCCGGAGAGCGTTTCGGTCGTGGAAGGTCGGGCCTGCCAGGATGGTCTTGCCTCTTGCGGTCCGGAAGCTCACGCCGAGCAGGAACCAGAGGGGGAGGTGTAGCAACAAGCCCTGGAGCAGCGGCAGACATGGTGTTCATTGCCAGCTGCTCCATGGTCTTCGTGCCTTGACGCTTGCGCGTCTTGGCAGCCTGCTTGTGCTGTTCGGCTGGCACAGCATCAGCCTGAGCAATGCTGGCCTCACGCGGGCGCTTCTGGTTTACGGGAGGAGGAGCTTCAGCAGGGGGGACCGGAAGACGTGCGGTGGTGGAAGAGGTTTCAGTGGTGGACAAGGAATCAGCAGTCAAGGTGAGTTGTTGGTCGTGTGCTCCAACTTGGCCTTTCAGCCTTGCTGACGTTCGTTTCTGGGTGGCCATTGTGCAGAAGGACAATGCTGGACCGGGCGAGCAATGGGAGACAAAGAAAAAGAGAGGCAGCCGAGGTGCTGCGGTTCAAATGCAACGGCGATGTGTCACCCTGAAATGCAGCGGCATCCTGCACAATTACGTGTCATATCGGCTCCCTTGCAAGGTGAGCAGACACCGCTCTTTTCATTACCACCATGTCTGCGCCTAACGAATTCCGTGTCCCCACTGTTCCATGTCCCCACTGCCCTCGTAAATGTCTCTCAGCAGCAGGCCTCCTCCGTCATGTCAATGTACAGCATCGCAGCATTTCGGAGGATATCCCAGATCCAAACCTCCCTCAAAGCCGCCCTCACCCCACTGCCACCTTCATCTCGCATCCACATTTGAACGGTACGTAAAATTTTGACTCACGCAAGCCAGATTTTGACTCCATTGTTCAGCGCGTAAAACTTCTGCAAGTGGAGCCTTTCTTTTCGATGGCGACTCTCCCCCTCCACCCCCCACTGCCCCACCTGCCCATACACCTGAGGCATGGGCCCCCTTCCAGTCACGCGTGGAGTTCGACTTTGTGTTTGACCACTATGTCAAGGTGGAGTCATCAGCTTCCGACATACGGAGTTCCCTCGACTTCTGGGATGCTGTCCTTGCGCCCCACGGAGATGCAGCACCATGGCGAAATGAAAAGGAGCTCTATGAAACAATCGATCAGATTCCCGATGGCGACATCCCTTGGAAGGTTTACAAGCTCAAGTACAATGGCCCCCTCCCTCGTTCCCCTCCGAAGTGGATGACAGAGACTTACGAGCTCTGCACCCGCGACTCCCGTGCTGTCCTCCATCATCAGCTTGCGACGCGTGAGTTCAGGGATAAGATCAACTACTCACCATATCGGCACTTCAACGACGATGGCAAACGTGTCTTCTCAAACCTTATGTCCGGTGAATGGGCCTGGCGTCAGGCGGTACGTATAGCAGCTGCTTTCTTACTTGTTTTGACATTGCTAACTATGACATCCTACTCTAGGATGCTCTTGCTGAAGATCCGCAGAACCACGGGGCGATGTTCGTTCCTGTCGTAGCCGGCAGCGACAAAACAACAGTTTCTGTGGCTACGGGACATCAAGAGTTCCACCCGGTTTATGTATCGCCAGGCAACTTGACGAATACGGCTCGTCGAGGGCACAGCAACTCCGTGTTGCCTGTTGCCTTCCTCCCCATCCCTCGGAGTACGTCTTTCCCTTTTCTTGTCCACATCCTGACTGACACCTGATCCAGCCAAGCGACGCCATCGGAACAAGCCCGAGTTCCGGACCTTTTGCCGCCAACTATATCATGCAGCACTTCGTCGGGTGTTCAAGCCACTTGAAGCTGTGATGGAGACTCCGGAGGTCGTCAAGTGCCCTGACGGGCATTTTCGCTGGGCGGTGTATGGTCTCGGTCCTTATATCGCTGACTACCCTGAACAAGTTTGGCTGTCGGGGATAGTTCAGGGATGGTGCCCTAAGTACGTATCATTTTTATCTCTGGACAGCTTATTGATCATCCCCTAGGTGCAATGCAAAACCACACGCGTTAGACGATCCGGGTGCTCGGCGACGAACACGTGAGAAAACGGATACTTATTGTTCGCGTCTCCCGACGAGCATTCTGTGGGATGACTACGGAATAAGAGACGATTACCGCGTAAGTCTTATACTACTTCGCCCCTTTCGAACCAACACTGATATACCATTGTAGCCATTCATGCACCACTTCCCCCGCGCCGACATCCATGAACTCCTGTCACCCGATCTTCTACATCAAGTCATCAAGGGGACGTTCAAGGATCACGTCGTCGCATGGGTCAACACGTACCTTAAGGCTGTTCATGGTGAGACACAGGGAGGTGCTATCATTGACGAAATTGATCGAAGGTATGTCTGTTGTCTGATTCCCGTTCATTCCAAATCCTTAGTATTTGATATGATTAGTCTTGTGCCTCCATTCCCCGGTCTACGTCGATTCCCTGATGGTCGAGACTTCGAGCAGTGGACCGGTGACGACAGCAAGGCCCTCATGAAGGTGTGTACATTATTAACGGTGTTTTTGTCATTCTTACGACTCATTTGCAGGTCTACTTACCAGCCATTGCCGGATTCGTCCCCACCGATATGGTCCAGTGCCTCTCGGCATTCTTGGACTTCTGTTACATTGCACGGCAGAACAGCCTGTCGGCTGAAGACCTCGACAATCTCGATGACGCGCTTGCACGCTTCCATCGCCTACGCGACGTGTTCATTCGCGCAGGTGTACGGCCCAATGGCATCTCCCTCCCACGACAGCACTCACTGTGCCATTATCGCCACTCCATCGTCCTCTTCGGATCGCCCAATGGGCTGTGCTCCTCCATCACCGAGTCGAAGCACATCGTCGCCGTCAAGAAGCCATGGAGACGCTCGAGCCGCTTCAAGGCATTACATCAAATGCTCCTCATCCTCGTCCGACTCGACAAACTCCACGCAGCAAGGCGTTCATTCGAAGAGCGGGGAATGATGTTTGGCACCACATCAGGTTACCAGCGTCTGCTTCTCAGCGGCAACACACCTCTTCCACCTACCGTTCGGCTCAATGCTTCGGTTGACGCAGAGGAAGAGGATCACGCGCCTTCGACGGGCCCAAAGGTCCTATCGTCTATTGAGCTATCACGTACACGAGGTAAGCCGCCATTCGTCTCATCTATATGCCCCCTGTCCCTCGTCGATTCAGTCTCACTAATATTATTATTAGAACAGGCACGATTGTATCCGCGCGATCCTCACGCGCTCGCTGGTGTCATTGGCCAGCCCCGGCTTCCTGACCTAATCCAACGCTTCCTTTTCGACCAGTCAAATCCCGACCACGACCATACAAGCCACCCTATCGCGATCAAAGACTGCCCCGATGCTCTGGGCCCCATTTATGTCCACCACTCTGCCATCGCTCGCTTTTGGGCACCAAGCGATTTCTGCGGGGCGGGCGGGATGCATCGCGAGTGGATTCGATGCAATCCCGCCTGGCGCAACCAGTACGCGCGCCACGACACCGTCCTCATTGAAGTCGATGGCGAACAGCCCGGAATGCGGGGAATGATGGTGGGCCGAGTTTATCTCTTTTTTTCGTACGAATACGACGGTACGACGTTCCCCTGCGCCCTCATCCATTGGTTTACGACCATTGGAGACCGCCCTGATCCCACTACCGGCATGTGGGTCGTTCGCCCAGAGTATCTGGGGAACCAAGCCCATATGGCTGTTGTTCATCTGGACTCCATATCTCGAGCTGTTCACCTTATACCTACCTACGGTACCGCATCACTACCTGAAGATCTAGAGTTCTACGATTCATTGGATGCATTCCGTACATTCTACGTTAACCGTTGGGTCGATCATCATATGCATTCATTCATGTATGGCGATGGCTAGTATACAGTTTATTTATACTACTAGCTAGTTTATAGTTTCGCATGATCAAAAGCTAATAGGACCACAAGTGTCGATACTTGTGGCTCTTGTCGGACTGGTAGCTTGGTGTCCAAGCTGCAAGTCGCGAAAAGTCCTAAAAGTCGGCCCAGACGGCCACGATCTTACTGATGAGTTGAATTCTCCTTTGTACCTTATTTGGGGATCATGTCAACACCGTGTCTGCCCAGGGAGAACCAGGACATTTGAGCTATGCTCCACTAGGGATACAGTGTCCCAAAGATGCTAGCAAAGATATGAAGAAGTGTGGAGAAGGACCAGATGTGAACCAGAGATAGCGAAGGTAGAGGAGTTGCACATAGAAGCAAGGAGAAGATGCTAAGGACGGCGGAGTACAATAGAGATAACAAGTCAATGTCAAGTCAACTTGGAGTATGATTGGAATAGAGATGACAAGCACGAAAGAATGTCAAAGGCCACAGGAATGTTGGGGCAGGAGTAAATCAATATTCATACTATTGAATACAAGTCAAGTGCTACCACTATTTATATCGTAAGTCCGGATCTTCGGATAAGCTCCAGATATCTACAGGCGTAAGTGTGGAGTATCATGAGTAATCACCAAAGAAGACTGAAGGTCGTAAGAATACAAAACATGACAGGCGTAACTGCGGAATAATGACAGGCATAAAGTAATGACAGGTAAAATGTGGAGTGAGTTGGTCACAAGAGAACATGCTGACTGATAATTCCTGAGTATGTCGGCAGCTAAAGATACCAAAGTAGTACCAAAGGAGCGAACATGGATTGGAGTTTGACCAGAGATGCATGGGCATGACAGATCACTTTCATGCAGCTACCTGTCCATTATGGCCTCTTCAGTGTCCAATGAGCGTGCTTTTTCATGCAGCTGCTGAAATAATCACAAAAAGGTGCAATCACATTGGTGGAGATGTTGTTGAAGCTATTCAGGTATTGAGAACACTCTGCTGCCAGGAATTAATTTTCCATGAGCTAGGGCCATCCTCAGCAACTGAGTTATCCTTTGAGATGACTGAGGGCAATGTTATTGATGAAATGACTGTTGAGAAGCATGATGATGAGCTTGGAGACTTAATTTTAGGTATTTCAGACAATGAGAACCATTGAGACTTGGACGAATAAGTGTCTTTTACTACAGTGATTATTGTGACACAATCAAAATTTAATGTCTTCACTGTTTTTTACTGTCTGATTTATCCTGATAGCTTCATTGAGTTGAAAATGGACCACTCTAATTTTTTATGCACAAAGGAAGCAAAATACATGATTTTATAGTGAAAGCCCTGGCCTAGGCCCAAGCCAAGCCCGAGCCAAGCCCTGGCCCTATGTCAGGGCCTGGCCTAGGATTTTGCAAAGCCCGAGCCCTCAAAAGCCAGGCCAAAGCCAGGGCTTTCAGGCCAAGCCCGGCCCTGCACAACACTAGGTCAGGGCATTGGCTGGCATGGTGCACAAGGCAAGCCGGCTTGGCTGCTCGCCGTCAGTTGCAGGCTAACTTGTCCGCAGATCGGATTGCTTATGCCCGGGCATCTCAACCAAGCGGACCGGTAGGTCATACTTTGATCACTTCAGATCGTTATATAACACCCAACTATTCATAGAGCATTCAGATTTTACTCGGAGCGCAATTATTCTGTGACAGAGAAGAACAAAGAAATCTGGCGGGAAAGAGCTGATCTCTTCAAGCGTACCTTCAGTCGCATTGACATCTCTATCCATTTCGTCGGTGTATGGTAAGGAGTCAATCGTTGGTCGATTTATCAGATAACCCAACGAACTTATGTCTTTTAGGGACACAGTCTCCTCAATTGGATTGGTCCGCAAAACGCCATTACCATTCACAATGTCCTGTGACCACATATGTTATTTCCGCCATGCCCTCGCCTTGGACGAACGTCGTGTTAAGTTCCTTCCAGAGTATGTGCACGGCGGCGGGACTAGCCACAACGATAGCCACCGGCCGGTGGTTGAAGATAACACAGCAGAAGGCAAGTTCGCACACGTGAAAGAAGTTTGGTTTGCGGGGACCCATTCCGACGTGTACGAGAGCTTACCTACACTATCGCAGTCAGTTCCGCTAACAGTTTCTAGGGGCGGGGGTAACACCACAAACCACAACCCAGAGATGTCAGGAATCTCTCTCTTGTGGATGAAGGCGCAAGCCGAACAAGCGGGGCTGAGGATCAATGCTCTAGCGTCGGCCAAAGATAGTCTGCTGAATCAGGTAAACAAAAAACCGACAAAATCTCTTACTCCTCTTTGGCGAGTTCTCGAATGGCTTCCCGTGAAGCGGCTCTCGTACGCTTCTCACATACCTGAAGACACTACCCAATGGTCAGGTTCAGCCCCTGAAATTTCAACAGTGAATTATTACTCATCTTGTCCTGTGTTTCAGGCCCCATCGTGCACAGGCACGCGTGATCGTACCCGGTCAAAAGATCCACGTATCAGTCCTCTTGGGAGAGGACTACACACCTAGCGCTACGTTCCAACAGGAGTGGGAATCCTGGCCAGAGCAGCTTGATTGGAATGACCCAGCGAGTCATATGCGCGTAAAAGACCTGGGCTTTACTTGGGAAAAGGACTTGGTTCACCAGAGGCAGACGCACGATCTCATGATCGACCTCATGAACGATGACTTGTCTAACTCGGAGCGTGCTCTGGACCTAGTCGAACACTTGGCATTCATGGCGAGATTTGGTGGGCGCTTACCATCATAACCTTATTTGATGTTTTGAAACTGACTCGAGGACGCAGGGCAAGAGGAGAACGAGATGAATGCCAGCACGTCGCCCGAACAGGGTCTGGACGATACGAAACTGACCAAGGATTGTGCCGACAAGCTCATTAAGCTCATGGGATACGATGATCCTCACGTGCGCCTGAGCGCTGCCGTCGCGTTCTGCGAGTTGGATGAGGCTTCTCGTTCGCGAAAGTCTCAACCCTTATCGCTTTCTCATCACAGAAAGTGGGGAAAATTTATAAGTATTATGGTGTGAGCGTACTTACGTTCGTCACTATGGGCTACGATAGAGGCCCACCGTGAGAAAGGGAACATTATGAGGGTGGACTCGGGCACTATATTATAGTGCTCGGTCCGACAGAGAATTATAGACACGCACCGTATGAATGCCATGTATTATAGCCAACTATAGATGGTCATCCAAAGAGTCGTATTCAATGTAGACGCCCAGTGATTTTGCACGGTATAATTTCATATATTATAGAGTCTTGTCAAGTTAGTCACCTACATTATAGAGATCTGCTTCTCCAGCTTCTCTGCTTCATGCCTTCTCTTATGCTTCTCTGTCCGTCTTCTCTTCTCCCAAACCTCCCGAACCACTGCAAAGTGGTGTTCTATCAAATTCCGACAAACGAACCAACAGAAGCAGTCAGAGGGCCCGGATTTTCTAACTGTCAGTACTGTTAACATAAAGTGATGTGTGTGAGCTTGTTGTTCCTCAGCCAAAATAAGGTGCCGCGAGCGCTCTTTACATTAAGCGAGCATTAAATCGATACTGTTTTTGGAGCCGTTCTTAGGCTTCAGTAGCAAGTAATAATAACAAAGAAGTAAGTACTTGGTTAATAATTAGACACCGACCGTTATGTGTCCAAAACATATGATATGTTAAAATTTCAGGCGAGTGGCGATCAACGGGTACATTTGCAGCACCAACACAGAAGCAAGCGGCGAGAATGCCAAGTGCTGATCGTCGAATACCTCAAAAAATGTGCAGTGTTACACCGTTTAGGTACACAATAGTGGCGTACCATTTTTAGCGCAGCCGCAGGAGTCAAAACACCGAGGATACTGATCGTCGTTTGCCTAAAGCGTTTCCAAAACACCCTCTTTAGGCTAGTGAGAGTGAAGTTGGTGTGACACAAGGGAAGCATATTCAAATATTCAAGCTTCAAAGCTCGATCGCGTCCGGAAAGAAGCACCCTTTGAATTCCTTTGGCCGAGTCCAGCAAGAGGTCCGTGCGTGCGCCACCGAGGCAAGATGCCTCTTAACATCACAGAGTCTGTGATGCGCCCGAAGAAACCTCTCTTGTTCCCCCCGTTCCACTTCGTCGTACCGAGGACTCTTTGAATGAAGAGTCCATCTGTGTTGTGAGTTATCGGTTTACTGCTGAATCTCCTGCCCATTCATCCTATACCGGCGTTGCTTATACACCCCCTCAGTTATCAGCGTCAAGTTCGTCCACCCCTCCACATGACTCCAAGCCCCAGAAAGCTTGTAGTCCTGCTCTCGCCTCGCGTGATGGCTCAAAGACTCGAGTCTCTGACCTCAACTGCAAAGCAGGCACCGGCAAAGGGGAAGCCGCTGTTGAAGGTTCCCGCAAAGATTCCCGCAGCGTCGACGCCGGCAGAGCCGGGATCTCGGAGCAGAGTATATAGGTGAGTAGCCGTGGTCCTCGTTTTTGGCATTCCATTAATTGTATTCTTTCTATGTGTATCTAAAGTATGCGACGCTCTCCTAATTATCACTTTCTCCTCACATTTCCAATTCTTGTATGCTGACTTGTGTACTCGACCATGTCTACACCGTGTATTTTGATGCTTTGACCTGTACTATACAAGGTACCATCATTTCTAAGAGAATATTGTCATCTTGATCATGCATTGTGTGACTTGAGTATCATTATAGACCTGAGCTTTGCGTGTAATGCCATGTAATTTTGCAGCCCTTCTATCGTGCTCGATCGTATCAGCCTTACTCTACCGTGCACGATAATATCAGCCTCACTCTATAATGCTGTATTGTGACTGGGCTCAAAATGTGAAACTTCGAGGTCTTCCGTAATGAAAGTTGGACCTGTACTTCGGTGATATGCATTATGGTCATTGTACTGTAAGTTAATACATGTTTTCCGTGTACAATATCTCCCTAGTTTTTGTGATGCTTCAGAAGCTGAGAGGGTCATGACCGAGATAGCAGAGCAAGCTCTTGCCAGATTACCGGATGCATCGGATACGACCTTCCGAAAGCGAGCGTGCTCGTCCTTACATCCACTGTGCAGACACCCGAAGCTTAGAGAGATGATTATGCAGGAGGATGTTTTCCAAAAACTCATGGATTGCGCTGCTAGCAACCACAAAGGGGATATATTAGTTCGAGGGGCTTGTGTTCAAGCTCTTAATTTACTGGTAACAGACCGAAACGTTGGTGCGTAGCACAGTGTCTTTCCCGGGGATAACGGCACTTAAAACCGATCAGGCTCTCAAGCGTTATCAATCTTATTGAAAATTCAAGAGCCACTCCCTCGAATGCTTCGGATGCTGGATCACAACCGTAACAGTCAGACCCTCTTTTTTGTGTATTCCTGACAATTATGCACTGACAATACTGGCTCTACTTTAGATCAAGTGACCATCGTTTCAATTCTGCGACTCATCGAGCGTCTTATAGGTACCTATCTACAAGAAAAATCGGTGGCTGACCCAGGTGAGCGTTCCTCTGTCAAAATTTCTTCGCTGCTCATGTTCTTTCGTTCGGTTCATGACAATCAGATGAATCGCGTTCCTCTAATAAATCCAACAGTGTGGAAATTGATTTCGTTGCACATTCAGTTCGTAAAGTGCTCAAGGCAAATATGCGGAGTCACTGTGTCTTGTCCGCTGCCGTGGACCTGATATTGTCGCTGTCGCGTGAGGGTATGGAACTTATGGTATTGTCACCTCCACAGGCATTCATTGACCACCTTCATAGATAACATCATCATGAGCAAAGAAATCATGGAGCAAAATTTCGACTTAATGCAAACCATTTTTCTTAAACAACTATCCGTTGGCCGACATCTGGCCATACAATCAATTCTCACAGACAGTTTGTCCTTCGCTTGCGATATTGTTCGTCATCTCTGAGATGATGATCAGACAGGTGTTCCGACGCTATAATAAACCGCGGGATCACACTTGATCTTGTCAAACTTCTTTGTTCTCCTACTGGCTACATGGCCGCAACCCAAGCCATCAGATGCTTGCTTCTCAGAGGAACTGATAAACCTGATGACATTCATCAGCTGTGCAAAAGTATGTTTCACGGCTACCATCCCTGAAATAGCGCTAATGCGGGGCGTATGTCAGACGCCCAGGATCATATGGAAACACTCTGCGAATGCCTACTCAGTGCTAGAACAGACAACACTACCCAGTGGCAGAAACTCGATGACACTTTGACCGGATTACCGGTGACTGTGTCTCAATACAACGAGCTGTTTGTTAATCTCTGGGTTAAACACCCCTTACATGCGATCTACTTCATGCATCACCTAATTGGGCGGAAAGACTCGAAGAAGCCAGACTTTCTTCATAAAGCGCTAGACGAGTCTGAAGCCCCGGCGCTCATCGCAAGAATGCTTCGAGAAGGCGATTTTGTCTCTATTACAGCTCAGTGGATGCAAGCGGATTGGCCGGACGTGATCAAAAATATATTTGAAGAAAGCGGTAAGGGTTGCCTATCCATAAGTAAAATCCGTTCATGCGCTTATCCATTGATCCAGAACATTTCCGAAACAAGGTGATTCAAAATGGTGGCCAGGGATTACTGTCGTGTTCAGCGGGGAAGTTAACGCACCCTGGTGCAAAGCATCGTCGGAAGCATCGCCTTGAAGGGATAAAGAATATACGCTTGATCTCGGCGAGTTTAGGTTCGATTTTGATGTGAATTTGAATAGCGGATTTATGCTCACATATTTCTCAGGCGATGAAGAAATGCAGAAACTACTAAATAACGATAAAAGCAACTGGATAAAAGATCTAGTGTGCAAAGCAAAGTCAGGCCATCGACATATCATCTCGTCTCTCAGTCACCTTTCCGATATAAGTAAGTCGTGACAGATCCGCCAGCACGGTCAGCTTATCATGGTTGCCTCAACAGAACCTGTCAGAGAAGCGATGCTGCCTGAGATCCGTGACCTTGTAGGCGAGCTTTTGGAAACGAAGGATTTTGAAAACGGTGACATCAACATACATTCATCCCTTCGCCTTCTCACCGCACTGGTGCATGACGGTAAGCCAGGAACAAGTTAGCATTTACTATGTCTCCTTACCGCTACCTTTCAGCCGAATTTGGCAATATGCTTGAGGACCCGGAACACAAGCTATGTCGCGCTCTGCTAGATAGGTGCCTAGTTCATCACGACGGTAGGGCTCGGAGGAGCAAATGGCGCCGAGGATTCAATCTGCTAAATAGGTGGTCGAATCATGATGAAGGTGCGGCGCTTACGGTCATCACTGATTAATGATTACTGGACCATCGCTAACGCTATCTGTGCTGCAAATTATGTGAACAGGATTTGATATACGGAAGGAAACAATGTTATTGTGGGACAGATATCATGAGCATCATGTCAGACAAACACGAAAGCCAGATACTATATCACCGTCACCGCGGCTGAGCCAAATATTTTGCTACACCAACTAGGCATACCAACATATTGGAACTTTTGGATTGCTTTCACCTTATGTATTCGCAATGTTTCTCCCTAATAGTATATTTCTATGCCAGAACATGTATGGGTCAATCAGGATTGTGACTTCGCATGCATTCGGAAATTATTGCTGACAGTGCATGACTCACTAGTTACTCGTATACTGTACTTTTTCGACCTTAGGTTCGGTCCCCTGTCCACCCCCCCTCACGAACCGAACTTACGGGGGGTGGACAGTCCCCCCAAAGTCAGGCCTTCGAACTTAGATGGGGGGACACACTGTAAAATGTTGAAAAATCCCCTTAAAATTTGCCAATAAAACCAAAAATGCTAAAACTCGAAAATCTTCTAAGCAACCACATTATCTTC
>NW_006913064.1:577901-685986 GCF_000271625.1 Coniophora puteana RWD-64-598 SS2 | reverse complement strand
CTCCCTAATAGTATATTTCTATGCCAGAACATGTATGGGTCAATCAGGATTGTGACTTCGCATGCATTCGGAAATTATTGCTGACAGTGCATGACTCACTAGTTACTCGTATACTGTACTTTTTCGACCTTAGGTTCGGTCCCCTGTCCACCCCCCCTCACGAACCGAACTTACGGGGGTGGACAGTCCCCCCAAAGTCAGGCCTTCGAACTTAGATGGGGGGACACACTGTAAAATGTTGAAAAATCCCCTTAAAATTTGCCAATAAAACCAAAAATGCTAAAACTCGAAAATCTTCTAAGCAACCACATTATCTTCTGTAAGACTCGGACACTTTGCGGCAGGTGATTTTCAAAAAATACAATGCAGATATGTGGAGTGAGATACTAGTGACAACAACAGGGACATGCCAACCTCAAGGCCAAACTCTTATGTCGAGTGCAGAACTCACAGGTACAGGCCTAAACCTAAGTGGGAGAGAGGAGAGACTAACATAGTCAGGATGATGTATACACGCACTTGATCATGTCACCCGCGAGATGAATATCGACAGCTGGATTGACATTGATAATGGGCAGTCTCAGTAAGCAAGTATGCGGAGTTCTGGAGGGGCCATGAGTCCATTGGCCTTTGTGGATAGGTGTTGGGCCGCCGCCGAGATTAATGCTGATGTCGAGTATCCCATAAGTCCTCAGAGATAATATTATTGTCTTAGCTAGTGTCGAGGACCCCGTCCCAATGTCTGAAGCTGAAGTATGAGCACAAACAGGCACGAACTAGCTGTCCACCCTCGGTTTGACCCCCCGAACCTATAGGGGGGGACAGACGGTTATGGAAGGCGCGTTAAAGCTCCGACTTCCCACGCTACCGCGAACCTAAGGTCGAAAAACTACAGTATTCAAAATTATGCCCGGCTTGGCATTGTACATGTTTGGCTTTGTGGCTGTGGTATATCTCTCGTTTTGACGTTAGTGCTCGGTATTTGTATATACGATGTAGGGCTCTAGATTGCACGGCAGACATTGACAGGCAGTGGGTCCACTCGTGTTCGGGTTTTCCTTTCCAGTACAATGCAATTGCGATCCTCACTGAGCAAAATGGTGGGACGAGCGCCCTAAGTGCCGCAGCGGAGCGCGGCTGCCTTGTACTCACTGATACATGTGCATGAGACACCAATGTCAACCAGACTGATGGGAGTGACCTTGAGCTCATATATACCAGCAGACATTGGTGCTGCCTACCAGACAGAAGCAAAGGTGAAATAAGCTTTACGGACAATAGCCATTACCTGAGTGTTCCAAAGTCTCACATGATAGAAAGGCCCAGCTACGACGTACAGAAGGTAACAAGGAACAGCCATCTGACTCACTACATCATTGCGCCTCGGCAATCCTCCACACAAGTCGCTCACCGCTGACCTCTTTTCTCCTTAGCGTATCCAGTGCGTTCTGAGCCCGCTCCAGCAACGTGTTCCCCTCAATGATCTTCTGATTGGTGGGTCGAATCGCACCCTCCTGGAGTAATGTGGGCATAATCTCTGGTTGAAGCTTTTCGGCATGGAGTTCATTCTGTTCACCGTCAACGTGTGTTAGGCGTCCGATAATAACGGCAACTTACATCGAGGTAGCTGTGCGTCCGAACGCCCAGTGCAGTGACGCCCTCCTCCCAATTGACTGAACCAGTAACATCGAAAGTGTAGATAGGGGCTTCTTCTTCCGACGCGTCCTTGATGATCACTGGCAGCAGCACTGCAACGATCGCTCCCCTCCTGACAATCTTTGATATCGGCGTCACGCTGCCATCGACACTGCCTATGCTGTCGAGGACGTATCGGACCTCCCCGCCCTTTAGTATGTTCTCCACAACGGCCGGGTCCCTGTAGTCGTACACCTCCGCTGCTCCCATCTCCTTGAGCGCAGCGTGGTGCTTCGGAGACGCCGTCGCCAGAATGTTCTTGTAGCCCGCCCACTTGAGCACTTGCACAGTGTACGACCCGCTCGATGAGCTCGCGCCCCACACCAGCACCCTCTCGTCCCTCTTCGGCGGCTCGTACCCCTCCCTCTTCGGCCACGGCAGCTCCAGCCCAAGATACGTCACGAGCGAATGCCACGCCGTCACGAACGAGTCGCTGACCGTAGCCGCCCTGCGCATCCCCTGTTCCCCCGCGTACTCCTCCGTCTCAGGGACGCGCGCGAGCAGGTTCTCCGGCACGACGACGTAGACCTGGTGCGGCTTCTCCTCGTTGCTGCGCCACGCAAACCCGAAGACGCGGTCGCCGACGCGCAGGCGTTTCACGTCGGGGCCGAGCGATAGCACGGTGCCTGCGAGGCCGCCGCCGAGGATCTGGGGCGGCGTGACGAGGAGGTGGCCGTCGGCCTGGTGCAGGTTCAGGGGCGTGGACGCGATCCAGTCGACGCGGATCTTGACCTGGTTCTCCTTGGGAGTGAGTGTCGGAACTTCGAGGATCTCGAGCTTGCCGCGGGGCGTGACGGTGACGACAGCTGGATGGGTGGGCATGGTGTAGTGTAGAGGGGATGAAGGAATGAAGATATTGAGGGACGCGTTTGGAGGTTGGGCTAACGTTCAGGGCACCTGAGCAAGATATAACGTGCTCAAACGCGATGCCTATGTAGGACGTGGGGCGCCTGCTTCGCGCTTACTCAGTACTGGTACCTTGCTTGATAATACTTGACGAATCCGTGAGTAAAGGTTAGCAGCCGCGCTCAATATCAAGCTGGACTTATGGTGCTGATCATCGCTATGCTGACGTGGAGAACGTCATCTGCGACTCTGGTATATGCAGATTCCTGGCAGAACATTTGGGTTGCCGTGGGCCGCTATTGCATTCTGCTATTGCTATGCCAAGACGTCGAGTCGAGGACTGAGTGCTGAATATCTGAGTGATCAGAGGTCGAAGCGAATGGTGAGAGACAAAATTGCTAGTGTAACACCAGGAGATGGTCATTGGAAAACATCAGAGGAAATCTTTGACAGCAAGTACTATGGTTTAAGGAACGGAGATCTAAAGCGGGCGCATCGGGATGCTCTTGTTTGTCTGAGAGTAATATAACGTGGGAAGATATATAAAGCCTCCGTCCCGGCGGCATCTTCCGATTCCCCGTCCCCACACGGTTGCTCTTCTCCGCTCCGTCCAAACTACTTCGGGATCGTACTCTTCTTCTTCCCGGTCTTTCATGATAGATATCATTGAACATACCTTGCCTTGCTAGAGCCTACTCATGCATTCATTACGGCCAACACACAAGAGAACTGGATAACGGATACTTCCGCATCTCCTACTATCGCCGGTCAGTGGTTGCACAGAGGATTGCACCATCATTCGCACCAAACCGTATTTTGCCACTTAAATATGATACCCTGTTCTCGCCCTTGTGTCACCTGTCCATCCTTCCCGAGACGGCCAAAACCTTCTCTGTTCAGCGTCAGTTTGGGCCCATATTAAATCCCAGGATATCCCTCGTCCTCCGTCTGAGGGCACCCACCACCTGGTCATGTCCACTGAGAAGCTCGAGAAGTCCTCGCCGAGTCCTCTGCCAGCAAAGGATGAAATCCAAATAACCAAGCAAGAAAACGCGCCCGGGTCCAAAGTCGACGCGGACCTGGGCGCCATCGACCTCGACCACCGCGCCCTCGCGGCTGCCGCGTCGAACGAGCACGCCGCTAGCGCTTCGGACGCCATCCGCACGCACTTCAGCGCGTTCATGTGGTGCATCTTCATCTGCATGGGCGCGCTCCTCTGGGGCTACGACGCCCAGGTCGGAGGTGGTCTCCTCAGTGTGCCTAGTTTCCGGCGCGACTTTGGTAGTATATACGAAGGTCAGCCTGTCCTCGCTGCACGCTGGCAGAGCGCGTTCAACAGCGTCAGCTCTGTGGGTGGTATCTTTGGTGGGCTGAGTCTGGGTGCTGTATCGGACAGGCTAGGGTACGTCGGTGCTTAGCGCATGTGTGCATGTATGCGCTGACATGAGTGCGTTAGTCGTCGCGGCGCTGTCGCGTTGGCCTCTGTCATCTCGCTCGGGGCGGTCCTCATCCAGTTCTTCGCGCCTGCGCACAACAACGGGATGCTCCTGGCAGGAAAGCTGATCAACGGCTACTCCCTAGGTAAGCCTGCAAGTTGTGTAATTTCACATTCGCACTAATCAAGCCTCGCAGGAATGTTTGTCTCCGTCGCCGGATCTTACTGCGCAGAAGTCTCGCCCCTCGCCCTTCGTGGTATCACCACAGCCTCTGTGAATCTCTGGATCGATTGTGCGTCCAATCTTGCTCAACCACATGTTACTTGTTCCTCATGGCTGACGTTGATCCGATCACCCAGTGGGACAACTGTGAGTGTTGTTGAACTTTGTAGTCGTATTCCAGCCCCTAATCCAGGCGACCTATCTTTAGCATGTCAAATGGCATCATCCGCGGCGTCGGCGAACGGACTGACGCATATGCTTATCGAATTCCCTTGTACGTCCATCTTCTCTATCAAGAATTCCATACTTCTCTAAGTGCTCGCCCGCAGCGCCCTGCAATGGATCTTCCCCGTCATCCTGCTCCTCGGTCTCTCCTTCGCCCCGGAATCACCCTGGTTTCTCGTGCGCAGGAACCGCAACGCAGACGCGCTCAAGGTCATCGAGCGTCTCTCCTCCGGGTCAGATGCAGACGCCCAGCTCCAGCTGCAGCAGATTGAGGAGACCATAGCGCTAGAGGACCATTTCGCAGCGACGTCGACGTATGGCGACATGTTCCGTGGCTCGGACGGGCGCAGGACGCTTATCGCAGTTAGCGTGTTTGTTCTGCAGCAGATGGCTGGTGAGTGGATGCGTGCATGTGCATATAGGCGCGTACCTGGAAAGTAGACGCTCATATTGGATTGTATTCGGGTCAGGTGTGACGTTCGTTTTGGGATACAGCACGTACTTCTTTGAGCTTGCTGGGTTCGACGACAGCAACGCGTTTGACCTCGGTGTTGGCGTGACAGCCATTGGCGTGAGTGTCTTCTCTGAGCTATGTGCGTCGGTCGACTGATGGGGGCCTTATGCATCGTTTTAGATTGTCGGCAACTCGATCACATTCTACACCGTGAACCGCTTCGGACGGCGGTTTATCTTCAAGTGGGGCATGATTGCGTGCACAACAGTGCTTCTCCTGATTGGCTTCCTCACCATCTCGTCTTCACAAGCGGCCAAGTGGGCCACTGCAGCTTTCGTACGCTAAAATTACATGCGTATACGCGTGTCACTGCTGACGCACTGACTGTACTTCTTAAGACCTTGATCTACAACTTCATCTACCAGACTAGCATGTAAGCGCTTCATCCTGATTGTACCATCTGCAGCACGATCTGATTTGTTCTCATCAACTTCTCAGTGGCCCTCTTGGATACGTCATTTTCGCCGAAGTCTCATCCGCCAAGCTTCGCTCCAAAACAGTCGGCCTGAGCATCTGCGTCAATTCACTCTGCGCGTTGGTCGCCAACATCGTCATGTCGTACCTGTACGTAACGATCCTAGCACCACCCAAAGCCCCTGCGCCCTCACTGAGCGCTTATCTTTCAGCGTCAATCCCGACGAAGCCAACCTGGGCGGTTACGTCGGCTTTATCTTTGGTGGTCTATCTGTGTTCGGCTCCATCTGGGTCTGGTTTTACATCCCTGAGACCAAGAACCGGACCGTGGACGAGTGCGTCGTCATACCATTCCTTTTCTGCGCACCTTTGTCTAACGCGGGTATGCAGGCTGGACGTGATGTTTGAGAAGCGGCTTCCGGCACGGGCGTTTGAGTCATACACGATCTACGAAGAGAAGGCGTAGTGCCCTGCGGAAGCGCCTGACCGCATCTCTTGTATGATGTTCCACCGCCACTTAGTATATCGTATCTATCTGCTATCTTGCTACTGTCTTAATGGGCGTATGCTTATAACACAGGTTCTGCCTTCGAACGTGTCGGTTCTTTTCTTCATTCGCTGGGATTCAAATTGCCCCGTTGTTCTCCCTTCGTCTGCCATGTTCGACCCACCCACCGTTTCGGGGACGACGTCGGTATTAATAAGCACTCTGATTTGCTTGGTAAGGAACTCAGTGCAAAGTGTGTTGGTAAGCGTAATCAGGGTTGCAATGCCACCGCCAGTGCATCAGAGGAGTACTTAACCTAGGAACTCATCCGTATGGACGACCAGCACTCGAACTCGTCCGTCTCTTTCGCACTAGCATCGCTATGGCCACCCACCCAGCAGTCGTCACTGTTACGCCCCGAGGCAAGCTCGAGGTCCTCGAGGTCCCGACGCTCTCTCCGAAAGCTGGTGAAGTCCGCGTGCGCGTCGAATGGACCGCCTCGACGCCCCTAGACCTGCACCAGAACGACGGCCACCTGCTTGTCACGCCTCCGCAGATCCTCGGCGACACCGTCGCGGGCACTGTTGTCGAGGTCGGCCCGTCAGACGGCACATCTTCACCATCCCTCAGCGTAGGGGACCGCGTCTTTGGCTTTGCATGGCGCACCAAAGAAGAAAAAGCGTACCAGCTGTACGCCGTCCTCCCGACTTACCTCCTCGCACGCGTCCCCTCTACGTCCGAGTTCGCGGGCGACGAGGGCCTGCAGCGCCTAGCGACCGTCCCGGACCCGTTTGTTACCGCGTGGCACACCATTGTCACCGACCTCGGGCTTCCCCTCCCGTGGCCCAAGCCCCAGCCAGGCTACGTCCCGCCCAATGCGGACGACACATGCATCCTCGTCTGGGGCGCGAGCTCCTCCGCGGGGCAGTTCGTCGTGCAGCTCCTCAAGTGGGCGGGGTACACGCGCGTGCTGGCGACAGCCTCGCCCGCACACCACGCCGCGCTCCGAGACGCGGGCGCGCGCGAGGTGTTCGACTACCGCGCGCCGGACGTTGTCGAGCGCGTTCGAGCTGCCGGCGGCGTCTCGCACGTCGTGGACTGCATCGGCAGCGCGCGGGGGAGCATCGCACCGATCTCGAGGATCGCGAAGCGGGGCGCGGTTGTTGCGATTCTTCTGCCTGTTGTGGTCAGGGACGCGTCGGAGACGGAGGCGCCTGAGTATGCGATGGATGTGCAGCAGGCTGCGCAGTGGGAGGACGGGGTCGCTGTGAGGGGTGTACGGACGCACCATTATCTCGACGTGAATGCTTTTGTTGGTTCAATGAGACTCGGAGTTACTGACATTTGTATTAGAATGCGCTGCACGCTGAGAAGCTGCAACCGGAGATCATGCCGACTCTGCTGCAAGAGGGAGCAATTCGGCCTACGAAGCTCAAGCTTGTTGAAGGCAAGACTCTGTTGGAAAGAGCACAGAAGGCTTTGGACATGATGAGAAGGAAAGAAGTCAGTGGCGAGAGACTGGTCTGGAGAGTTGCCGACTCTCATTAATCCTATCTTCGATGATCGTTAACGTTTTAGGCTTGGACGGCCAGAAAGGTGGTCGCTGACTCGTCTACGCCATGTATCGCTACGACACCGATGATACAACCTTAGTCAAACGTGTTATACCCGACAGACTGGCATGCATCAGAAAGAAAAAAAGTAGTCTAGTCACCTGTAGGTATCTGACAAAATCATTGTATCAGGCACAGTCAGGATTCTATTTATGCAATTGCAAGGAGCACACTGAAATGAAACACGGTCATTATAATATACTGGGATTATACGTATTGAGCCAAAGATAAACACATGTTTGAAAATTACAGCGTAGCTCGCAACTATTATGGTTATCCGGTGGGGATGACTTGGGGATAGCAGCATAGAATACAAGTAAATACAACAATTCGAATCACGGACGCCCGCCAATATTGCATCAATAAATCGGCTCCAGATGCGCCCTCCTTTCAAAGATATGCCTTCCTGGCCGTCGTTGAATCGACATCGCCCTCCAATATCTGGTCCAATTGATCCATCTGTTAAGACGATCAGCACGGTAAAACAAGAGCCGGCAGAGTAGAACTCACGGATCTGTCTAGTTCTCGGATCTTAAGACTCATCTGATAGGCTTCGTATTGCAGACCAGCCACCATGCCCTACGAGTCGTCCTTCAGCGGCATATAAATGACAAGAAGAGAGCAAGGTCACCTTTACTATTTTGTCGTTGATACCGCTATATGGCTCCAAACGCTTGGGCAGTACAGGAAAATAACCGAGTTCGAGCATCCGATTATGGACACGGTCGACGTGTGCCTCAAGGCTGGCGAAGTAAATAACGCGCCGATCGGGGGTGCTTATTGACAAGCTGTATTCAAGGCGAGAACATGAGCATACATGCGAGGAGATGTCATAGGAAAATAGGGAAAACGCATACATATCCTCCGGACTGAAAATACGCTTCTCATGAACGTGGTTCCAGATCTTGCGGTGTCTCTCAGATCTGTCCTTTCTAGCATCTAACCGAGCATACGGGTGTGCAAAGCTGAGTCGATCGGCGCGGGTCGAGCCGACGGGTGCGGCAGGGCTGCGAAATGGGAGCGGCAGCTTTGACTCGTCGCTTGAGAGTGTGCCGCTGCTGGACGGGCTGCCACCTGATTCAGACCAATAGTAGGGTGACGTCGGGAATGTGTTTGTCCCGTTTGGCAAGATTCTTTGGTCTATGTCGCCGCTGCTCGATGGAGGCGAGGAGCCGGTAGCGAAATCGATGTGCGAGTGTGAGTTGCCCTGTGGGCCAAAGGTACTGCCGTCGGATGACTGACTGTAACCCGAAGGAAATCTTCCGAGGGGAGGCATTTATGAAAGCGATCAAGGATGTCAATATAGTGTCGATAGAAACAAATAAGCGACTGCAAATGCAAGGGGAGGCTGGTGGCAGACGAGAGTTGGGAGCTAGGTGAAAACCAGGGAGCAAGGCCCGAGAGTTTGGCCACCCCAGTATTTGAGTGAAAAGTCCACGAGCGAGGTAGGAGAATTCGAAGAATCGAAGAATACAGTGCCCACTCCGAGTCGGAGCAGACGAAGCCACACGGCGGCTAGGCAAAGGATCGCCGTCTCGATCGAATTCCATGATTGCGAGCTCCGAGTGCATGCCCCGAGATCAGTGTCGGATCTGGCCACTACCAAAAGTGTAAAATTCAATCGCTTCAGGCAATAGACCTGCCTGGCTCAGCGTCGGAGGCTCAAGGAGCCCAAAGTCGGACAAACGGTGGAAGACGGGAGAACAGGCGGCGGGGGAGCACACGGACGCAATGGACGCAATCACCGCCTCCGACGCCGACTGCCCGAGGCCTTTCATTCCGCGCGCTTCCGTTCGGGGTAGTCGGTCAGCCCAAAGAGGCACAGAAGCAGCTGGAAGCGGTCGAACCTGATTCCGCGAAGTCGTCGAATAACGTCATGAACGTATGTATCGCCCTCAGACGATTCGGGATGGCGCTCGTCTATCATTGTTTTTCTCACGATTCCATCGCGCTCATCGGGTGAGTCGGACGAGTCCTACGAGCCCCAGCTCGGCCCCAGAATCAAGCTTCTTTAATTGTGCCCCGTTGCGCATTACGAGCGCCGAAGTTATCGAGATCGAGATCGAGTTGAATTTCATTGCTCTAGTTGTTACTTGCCCGAAAAATTTCCCGGCGAACCACCAGTACTTCAGCAAAAAAGGAGAGTCAACGAGTCCAAAGTAAAACTCCACCTTTAGTGACTACCTTTACGCCGTCGGCCTTCAGGATCGCGTATATGAAGGATAACTTGCAAGTGCCTCGCGAATCATACTGTTCTCTACGATCCACTCCAAACGTCAAACGCAAACGCAGATTTGATCCTCAGATACAGCAGACGATCGAATAAACAGTTCATTTGAACTCGCCCGGCGTTTCCCCAGTTCCTGACAGCTGCCGTGCTAGTACTAGTGGCTGGATGGTTGTCACCCTCGGGATCGAGGCAATCTCGTCAGATCTGGCTGCACGGGAGAAGCCCTGAGAAGCCAGTCTCGGTGCCACATCTAAATTATAACCTCTATATCGGCACAGATCTGGGATCCTCCCTCGGAACGTGCATGATTCATCTGCTCTGCCGGATGGCTCAGAGCGCTTACTTCGAGTAAACCATTTAAAGCGACGCCTTGCCGTGCACAGGGATTATAATCCACTGCTAGCGTTAATCGGGTTGACCTTGAGGTATACATAATGCAAGCATGGTATAGCATATAATACTGAGAACCTGCGGTAAAAGTGCGGGACAGGCGTGCTACAGGATGCAACATATCTAGAACATGGTATCGGTGTTCGTGCTGGTGGAAAGGGTGGCGGAGGTGGCGGGGCATGTATAATAATTAATGGGAGCACGTTGAGAACCCAAGAATGGCTAAATGTCTTCCTTCGGCTCTGAAACGTTTCCTGGGCCTTCCGCAGAAGGACACGGGCTTGTATCCAGCTCGCAAAGATCGTCCTCGGCCAAGGAGGTTGGTGAACTACAGTTGCTAGCGACGCTGCTTGCTTCCGTGCTGGGAGGTGAAGAGCAGCTCGAAGAGGAGTCTGTTCCTTCGTCGCCAGCCAAGAGAGAGAGCGACGGCGAAGTCAATCTTTCAATAGGATCCTCATCGCCGGATTCCTCGTCTTCAATAATAGAACTCTCCTCCGAATCATGTACGGGGCTCAAGCCCAGTCCGGAGCGCCGATCCACTCGTACAGGGGAAGATGGCATAGGAAGTTGACTAACTGGCAGGTGGATACTCTCGGGGTGCGCAAGGTTAGCGAAGACAGGCACAGGGACAGCTGGGCAGAAGTCAGCCAACTTTACTCGTAGTTATTTTAGCGGATAAAAACAGACCTTCCTCGGAAAGCTTCGTCACCCCAATTCCAGAGACGGCATCGTGTCCGGAGATGTCCAAATGATCGGGTGTGGTCAGGACTACATCCACATGGGTTGAGCGGTCGTGTTTTACTGGACAGTGATTGTGAGTTGGTTGCCCAAAGCCTGAGAAGGACGAAAAAACTCACTGGAGGCATCGAGATCCGCGAGCTCCTGTTTTGCACCTGCATGCCTGTGTATGATCCCTTCCAGGATCTCCACCCTGGCCTGATACATCTCTGCCTCCGTCTTGTGGTCATAGGCTGCGCATATCAGGGACTTGTTCTGACCAACGCGTGATGTGAGCTCCGTCTCCAGCCCCCGATTCAGAGTAACCAGCCTCATGTTCTCCTCATCCAAAACTTGCTTAGCCTCTTTCAGCCTGACCAACTCGCGCAGCCGCACAGCCGTGTCCACCTGCGGACGCGGTGGCCCCCGTCGGCATCCACACATGCACCTCCGGAGCACGCCTTGCAGGCGACGCACCTCCGCATCCACCGTCCGCCGTTCGTCCCGCTCGCACGCAAGCGCGAACTCGACCGAGGACAACTCGCGCGCAATCTTCTCCTCGCGCTCACTTGCCATCTCGACCAGCGCATGCATCGACCGGAGAGCGCGCTCGGCCTTGGCAGAGTTCTCCCCGTTCTGCACTGCGAGTCGGGCATTGGAGTCTGCGAGGTGGGCGTTATGCTCCGCACGCCGAAGGGCAGTGGCCACACGCTCCCGTTCCCGCTCGAGGTCTTTCTTGAGAGCGTCGACCGCGTCCACGGCCGGGGTTGCCGGGTCAGAGGATTTGGAGACTGCACCGCAACGGTCCTCGGCGAAGGGGAGGGCGAGCTTTAGGATTGCGTTCTCTTGTTCAGCCCTTTCGGCCCGAACAAGATTCGCATCCGCCTGTCGCTCAGCCTGCGCCTGCGCCGATAAAGACAGGTCGAGTTCCTTGCTGGCCTGAGCAGCGGTCCGCTCGCTGGTCCGGAGCTTCGTCTTCGCCTCGTACGCTTCTTCTCGAAGAACCTCGTTGTCCGTGTCGATCTTCTGCATGCGAGTTCTTGTGACCTGCCTGTATGCTTCGAAGCCTTTTTTCAGCGCGGCGTTTTCTGTCTGGAGTACGTCTCGGTGTGCTTTGGTACCTCCAAGTTCGACGGCAAGAAGACGTTCCTTGGTTTCAGCGAGGCGGAGCTTGACTTGAAGGCGGTCTCCAATGGAGTCTGAATCAGAATGTATACGTCGGACTGCCGAAGAGGGGCGAGTACGCAGACTGAGGAGCAGGAGGAGAGCTAGAGCGGAAGCGGGCATGGCCCAAAAGAGCGTGAAGGCAAAGACGGACAGGAGGATGTCCAAAGCGGCGTCGGAGAACATATTATGTAGTAGAGAGGATGTGGTGAAAGCAAAGACGACATGCGAATGGCGATGGAGGCTGGCCGGGGTAGAGGCCGCCAAGTGATGCGTCCGTCCGGGTTGAAACCCCTTCACAGCGCAGTGAGAACATCAACTCGTAGGCCAGAGGGGCATCCACCCATGTCACAGAGCTCAAAGGATCGTCCATGCAAGGCGTAAGCTAT
This sequence comes from Coniophora puteana RWD-64-598 SS2, assembly GCF_000271625.1. Taxonomy (NCBI): domain Eukaryota; kingdom Fungi; phylum Basidiomycota; class Agaricomycetes; order Boletales; family Coniophoraceae; genus Coniophora; species Coniophora puteana. The sequence continues at coordinate 673,644 of NW_006913064.1, read as the reverse complement.
TTGAGGGGATACATGCACATCACTCTTTGAGTCCCTTCTACGAAGCTGCCATCTCTGAGGCCTATCACTAAGCTGAGCATCAAGTATCCGGGACTCTGAATCTGGAACGATCAAGATGAAACAGAGAGGATATGTGAATGCGGACTAGTAGTGCCATGAGTTCGGAGACATGAGTACTGGTATAGCAAAGTTGAAGCCATGTCGCGCAGGATTATGAACTTCGTTGGGATCACCGAACCGGAATCTCCCGAGAAGTGACACTTGCTTACGGTCGACCGGTCAACTACGTTCGCTCTTCAAGTTTCAAAGCTTCATTTCCGCATCCTCATTGTTTGTGACTCTGCAAGACAGTCTAATAGACCTCTTTTTTGGTCGCCGTTATTGCTAGTTGAATAGCGTAATTGACACTCATAAATCAGCTTTCTTAAACGTATAAGAAGCAAATTTTCTCGCTGGCACTCTTTCCTCGAACATTACATCAAGTCTTAGGTACACCCAAGGTTAGCACACGCAGAAACGTGAACGCCAATGACTACTCACTCATCGATCGTACGATCCTTAGTCTCTGGGATGTAAAACCAGGACCATATGCTTCCGAGAACAGCAAAGCCTCCAAAAATGAACCCGACGTATCCGTTCAGGTTTGCTTCGTCAGGATTCACGCTGATAAGAGTGCCCCATGTCAGTGTCCTTGTTGCTGGTGATATCAGGGAAAGGCGCTCACAGATACGGCACAACGATGTTTACAATCATGGTACAGCACTGGTTTGTCAGGATACCCATGCCGACTGCCTTCGATCGCAGTTTGGAAGACGGGACCTCAGCGTATATGGTGTATCCGAGGGGTCCCCTGCCGTCAAGTCTTCATCAGGAGCATGTCATGACGATGGCCTGTGATACACGTACAGCCCGGCCTGGTAAATAAACAGGTAGATGATGACCTGCAACAAACCATGTCAACATGTGCTCGTGTGCAAGACGCAACACGCGGAGGGATCGGGCTGACAAACGCAACGACACCAAGCCTCGTTCCCTCTGTGGTGCGTATTGACAAGAAGCCGATCAGGAGGTTCACAAATGCGCATCCGTACAGGCTTGCGTTCCATATCGTGCGACGGCCGAACCGATTTAGCGTATACAGCACGAGCAGGTTGCCTGCCACCTGTGTCAAAAACGCATGGTGAAGTTTATCACATTCTCTGCGCTATGCCAAAGCAAGACGCTTACGCCGACAGCGGTGACAACGAGACCAAGATCAAACGAGGCGTTATCGGAGAATCCCGCGAGCTCGAAAAAGTACGAGCTGAATCCGATGACGAACGTCACTCCGGACGACTGCTGCACGACAAACACCATGCACGAGATCGCAGTCCGTCTGCGGTTAGCACCTGTTGCCATCATTCGTAACAGTAATAGTCATAAGAGGAGATATTGTGAAGCGCAGCGCGAAAGAATGCTCACCGCGAAACAGGTCCCACAACCGCGATGTCCGGGCGTAATAATCCTCCAGCTCGATCGTCTCCCGGATCTGCCTCAGCTGCAGGTCGACGTCCGTATCGGTATCCGCGACTGCCTGCGCGTTCGCGCCTCCGACCCACGCAATGACCCTGTGTGCGTCCTCCATCCGGTGCTTGCGCACGAGCCACCACGGCGACTCGGGTGCGAAGGGGAGGCCAAGCAGGAGGATGACGGGGAAGATGAATTGGGTGGCGCTGCGGTAATGAGTATGCGGAGCGCTCGGCGACGGAGATGTTCAACGAGATGAAACTTACAACGGTATGCGGTAGGCATACGCATCCGTGCGAGCGCCTGCGCCTCGAATGGCCGCGTTCGAGAGTCTTGGAGTAACGTCTAGTGTGCGGAGCGTTGCAAGTGGGAGTTCACTTACAGCTGACCAACTTCACATGTTTCGATCAGAATCGGTGCTCCCAGATGCATGATCGGGGATGGACTACTTACATGCGACCCAGAGGTTGACGGCTGCCGTCGTGATCCCGCGCAGTGCAGTCGGGGAGAGCTCGACGCAGTACGAGCTAGACGTTGCGACGTAGATCCCTATAGCACGTGTCGATTCCGTCAACTTCAATACAAGCAGCCCTGGCTTACATGTACTTACCCAACGATATGCCGTTGATGAATTTGCCCGCCACGAGCATCCCATTGTTATGCGCCGGGGTGAAGAACTGGATGAAGATGCCGACGAGAGAGATGATGCCACAGATCCCCACGGTCCCGCGACGTCTAGTTACAGGCGCACCGAGACCATGAGCTCGAAAGCGTTCATCATCATAAACACGACAGCCATGAGCTCACCCGAGTTTGTCGGATATGATACCGACGGACAGACCACCAAGCATGCACCCGACCGAGCTTGCACTGTTGAACGCACTCTGCCAGGATGCAGCAAGAATGTACTGCCCGCCCGACTCGAACCCAAAGTCACGGCGGAACGAAGGCACACTCAGCAATCCTCCCGTAATCTGCGCGTCGCGGCCTTCAGTTGCTGCCTCGAATACATAGATCCAATACACAGGGAACTTGAAGACACACGCACCTGAACGTCGTACCCTGCAAGAAGAGCACCGATGCACATGAACAGACACCAGAAGAAGGCCCGCCAATACAGCCGGATGGCCTGCAGCGGCGAGAGCGCACGGTCTGTTGCCGCTGCCTTCGCCAGCGCTCCAAGCGCAGGAACGGCAGGTGAGGATGTGCCGCGCCCGATCTCTTCGATGTTCTCTACAGCCTCCTTGACATCTGACATCGACGTCTCTCTCCTTTTCTTGCGTTCATCGGCAGCCATGGCGGAGTCGAGCTCGTGGGGACCTATCCAACTCTCAGTTCGCGGTGGGGCTTATACGGGGTCTAGAATTATCACGCAAGACATATAGACCACATTTCTCCGGATAAGATGTACGTCAAGGGGGTCATGAGACGCAGGGCAGGGCCTGTAGCGGCGGAAGGGCTATTCATAGCATTTGGGCGCGCTAAGTCGAGCGCAAGAGCTGCTGACGGAGACGGAGAAGGACAGCTGACTAGCCAAGTTTTTCGCCGAGACCCAAGAGTGTCAGAGCCGTTTTCTACTGGAAAAACAGATTTGACGCTGGTATAAAGAAACCATGAGGTAAAAAAGGACAGCCTGACGGCCCCGAGCATGGATGCGGCGGTGTGAGAGAAAAACGCGCCCTCAACGACACGGTCAGCTGATTGCCTAATGTAGAAGGCGGTCTTCCTTAGGCGGCACAATAGCCCCTGAAAGCAACCTGCTGCACCATGCAAGTACTACCTTGTGTTCCATATTATGTGGGTAAAGTTAACTGTAATCTATAGTAGACGTGATGGCGGTCTACAATCATTCTATGTGAGCAAGCTGATCTCTGTCATTTACGGGAATTGTCTGTTCAGCCCATCGTAAATGAGGAAGATGACTGCGCTGCTTGGAATGGACCGCGCAACAGTGATCCCACAGCCCGCATACAGCCCACGGATGCCCTGCGCGCGCCACATATCCTTCGCCGTGCCCAAGAACGTCGGCCGTGGCACGCCAGGGGCGCGGGGCCGCAGCTCCTCTTCCGTCTGCATCGCGCTCTTCACCGAATCCGCGGGGAAGAGCGACAGGTTGAACACTGCGCCCGCACACGCGCCGCTGACGGCCGACTCCCAGGGCAAGATGTCTTTCCGGCCGAGCTCGACGGGGGAAGACGACTTGCGGGCGCGCCGCTGGATGAGCTTGAGGCCTACGTACTCTTTGCACGCGAACCAACTTGCACAGCCGCCCGTCTCGCGGATGAGCGTGCCGGTCTGCCCGAGCCAGAGGCCCCGAAGGCCTTCTTGACGGAGAACCGACATGAAGACGGATATTGGGCCCGGGAGGACGCGCCGGGTGGGGACACCGAGGGTAGCCGTGGCTGCAGCGCTGCCGGGTCCGGCAGGAGAGGTGGAGGGTGCTAGCATCTGGACTTGCATCTTGCATTTGATGAGTTCTATAGGGGTGCTGCACGCGGGAACAGTGAGTCATGAAACACATTGCTGTTGTCAACATTGAACGCACAGGACGAAGGAGGTGAAGGCACCGGCGCCAGCTCCAGCCAGAGAGAGTTGTGCGAGAGTCGGGTCCTGCGACATTGGACGTGCAGTAACCCAGCGTATGAGGTTTTGCAGTTCGCTATACACCAAGAACAGCGAGGCGTTCTCCGCCATAGCTCCCACTACGGGTGCGGGCAAGCCCTGTGCACGCGGATATGTGACCCTGACCACGCTTTCAGGAAGGTGCGACAACATGGACGTACCCTATACAACCCTCTGATACCTTCATTCTTCCACGTCTTGACAAGACAGTCAACTGGTCCGTTGAAGCGTGCTGATGTGTCGAGAACTTGTGATTGCAGGCGAACCTTGGTCAGGTCAAAGGGATGCTCAAACACTTTTGAGACCATTCCTGCGATCTGGTTACTTATGTTGGCAATTCAGAGTTAGAGTGAAAGCTCGGACGTACGCTGCCAAAAGTAATGTCCTTGACTGCACGCATGGCATTGGAGGAGCCGGGGTGGTCATCTGGCGTCCAGGGAATTGCATCGGGTGCTGCTTCCATTGTTCAAGACAGATAAAACGCTTTGACGACTAATTGCTTGGAATTAGACACGCTAGGACGGGTTATTGCAGAGAGGTTTGCCGTGGTAGGGGGGGCTGCAGGTGCGGCGGAAACACGAGACGTGTTTTGATGCAAGTTATATCGGCTTCTACCGATACAGGATGAAGTGCAGAACGTTGCGGATACTGCGACTAGCTGTAATGGCCCCAGGCGTCGGCAATGAGTACAAGCTACAGCAGTTGAACGTTGAAGGCTGTAGTCGGTGTAGCAGGAGGAGGAGGCCAGGAATTGCTCGGAAGCAAGCCGAGTTCCGGGGCGTATTGATTGTGCCTTTCGTCATGTCATCGTCTTCGCCATGGCAATCCTCGTCCTGTCATTGGCTCGGCTACATGACGCGCCTCCTCGTCCATAACTCAAATCTTCCTCCTCTTGTTGGTCGACTTCAACAACTCTTCAACATCGTCCACGCGCATGATCAGCAGCAATCCAACACCGGGCCGTGGCCAACTCACGGACCGTAAGCCATCGCCGATGCTGACCGACGCTACGACTAGCTACGACTGCAAAAGTTTGCATGTTCCTATATGCACACCAAAACTCGTGATTACACTTCTTACTCCCTCTAACTGCCAAATGCCCCTTGTCTCCACATGAAGCAGCTGGGCTCTGAACTAGTATGGCCCTTCGTCATAGGAGAGACTAAAGCCTCGAAGTCTTGACGACATCCTCAGTCCACCCTAGTGTCGCGTCGTCATTCCGGATTTGTGCAGTCACTGCAACGCCACTTGGTTGGATTACCGTCTGGTGATGTTCTGATCAGAACATGGACTATCAGCTCAGCCACCAGGCGGTGAGTTGCCTGAACGTTTCACCGGGGCTGCTTATTGTCAGCATGTGGTCTCCACACTCTGGCAATCACCGGCGCTGGACCTAACAAGTACGTGTCCTTGACATTCTGAAAAGCTTGGGTGGTTACCACAATCCGGAGTTATGTCTATCCGCTCTGGACCGCGTCCGCATCCTACAACGACTTGTTGATGTCGAACTTGTATACCCATCGTATCCATTGCACAGGTCTTGGACTTTCATACATGCATCAATCGTCAGTGCGTCTTTGCACCTCATCGGGGTACCTAACCTTACGAAGGAAAGTAGGGTCCCAAAGCCGCTAAACCTCCCCAAGGGCCCAATATCCCATTTACAAACATACGTCGTCTTCAGAAAGGCCTTCCAGACGCAGTTATATTCTGACAGATACCAATGATGGGATGTCAGCGCACTGTCAACTTTATTTTGTGTCCTGAAATGCTGGGGTACATAAGGACCGCCATTTCATATGCCTTTATAAATCCTCCTCTGCCGTTGTCATCACCATTTCTCCTCGCGAAAGCAGCTATCGCCATCGCCAATGAATGCACCGAAAGGCTGGGCAACAACGGGCTCTCATCCTGACAGGCGTGTTTGGACGCGTCTCCTCGGGCTGACTGAGGTAGGATTCTACCATGACTTGCTCTTCAACAGTACTGCAGACACCGTCATGCACGTTCATCTCCGAACCATCGACCCAAGTGCAGGCCTCTTCTCGCCCGACAACGTCCTCCGAGCATGGTCATCTGTTCGAAGACGCTTTCCACTCATCTGTGCACGCATCGAGGAACAACTCCCTCCCCACTCGTCCTCGACGTCGACCCTGGACGCACGCGAGCCCCGGCCCCACTTCGTGATCCGCGAGGCTGACATCCAGGAGCAGGCAGAGAACACGCTTTCACTCGGAACTGTCGCATCTTTCTCTGATGCTGAACGTTTTGTTCAAGCAATCGCCGACGGGTCTGCACATCTTTCCCCGCATATGATTACGCGTATGCATGTCCTTTGGCGGCAGGACCGACCCGCGGGCGCGGAGGCGCATGTCATCTTTGTGATTGCGCACTGTATCACCGATAGTGCCTCCACGAGCACCGTGCTGCGAGTGTTCTTTGATACCCTTGCGTCGAAGGAAGACTTCCTGCACGCGCCAATCGAGGAGAGGCTCGAGATGTATCGTCCGCTGGAGCAGACGCTGAGATATCCAGCGGGACTGAGTCAGGCGGGACGCAGGTGGAGAAGGGCGATAGGATGGGCGCTGCATTCTGTGAGGAGGAGAGGGTGGACGGTGCGTGTCTAGGAGTTTCATTACAGCAGTCTCAGAGCATATCTGATGCCGGCCTGACTCAGGGAGGTCACACTCTGCCCCGGAACCTGACCACACACTCAATCTCAACGCCAGCTCGTTCCCGCCTGTTGGTCCACACCTTCACGCGAACCGAGTCATCTCGCTTCTTAGCGAGCTGCCGACGAGCGGGCACGACGTTTAACTCGGCATGTTTTGTACTCGAGCAAGTCGCACTCGCCCGCGTCTTGGCTCGCCGTTTCTTGTCTGGTGCAATGTCGCCTGAAGAATGGGCGTGGAGAGCAAAGGAACCCATGTTCATCTTCGGCCCGCTCAACCTGCGTCCATATCTCGAGTTCGGCGGGGCTGGGTACGAGGGCGGGGGCGCGGGTGACGTCGGCTTCAACATCAGCTGGTACAGCCATGTCATGCCGCACATGCCGCTCGGGGTGCTCGCGGGCGTGGAGACACCCAGCCAATACAGTGGTCCGCTGTTCAGGGGCGCGCCGCCACCAGTCGCGCTATTGAGCAAGGAACGGTTCTTTCACCGCTCTACGCTGCTGGGACAGCAAGTGGAGAAGTTGTTCGGACATCATAGGTTTGTAGATATCGTCTGTGCAGGTCACAAAGAGCCAGCAGATGTATCGAGGATGCAGGCAGAACAGTGGATACGTAACGAGCGGCAGATCAGGAATGACGATGAGAGGCCTAGAACGGTAAGGCCTGACGACGTCCCACAAGGACAAGTCGTGCTTTCGATTGCAGGCTCTAGTCTGGGCGATGTGAGTGACATCGGCATGCGGCCCCGAGATCATGCTCACGAGTGCAGATGGACCTCCAGATTCCCCGCGCGTACCCTCTTCCTTCTACCCATCCGCTATCACCCCGTTCTCGTATATCACACCCGGTGCGCGCTGGATACTCGACATCACCTTCACCGCCATCCAACGAACATAACGACACCGAGCCGAGCCTGATTGTTGACTATTGGCGCACCCACCTGCACGCTCGTCCCGTCGAACTCTATATCGGCTCGGTGATGCGTCACGAGCGGATAGAGCTCTTCGTGTTCTATGACGAAAACGTGTACGAGGCAGGGGTCGTCCAAGAGTGGCTGGACGAAGTCGTACTTACGACTCAATCTTACTTGGGCGCCGAAAGAGGGGTGCGAGAAGTAGAAAGCAAGATGACGCAAAGTAGGTTGTAAGGTACGTCGTCCGCGGATTGTGCGCGGCTGCGAGTCTGAGAATTTTGGAGACAGCTTGAATATTGTATTACGGTGTATCCACGACCATCAATGAATGTCACACAGATGCTTGAAGGACAATCAAGCACTCCATTCAAAACGCTGGCGTTTTGGTTTCCTGAGAGTCCAGCGCGACCCTGGCTTCATCAAGCTCGTGAGTATTCCCAGCGTCGTCCACGTGCGACCGCATCCCCATTGGCACCCCGACGCTTCGGCGGTCTGTAATTGACAGTTACCGGACCACGCGAGTTGACACACCATCCAAAGTCGGGGACTGCGCCCCCTTCTCTCTCCGCGATCTTGAGAACACGGTGCTTCTTTCAATTCTTTCTCTTTAGAATGGAACCACGCCCGCTGGTTCGTGACGCTGGTGACCAGGAATACGCCCACAGTTTTACTCTGGGCATCAAGGAGAGCGCGACTTCCCTTGATACACCTCCGCAGCAACCTGGACGAACGGCGATTATCCTTGATTTGACGATGAGGTCCTGAAGCCCGCCGTTTTCCGATGGGCCGCTATGAACTGGCCTCAAACTGCAATGATCACAGGATGGTTCTTTGACTCGTTGCTAGCCCACGAATCCACTTCCTGACGTCAACATGTAACGGTATTTAACCAATCCACATACGAAAGAACCCGCCGAAGCAATTGAATACTGAGGGTGTGTCAAAGTTCAAACGGCCTCCGCGCCTTGGATATCATGCTCACAATACACTTCCTAGAACGCATTTATAGCTCAATCCCAAGAGTTTCAATATTGACTGGCATTTCACACACGACCCCTCTTTCGGCACTCTATCCTCTCCAACATGCAGAACGCACTGGGATGGGCGACGGAGAACGCAGAGCCCGGCAGGCGCGTCTGGTCGCGCCCCCTCGGGTTGACCGAGAGCGCTTTCTACTACGACCATATGTTGAATGGCACCGCTACCACGTCCATGAACGTCCATCTGCGCACCACCGACCCGTCTTTGAGCATGTTCTCACCAGAGAATGTGCGCCGCGCATGGAGCTCAGTTCGTCAACGATTACCACTCCTCTGCACGCGTATCGAGGAGCGCCGCAGTCCTTCTCCCAGTACCGATCTCGAGGCGCAGGAACACACACCCCACTTCGTGCTGCATGAAGCTGACATCCAGGAGAAAGTATGCGAAACATTGTCCTTTGGAAGCGTAGGGGACCCAGAGGAAGTCGACGCGTTCATACAGGCGATCCAGGACGGCCCACGGTACATATCCAGAAATGCCATCTCGCGAATGCACATCTTGCACAGGGCCGATTGTCCCGCGGGCACCGAATTGCACGTGGTGTTCGTGTTGGCGCACTGCATCACAGACAGCTTGGGCACTAGCACGGTTCTACGGTCGTTCTTTGACACGCTGGCGTCGAAAAGGGAGCACCCGTATCTGCCTCTGGAGGCGAGGCTGGGCTTGTACAGACCGCTAGAGGAGAAGGTGTCGTACGGGGACCTGAGCATGGCCCAACGGCGATGGAGAAGAGCAATCGGGTGGGCAATCCATTCTGTACGGAAGAGAAGCATCAAGGTGCGTTCCCGTCTTCGTTCAATAGCCTCACACACAGGTATCGTGTTTGCTTACTGACACCACCAGGGCGGCCATACGCTCCCCTGGAAATTAACAACCCGCTCCGCGTCAACGCCCGCCCGCTCGCGACTCCTCGTGCACACCTTCACGCGTGGGGAATCCGACCGCATCATCGCGAGCTGCAGACGCGCACGCACGACACTCAACGCGGCATATTACGTTCTCGGCCAGGTCGCGCTTGCGCGGGTCCTCGCGCGGCGGTATCTAGCAGGCGAAATGTCCGCCGCCGAGTGGACGTACCGCACGCGGGAGCCCATGTTCTTCTACGGCCCGCTGAACCTCCGGCCGTACCTCGAGCAGCCCGAGGGCGGGACGGGCATGGGCGATATGGGCATGCACATCAGCTGGTACGAGTGGGTGCTCCCGCACATGCCGCTGGGCCCGCTCGCGCGCGTGCGCAGTCCGGGGGAGTACACGGGTCCGTTGGCGGACGGTGCGCCTCCGTTCGAGGCGCTGATGGGCCGGAAGCGGTTCTTTCATCGCTGTGCGCTTCTTGGCGATCAGGCGGACAAGATGTTCAGGCATCCCAGGTTCGTTGATGTGGCGGTAGCCTCGCACGCGGGCAGAGCTGCAGCGTCGAAAAAGGCAGCGCTGGAGTGGCTGAAGGAGGGAGAGGGCATACGCAAGGATGCGGAGGAGGTAAGACCGGAGAGGCTCCGAGACGGTGATCATGTCTGTGCACAAAGCGGATCAAGTCTGGGGGATGTGAGTTGTGCTAATAGCTTCTGTGTTGAGAACGATGCTGAAACGAGCAGATGGATTTCCTCATCCCGCGTAAATATCCTCTGCCTTCGACACATCCTCTTTCACCTCTGTCTCCCAATCCAAGTCCAATTAGAGCTGGTTATCCGCCTTCACTCGAACAATTCGTTCCGGACCACGAAAAGCACCCGGCGCCTAACTTGTTCGTAGACTATTGGCGAACTCACCTCCATGCACGGCCCCTCTCGCTTTACTTCGGTGCGGCAACACTCCACCAAAGGCTGGAATTCTTCGCATTCATTGACGAGAACGTTTTCGCGGAACAAGACGTAAAAGAGATGGTGCGGGAGATTATAGCTGCGTCGGAATGGTATCTGGGGAGGGATGAACGAAAGGTGGATGCAATGCCTCTGCAGAGCCGTTTGTAAGCTACCCAGCGAGTATGGACAGCCGCTAAGTCATCGAGCAATTCATTACACGAGCACTCCGTACATGAGGGATCATAGACTGTCCAAGGCGATGCAACAGTGGGAAACACTGCGATCGATAAATACCACACCTCAAGATTCTCTATCGTGGTAGTTCACTGAACCTTGCATCACTCACTTCTCCCGCGCTATGACTCGATAAGAAATGACGGCCTGTTGCCGTGATGAGGCGGCGGCTGTGGAAACTGATATCGCGCCTGTTCGTCCTTTCGAGCAGGTGAATCGACCGGCGGCTCTGGCAACTCGCGGACCTCGCGTTTAGAGAACGGAGAAGAGTTGGTACTCCGTGGTTTATCCTAAGATAGATTTAGATAAGAACTTGCATTGGGCTTGACAGCCGGGTCTGATGATATGCTCACCGTACACTCTCCCCCCGTCAAATGCCCAAGCTTGCTATCTTCAATGACAACTGACAATGGATTGAACAACTGCACATAATCAGAGGCAGCTCACCACGCCAGGGATAGGATAATCACCTTGGTCCCACTTCTTTGCCTCTTCAGCGTCCCTGAGGCCCGATCCGGAGTTCGAGTCCCATTGTCCGCGTGACCATTATATTTATCGTTGGACTCAGAGGTGCTCCTTGAGCAAAGGAGCTGTAGACGCTCTCGTTTGATGTCGAGATACTCGGTCACGACTTCGTCGTAGCGATTGTGCATCTCTGCTAGGTCCCTGCGAAAGCCGGCTGCCTCGTTACGAAAAGCGTCGCGCTCGCGTCGCACCTCGACGAGATCGGCGAGGAGCTTGGCTTGCTCGGCGTGCATTTGTTGTATAACCTTGCGTTGGCGTGCGGTTGCGCTCTGTAGCTGGTCGATAATGGATGTGGCATTGCGATCGAGAGTTGCCATGCTGCAGATTTTGGGCGTGTGGTATCAAGGCTCAACCGGAGGAGGGTTTAGGGTATACGAGTGGGGTGTAGGGAGAGTACTGATGGCTCCTGCTCCGAGTGGGAACCCGTATATAAAGGGCTTCAGTCATCGAGCGGACTAGCATCGCGGGCATCGCCGTCCGCCACTGTCCAAGATTGCGCACAAGAGCAAGCTTCGATGCGAGGTACTGAGAGGCTATGCGAGTGTAGGTTCATGCCAGTCCTGTGATGGGCTGGGACTATTTTCGGTCGCAGTGCTCTCAGGATGGGAGCATCGGATTGGATGGGCTAAAAGGAATACCCACAGCAAGGTTGTTGATCGTCTTGGATGATGAAGTGAGCCATACTTGTAGCCAACCTGTTCGCCGCATCATGATACGAACTTCGGATGCTGTGGCCAAGGCGGAGCAGCGCTAGGTGTCAGTACTTCAGTGTCTAGAGATTGTGTACCTGGCATGTACTCCGGTAGATGTCAGTTTGCCGAAGAGTCGTTCTGAACACTAAAGCTCAGAGAAGCGTGTAGTGCTGTTGTCTTGTCGGGGTAGCCTGAAGCTTGCGGTACCGTCTCTTGAGGCATCAATCCGTACAGATGCATGGCAAAGCTGGACAATACTTGTTGATTGTTCAATGTGTGCATGGAAAGAGATCACGAGATGGGCAATCAGTGTCCCCGTAGTAGCAGGCGTGGATCACGAGCGCAATGTGGCCCCATCAGCTTCGAGTTGTGAAATGAGAGCGGGCCTTCGGCGGGCTGAAGGAGGTTTCCGAACTGCACTCGCGACCGGCGTTCAAGGTCTACATAGTACACGTACTATTAGTGAACGGACAACGTCTGCTGTTCTCGCCTGCGTAAACGTTGGTCCGTTAGTACTTAATCCTCACCTCGTCTGAGATTGAGGGTGTAAGAGAAAAAGCAACACAGCAACAACTTCACAGCATCGCGAAATATGTTTCGGTAGAAGCCGTGACAGAAAATGCCATGCACGTGACCGCGTCCTGACGTGCTTGCACAGCCCTCAGGGGCTTGCAAGGGAGGCCTCGTGCACTTGCATAAACTTACCAACGGCAGCACCACGTTCATCTCCCATTCATCCTTGTTCGCTGCCCAACACGTTGTGCTTGTCCAATGCAGGAAACACGGCTTCTTCGACAGCTGCCTTCTGGGCTTAATCCTCGTTGTCCACCGGTTGTCCCGGCTAGACAGCGCCTCAAAAATATGACCCCATTTCGTCATCCCGAATACAAAAGCAGCCATTTAGTCAACAGCTAGTCCAACACTCCGACCTTCTCATCTCTCCAACAACCTTGACGCTGGATAATGCTCCAGATCATTCTCCTCTACTCCCTCTTCATTAGTGTTGCAAACGCTTGGCAACTTGTCCGAGAGTATTCAGGACAGAACTTCTTCAACGGTTGGGATTTTTACGGGTCTTGGGATAACCTGACGCAGGGCAAGTGTTCTGTTACTGTCGCTCTGCCCACAGTCTTAACTCTTTCAGCAGGCAACGTTACATGGGTATCTCAGTCTGTGGCCGCGAGCCAGGACCTGGCATACGTCAACAACAATGGGCACGCTATCCTCAAGGTCGACAACACCACTAACGTCCCGTCTGGAGGACGGCGCAACTCCGTCAGTCGAGCGTTCCATGACCCCTCCTTAAATATAACACAGCCTATCAGATCCGGATCACATCCCAGGACACCTATGCACTCGGGAGTCTATGGATCATCGATCTTGATCACATACCATACGGGTGCTCGGTACGTGGCTCCACAGCGCGCATACACTCCATAACTGACTTCTCGCAGGTATGGCCTGCTTTCTGGACTTTTGGTTAGTGCTTGCATTCCCACCTCGGAGTCACTCGTTATTCAACCTTTTCTATGATCTAGGTCCGAATTGGCCGGAAGACGGCGAGATAGACATCATCGAGGGGATCAACCTCATGTCGAGCAACCAGATGGCACTCCACACGACTTCGGGCTGTACGCTGAGCTCCACAGCAACGCAACTAGGCACGACCGATGTGACGGACTGCTCGTCAGCTGCAGGCTGCACGGTGACGGAGACATCGAATAGCAGCTACGGAAGTAACTTTGAGGGTGGCGTATGGGCAACACAATTCGATAGCTCAGGTATCTTGTGAGTTTGAACGAAATTTTCATGGTTTCAGCGTCTCATCCCCTTGGTCCCCTCCTTCCAGCATTTGGTTTTGGAGCGTGGGTATACATGGCTTGTCCTTACTTGATCGTTACTGACCCTTGACCACTAGCGCTCAAATGTACCCTCGTCCATAACGGGAGCGACGTCAACATCGTCCATCGATCCATCTAGTTGGGGAACTCCCCATGCGAACTATTCATCCAGCACATGTAATATTGAACAGTACTTCAGTCCGCAAAATTTGGTCTTGGACATCACACTTTGTGGTGACTGGTACGCCTGGCAGATTTATTTTTAAAATTCGCGAACTAAAGGGATCCTGCATCTAGGGCTGGTCTCAGCCAATTCTATAGTTCAACGTGCGGAAACTCGGGCCCTACAGGAAATTGTGTATGTCTCTCTACCTCACGTCTGTTGCGCGTACGACTCATTTTCTTCCAAGTACCAAGACTGCGTCGTCGGCCCCGGCAGCCCGCGGTACGACAACGCGTATTTCGACATATCCTACATCCGCGCGTACAGCAATAGCACCGTGCCAACTGCGACCGGCACTAGCGGCTCAGCACCAGCAACTGCCACCGCCACCACGGTGAGTTCATCCCCGGCTGCAGGCGCTTCAGGAAGCGCATCCAGCTCCACGAGCACCTCCGTCACTCCCTGGGGCACCAACAACGCCTTCTCGCCACCGAAGTGTCGTGCCACTCAGAATCCTGCTCGCTCGAAAAGGTCTACTCCGTCTCTTGCTCGGACCGTCATGTCGCGCGTGCATGGAGTTGCTAATAGAGCATACCGGACTTGGTTTTTTTAGTGTTTCTATTTCGTGGCTCTTCTTGTATTTTCAGTTGCATATTCGACGTTGGGTTCATAGATACCATGGCTATGGCATAGTCGTAGCAGTAGAGAAAGACGTCGCAAGGGCAACGGGCGACGTTATTTATACAGGATCTATGTTATTTCTTGATGTATTCAGAACACTACAGACCCTTTCATCCTCGTGCATATATCATCCATGTAATCCTACTACTATTACTTGGGGGCTGGGAATGATTATAGATGTACATACAAAATTGAAGCTAGCTTGCATAATAGCGCCAAAGCTCATGTTATTAAGGCAGAAGGCGGTCAGGTTACTCCTTTTTCGGCGAGCGATGGTCCCTTTGGTGGTCTTGGTACCTATTCCAGAGTTTGATTGTCTCCTCCCTGATGTCGTGCCCTGTCGTGGTACGGGTAATCAGAACGCCAGGATTTGTGCGATGATCAACATACATACCTTTATCGAGCCGCTCGCACTTATCTAGCAGATTTCCAAACAATGGCCGCTCGTAAAACAGATTCGAGCAAGCGTCTGCGAAGGAGTATATTTGAGTAAAGATAGGCCGCGAAGTAGATTATGCCGTACCCAGAGGCACCAATGCGATCAGCAAGCGAAGAGTCATGCAAACGTCGTATTTTGTCTGCATGGCGTTCTCGTCCGCGAGAATCTCATCCAAGATGCTCGCGAGCTTGGGCAAGAACTTTGCCCTGACAGGCCCTGCCGTCGGATTCGATGTCATGAACACTACGGAAGAAAGCTCAGGCTGAAAAACTTGCCTATCGTCACGATCGTGCTGAGCGGTAGTATGAGGTTTTGATCGCCGTCCTTGGTCACCTTATCTAGCATCGGGTCCACCAAGTCGTCCACGACGCCGTCGGTTATCAACAGCTTCATGTGATGAGAGTCTAGAAAGGAGTTGATTAGAACAAGTTATCGGTATTGCGGGGCTTCGGACACTCTAACCTAGTTTCGATATCAAGTCGAGATTTGCCAGTCCCTTGACGCGTTGCTTCCGATCGCTGGAGTTTTTGATCATGTTCACGGTGTCCTTCAAAAGGTCCTTCGATTCCGGGCCATGATATACCCTCTCTCGGAATTCCTCTAGTAATGGTTGTATGAGCGACATGATTCGGAGAGTGGGAGAAATGGTTCTCACTGCTCTGTGCGAACATCTTGCTGAGTACGCTCGTCCACTCTGCCTGCATTCTCTCAGCGGCGGGCAGGACGAAAGTACCCTCTCGAAGCATCTTGGCGACAACCTCGGGTGCATTCGACTTTGGTAAGGTGTCGGCAAAGTTGAATGTCAGGTTATCCGCCCGCACGATCGCTTTATAGACGAAGTAGACTGCCTGCAGAGGTTTCTTCTTCCACAGCTTGCCAAACAGCTCATCGTATTCCTTGCTCGACATGCGCAGTTCCTTCAGGCTGAGACGATTCAGTTGTCCCAAGAGCTCTGGCTTGTGCTTGCCGGCGCTGATGATGCATATGCAGAGGCCCATCATACGTTCCCGAGCTTCTGTTGGGACGTCAGCATTTACAGAGGTTTGTAATCGAGACGACGTACGTTGACAAAGCCCGGCGTTCTTGTCGCTTAGTGAGAGGATGGCCTCGGTCGCTGCCATGTATCCTGTCTGCGAACCGAGGAGCCTAATAATTTTGAGAAGGAATTTGCTTCTCATCATGTTCACGGCGAAAGTTTCTGTAGAAAGTTAGCGAGTGATTTGGTGGCATGCTGACGGACTATGGCAGACCATTTTGCATCAGACTAATCAACGAGCTTATAGCCCATCTCCGGTCTGTGAAGAGCCTTTTCACAAGAATGTCTACCAGTTTTGCAGGGAACTGTCTTGAAACGAACATGTCCATGATGTCAGCTTTCATGATAAGAAGATCGTTAATCGCTGTACTATAAAGCAGCCGTAGTTACTTACAGCGCTTAGACAACTCCAGGATAGTGTCCATCGCGGTAGATAGCACATACAGACTCCCTTTTTTTGCTGAGAGGAGGTTCTCAATCGAGCTCACCAAACGCTCCATATCATCTGAGCGGCTTAATTCATCTATAATGATGATGAACGTTGATTAATTTTTAAATCATGAAATAAACGCACCGAGTACTGTCAAGCCCTCCTTTGTTTTTGTCTTACTCAAAAAGGTGATAAGGCGCAAAACTGAGACCATGATTAGTTGGTCTTGGAAGTTATCCGTCAGATTTCGTAAGGGAAGAGGGATGTGTGATTCAGTACTTTTAGGATCCAGTAGTTCGACCACTCGAGGGAATGCGTTGTCGATCTTCAGAAACTCAGATACAGGCTCAGGTCCCTCTGCTTAACTGTCAGCGTACATAAGCCTGAGGAAACTTCTCGAAACTACGTACTAAGTGTCAGTAGCAAGGCAAGGGCCTGCATGCTGTATACTCGAACTGCGATGGTATTGGTAGAGTTTAGACATGCCGAACAATGAAGTAGTCTTTCGAAGACATCCTTTTTGACGATCTTCTGGCGGAGTGAGGGATGGATGCAGAGCGGACGCAGAGAGGTGCACGCCCGCTTTTGGTACCGATCATCGGATAGGAACAGCATCCCAAGGGCTTTGTCTGTTATTCTGCTAGCTTGCTCCTCATTCACGAAAGGGTAGCCTGCATTCAAGTTGAGCACTTCGTCATCATAGCTGCTGGAATCTCATGGTTTCACCTAGTTCACAGTGTGCGACGGCGGAGCTCAGACGAACCAGAGGGTCGTCGCAGCTCATGAGCTGTGTCAGTTTTTTGTGAGGCATCGACCCGTCCGAGGTGACGACCGTAAGCAACTCCCCGTGTCCTACAGAAATCAGTCATGAGCAAGAATCATGGGAGGATCACTCACCAAATCTCGCCATAAATGCCAACTGGTCCACCAGTGCTAGGACGCGCTTCAAGTTGGACAAATCATCATTACACAGGGCGTTTAGCAGTTCCTCCGTCTCTCTCCGGTGCACTAAGTCCTTCTCCCAAGCGTATCCAAGTTCTTTAAAACGCTTGTTGCCGTCTGGATCACTCCAGTCAAGCTGCTCCGGCCAGGATTCCCACTCATGCTGGAATGATGCTCTTGGTCTATAGTTTTCTCCCAAGAGGACTGAGACGTGGATCTTTTGTCCCGGAACGATAACGCGCTCGCCACCAAAATGAGGCCTGTAGTAAAAGTCAGCTTTATAAAACATCAAACAGTATAGCTCAGTTTCCAGCTGACCGGCGAGTAATGCCGTCGGCTTTGCTAGAAGTGTACGAAAGCCGCTTCATCGGCAGCACCTCAGCAAACCACCAGGCGGGAGTCAGAGATTCCGTGGGCCTCTTGTTCACCTGCTTTAGCAAGCTGTCCTTCGCAAAAGACATGGGCAAGAACTGCAGCCCAGCAATCTCGGCCTGCTTTCTCATCCACAGAAGCGAAATTCCCGACATCTCCAAGTTGTGGTTGGTCATATTTCCTCCCCCGCTAGAAGTAAGTTAGCGGTAGTAAGGTTTAGAGCATGGAACTGGCTGACACGTCAGAATGGGTTCCCGAGAACCAGACTTCCTTCACGTGCGCGAGGTCGTCGCTGTCCGGAGGCGATTCGTGCTCAACCATCTTCTCCCAAGGAGCGTCCTCGACGCCGTGCTGGTTGTGCCGATCTCCCATACCTCCATAGACGTACTCGGGGAGGAACTTGACGCGTCGCTCGTCTAGAGCCAATGCATGACGAAAATAACAAATGTGCCCGCAAGAAGTTGTGAACGGTAATGGAGTCTCGCGCACGATGCCTACAGAAGAAACGGTATCCCTGTAATATGTTCATGCCATTGAGTGCGACCTTACGTGCATGCTACCAAAGAGATCGTACCAAACGCCGACGAAGTGAACTGGAACGTCATCGTGACTGAAGGTACGTTTGAATATGTCGGCTTTATCTCGCCAGTTGTCTTTGCCTTTCTCAGTTGTCGAATAGTTGTGCTCTGAGTAGAGCTCAAATGCGCTATCGTGATTCATGGACAAATGAGTGACAGGCTCAGTGAAGGTCCCAGGCTCTAGCTTACAAGGGTGTCTGCCCTATGTGCCCAGGCATGAGCAATCCAACCTGGACGACTTGTCAGCTGAAATAGAAGAGGGTAGCTGTAGGTAGGATCAAGCATGCCTTGCGTATCATGCCTGCGACCGCCCTGACTTGATAGGCACCTCTGGAGAAACCTGTAGAGACATAAGATAGCAGTCCTTGATAGGACCAACCCTAATTTCACCGAACAAAAAGATCTTGTCTCCGTTCTCGTATTGTTCGCATAGCCACTGGTACGCATTAATGATATTAGCTTCCACATCCCTGAGCTCATAGGTTAAGTGGTTAGCTGAGAGGGGGAGATATTTGGCGTACCATGCGATGGCTAGATCAATTTTACTCGCCAGCTGGTTCTTCCAATAGGCAAGCGAGCGTGTGGATGGCTTCGCTGACGTGCCTACGCCAGTCACATAGTGCGTTATCTGGGGTATGTCACTGTCTGTCTTGCGAATCTGATCAACGAGCGCGATGACGTTCGAGTTCTGAACGAAATGCATGTGAGCCATGAAAGTTAAACATTCGGAATACTGTGCACCTTCTCCCCGAACTTTTGCGACGTGCCGTCGATGCAAACGATGAGGTTTCGATTACTCTTGGCACATCGGCATCCTCGTTGCTTACGGCGGAGAAAAGGAAATGCCTAAACCTCTAGATTCCACTATGAGAAATATCAAGGACTTACTGTTGCCGTCGCGGACGAATTTCCTAGAGAATTCGTGGTGTCACTCGACGCCATGACAAATCTGGTGTAAGAAGAGTTTGCGAGAAGAAATGGTTCTGAGGAAGTACGTGGACGTGTTCTTAAATGCCCCCCAGATTAGCGCTTGACATCGTGGAATAACATCCTCGAACGGCCGACGTAGCAAGTGGAGCTGCTGTATGATATCGTTCATGTGCACAATGCAGTTCAACCTGGGGCACTTACTGACAACCTATCATCCCAGAGGTTATTTACGGAAGCGAACAGGAAGCGAGTTGACATCCAGAGCGCTCCCAATAGTCAGGCTCTCCACGTCACCGGTCACCAACATGACGGAGGCTTTTCGAAACTTGCTCTGTGTGACGGAGATCGACCTGGCATGGGCTGACAAAATTTGTCGGTAAATAGACATATAGGAACGTTTCGCTGCCATCGAATGAGAACAATATGGATGAGAGCAAAGCTTGTGAGCATGTACAAGTCCTTGAGCCAGAGATGCGGTGCATCACAAAATATAGACATCATGTCTCGGAGAGTGTAGATGTCATACTTCGGCATCTGTAACAGATCTCCGCTGGTCCAATGTGAGAAGACCTTGGGAGTCAGACAACTGGTCGCTGACTCAGAGATGGCCTTCAAAATCTGGGCCCAGAGCTAGTCATCACAGAAGTTAGAATATTGAGCTTGGGTGAATTGTCGTCTACAACTTGGCGGCCTCCACAGAATATCATTTGAGAGTCAGAGGAGGTCAGATATGTTCACCTCCTGGCCAGCTGAACATTCAACGGTTGAAGTTGCGAGTGCAATGTGCATCCCAAAAGTAGCCCAGAGCGCAGTGAAGAGCTTCAGTCAGTGTACAGTGTAACAGGTTGTAACCCCATGATGGTTGTCTGTCGCTCGCTCGCTCGCGGGGTAGGTGAGAGAAGTGTGAGACCATTCTTGCGCGTGAACAACCCAATGGTCCGGAACGCTCCATTGAATCCCCGCTCCTACGGAAGACGCATCTCTCTATAGGCATCATCCACACTTACTCATATAATAACCATAGACGCATCTTCAAATGTGCGCCAGTGCCTGGAACATCACACAAGAAAATGAATCTGAGACCCTTGCTGACTAGTAGTGGCGCAAGGTTTGCGAAATCATCAATCACCTGTCCCACACTTGACCCAAATGCTCAATTTATACGCGTCGTTGTATGAGGGATATAAAGTAACCAGGACTTACCTTCCTACGCGCTAGCAATACGTATCTAGCATGGATTTGGATGAGAAGCCCAAGGATGTGCAGGAGCAGGCTGAAACGATCCCCCATCTACCAGCAGGCGACGCGCTCGCGGAGGCAGCGGCCTCGGAACATGCACTCAGCTCATGGAGTGCTATACGGCTCTACTGGCGCGCGTTTCTTTGGTGTGTGTTCATGTGTGTAGGCGCGATGCTGGTTGGATACGACCTTCAAGTGAGCTGTGTTCTCTTCGACTTCCCGTCCAATTAATTGTTGTCTCAACTAATCAAAGGTCACCGGTGGACTCTTGAGCGTGCCTGCTTTCCGACGTGACTTTGGATTTGAGAGTCGTGGCCAGTATATCATATCCGCGTCATGGCAGAGCGCTTTCAACGCTACGAGCGCGATTGGAAGTATGTTTGGTGGGCTGTCCGTCGGTTTCGTGATTGAGCGGTTTGGGTGAGCTTTCTATCACCTAGCGCATACCTCTTGATTAAACCTCTTTGTCTTGTCTACAGCACTCGCAAGACAATCTTGCTCTGCAATGTGATCTCAATAGGAGCCATTCTCATCCAGTTCTTTACACCTGCTCATAACAACGGGATGCTCGTCGCTGGAAAGCTAGTAAACGGACTCTCTTTGGGGATGTACATATCCGTCGCTAGCACGTACTGTGCTGAATTGGCACCCATGGCTTTGCGAGGGTTCACAACGGCAAGCGTGAATCTCTGGTTTGCACGTATGTTTCATCTGCTACTGGTATGAGGCGGCCCAGACTGACAGTCTCGAAACAGTTGGCCAATTGTATGTGTTTGCCATCGCAACAGCCAGAGACTTGCATACAGATGACGGATCTACAGGTTGTCTAATGCTTCTATACGTGGATCAGGAGCACGTCTAGACAAGTACGCGTACCGGATTCCATTGTTGGTATTTTCACGAACGCCTTCCTCTTTTTTACCTGACAGTACCCTAGCGCGACTCAATGGATCTTTCCTGTCATCCTTCTCGCCGGACTACCTTTTGCACCCGAATCACCTTGGTGGCTAGTGCGTCAGAATAGACTCGAAGAGGCCCGCAGGATCATCGAGCACGTCGGTGGCGGACATGCGAACTCCCAGCTGTTGCTTCGTCAAATCCAGGAGACCATCGAGCTCGAGGATTATTATTCAAGTACTTCGAAGTTTGCAGATATGTTTAAAGGTAAGGAATTCTCAAACGATTCATGGCGGTCGGCTGACAGGGAACGTGCTCAGGTCCTAATCTGCGCCGAACGATCATCGCTGCGATGGTATTTGCAGTGCAGCATGGCTCGGGCATAAATTTTGTCGTGGCCTTCAGTTCTTATTTCTTCGAGCTCGCCGGCTTCTCTGATAACAAGTCGCATGATTTTGGCCTTGCAGTCTCCTCCGTAGGCGTAAGTGCAGCTAACTTTTCGTTCTTTCGATACTTATGACATCACCGCTATGTAGATCCTCGGGAATCTCTGCACGTTCTATACCCTGAACCGATTCGGGCGGCGTACGTTGTTTAACGCGAGCCTATGGTCGTGCACCATCGTGCTCATGATCATAGGCTTCCTGTCGATATCAACCAATGAATCGACCAGGCTCGTTATCGTTTCATTCGTAAGTCGATAGCGTGTTCGCATGTTAACACTCAGTGGCTCAACTTTCGCTTTCATAGATCATCGTCTACATGTTCTGTTATCAATGTGGAATGCTAGTAATTTAAGGTTTACAAAGTATCCGTTTGGTGCTGACACGTCTACCATATAGTGGACCTGTGGCATACGTGATTTATGCTGAGGTACCCTCCGCCAGGCTGCGGTCTAAAACAGTCGGCCTTGGTGTGGTCACGAACCAGGTCTTCACGCTGGTGTTCAACATTGTCGTCCCATATCTGTAAATATCATTCTCTCATTTCCATGAACTAAGCGTTAACATGAGAGCGTAGAGTCAACCCCGACGAAGCTAATCTCGGTGGCTACGTTGGCTTCGTCTTTGGTGGCCTGACCATTATTGCGTGTGTGTGGGTTTGGTTCGCCATACCGGAGACGAAAGGACGCACAGTTGATGAGTGAGCCGTGTCAACTCAAGCTGATCGAAGGGAACGCCGAACTGACTGCGGACCTACAGAATTGACATAATGTTCGAAGAGAAGATTCCCGCTCGCAAGTTTGCGTCGCATCGAATGTATGATAATGATAAGCGAATGTAACGTCCAAATATGTATGACTCCTTGACTAAATCTCAGCATCTTGCTGCCGCGTTTGCTGGAGCAGGGAAACTGCTCTGGCGGTTATGCTGCCAAGTGGGTTACGCCAGAGAGCGTGTGATGGGTCTCGGTCAGCGTCGCATCCCCACCGCTTGTCGGGTGCTGCAAATTATTCGCCATGATTCGTCTATGCTCAGGTGTGCTCCATGTATGGGCGAAAATTGGCGGTAGTACATTCACAACTTACAACGGACGAGTAGGCGACGAGGTAAATGCTTCCGCTTGGCCTTTTCCCTGTGTGTAGTGCTCAACGCTTACGTTCCACTACACTTAAGTGATCCCATCATATCGTTCAAGCTCAGTAACATACAACTGGAGCAGCCCTGTCGACTAGTATACCGCGTACGAAGAGAGCTGACTACGTCAGCTGGGTTTCGTCATATGAACCGAGAACTCAACATCAAAGCAGGTGCCCTCCCTTGTGCGCGCTTCTCTGACCGAACGCGTCGGAAGACTTGCTTCCTGCCGTGAGTGACGGGCGCCCCCCCCCCTCCCTACGCAGGATAAACGCTCTGGTCGCCACCCGTTACAACAGCAATCAACACTTCACCAAGCTATTTTCTTCCAGTGACAACCTGCTCCCTATATAAACCATGAACAAACGGGTTGACGATCTACTCACACAAACCCCTGGACATGGACTGCCTCTCTGAGCTGCTACCTCCTTACCTTCAAGCTTACCTGCAGTCGTCATCGTCGGTCGTAAAAATTGGCTCTGCTGTCCTTGTAATTCTTCTCTTATTTGCTATCGGCAAGGCTGTTGCTCCTCAAAAGTATCCTCTTCCACTACCTCCTGGTCCCCCTGCGAAATGGTTCTTCCAGCCCCCGTTTCCTCCGCGAAAGTGAGCTTCCATTTCTCTTCAGGAGAGATTCCACTTGCTAAGGTGCCAACTCTTCACACAGTATCGCGCACACTTTGTCAGATATGACAGAACGATATGGAGCTGTATATACCATCAAGCAAGGCCGAAACGCGTTCGTTATCATTGGGCGAATGCAGGTATGATGCGGTCATCCTTGCCAATAGTATTTTGCCGAAGTCTGAAGTTTGTTAGCCAGCAATGGACATCATGGAGAAGTCCGGCGCTTCAAGTGCTGATCGTCCTCGCAACATCGTTGCTAATGAGTTGCTCACGCAAGCAGGTCGCTTGCTTATGGAGAGTGGGGGAGACCGTTTCCGCAGGATGCGAAAGTAAGCCTTCGTACTTGTTTCAAGCGACTGGTGACTCAGCTGATAATAATGCAGGGCCGCGCACATGGCTTTGCAACCCAAGGCTACAGAGAGCTACCAGCCCATCCAGACGGCCGCTGCAAGGGCCGTTATCCTTGATTTATTGAGGGATCCTGATAATTTTGCAGAGCATATAAAAGGGTATATATGTTTACCTTTCACGTAGGCTTAATTCTGACGTCAAGACGTATATTCTGTCAGATATGCCTCTACGGTTATCCTCAAGGTTACGTATGGCAAACGCACCCCTACTTCCTTCCATTCGCCGGAGGTACAACGGGTACATCTCACCCTTGGACGGATACAGTCGACCTTCGTTCCCGGAACGTACCTCGTTGAGCTCTTCCCGTTTTTGAAGTGGTTCCACCGGCTCGGAGGCATGCGACACATCTGCGACGCACTAGAGGAGAAGGGGTTCAGGAGGGCGAGCCGCGTCCTGGGTGCATACGGGTATGAGATGGCGCAGTGGAAGAGAGAAGAAGAGGAGCTAGCAGCGGGGCAGATGGCAAAGGTGAAGAAGGACATGGTAAGAGTTTTAATCTGCTTCTAATTGAGCTTGTTATTGAGGTGTAATCAATTGTCATTTCAGGAGGACGGAATAGCAGGGCCATCGTTTACTAGGAACATGATTGAGAACCGGGAAGTTCATGGACTGGAAGAGGACACAATGGCGTTGCTCTCCAACGGCCTATTCGGTGCCGGGAGCGATACTGTGAGTTGCCCTGCAGCCCATTTGTTCTCCGCATTTCCTAAAGATATGTACACCTAGACTGCACTTGCCCTCATCCATGCGATCATGGTCGCTGCGGCCTTTCCCGAGGAGCAAGCGTGCGTCCAGGCCGAGATTGATGCTGTTGTAGGGTACGATAGGGCTCCGACGTTTGAGGACCATGATAATCTACCTCAACTGCTTGCATTGGCGCAGGAGCTGCTCAGGTTCAGGCCGATTACGCCCATTGGTATATTTTCTACTGCCTTTAAGCTTTTCGTGCTAGATTCTGACCTGGTCGTCTGTAGGTTTCCCCCACAAGGTGAACAAAGACATTGTATACGTAAGTGCATCACCAAGAGATTGATGATGGGCTCAACATTGCTCTAGGAGGGCTATCTGATCCCCACCGGGTCGATCATCCTCGGAAGTCACTGGTACGCCAAACTTCGGGGGTTCTCATTTTTGAACTTAAACTTACGAGTATTTATTGCTAGGGCAATTTCTCGCGACCCCGAAGCGTTTTCTAACCCTGACACTTTCAACCCGCAACGATGGCTCGATGCAAACGGCCAACTGAGGACAGACATCAAGTACTTCTCGTTCGGCTTCGGAAGACGGTATGTGCATCTACCTTGTTCCTCTGCGTAATATCGCTTAACTTAACTCTGCCCACCGCAGTGTCTGCCCAGGCCAACACGTCGCAAACCGCTCCATCTACATCAACCTCGCACTCATATTTTGGGCGTTCCGCATCGTGCCCAAGCCCGGGTACAAGCTGGACTTGGACTCGTGGACGGACGGACCGGTATCGCGGCTGCCGCCGTTCGAGGTTAACTTTGAACCGAGACAGAGCGTGGAGGCAATCAGAAGGGCAATGAACGAGCTGGTCAGTGGAAGTGAGGAGGATGAAGAGATGTAGTGAAGGGTCCCGTAGTTCATCAAGGACGTGTACACAGCGCACCATATAATATTACCACTCGTACCCAACTTCAAAGTCGTTGCGCAATAGCGCAATTGAGTAGTATGTTTACTTGGTGAAACTCGTCGGCCATCCAAAGGACACTCTGCGAACGAACTTCAAGGTGCTAAGCGGACCGTCTCAATAAGTACTTCTGACCTTTTGCCTATATCGCCAATCTAAATCTCCATGCATCAAAGCGTTAAGCTAATTCGATCAGGTTCAATTATACCTACCTTCGTGTGTAGGATTACACATATATTGGTCTTCAGACGAACTGGACCGTTGATGAATCACACCGCCTATGAGTCGACAATATTACGATGTCATTGGCCGTAATTTATCGAATGGGAGGTAAACTAGAAAAACCAACTACTATCATCATTCTCCAGTAAACGGCGTCCGCGTCGAACCGGAAGAGGTATCGGTAATAAGATTGTCCACAGCGCCCACAAAACGAATCCCCGCGCATACGTCTGTCGTATGCCCTCATGCAAGAATGAAGAGGAAAAAATGAAAAGAAATGCAGTCGAGATGGGTGTCAAACATCGTCAATGACAGTATCGAAGGTTGCGGTGAAAAGAAAGGAAATCCGGGAAATTAGCCTTGGATTGAGGATCAGAAGACGCGCTGGCGCTTGATGTGACGGCGGTGCTGAACTGTACATAGTCCGTTAGTACAACAAGGTCAGAGCACAATCAGCAAGCGTTCAAGGCGCCCGTGCATACTCAAGCTGGTGCTCAGAGCGCGAGCACAAACGTCGCGAGGCCAGCGATGGCCACGAGGCCACCGCTGACGGCAACGCTGACAAGTGCACCGTTGGAGCCTGATCCAGAGCCAGAGCCGGATGAACCTGTGCCCGATGAACACGAGCCAGACAAAGGCATGAGTATAATTATGAACACGAAGGGAAACCAAAACGAGAACCAGAGGAAGGGGAACCGGAAGAGGAGCCGGAAGCAGAACCAGAACCAGAACCAGAACTGGACGAACCAGAGCTACCGGAACCCGACGAACCGGTGGGAGAGGAGCCGCTCGATGCGGAGGTTGAGCTGGGCGGGGCAGCGGCGGCAAGGGCTTGGATGGGGGCCCACTTGGCGTCCGAGTTGGAACCGGAAGGGTTGAAGGGGAGGTAGTTAGCAGCACCGCTCGAGGTCAGCTGAACGAGGGAGTTGGAGGAGGCGAAGTAAGTCGCCTTGGGGTCCTTAGTAGAGGGACCAGCCATCTGAGTGGTCGAGTTGGACTATGGGAAGGTGTGAGTAAGCGAAAAATCCTCGGTGGTAAGGATTTATATACCATGACGTTGACAACGTAGGTAGCAGAGCCATCCTGAGGGACGAAGGCAAAGTTTTGCTGAACCTGGAGAAATCATGAGTTGCCAGTGAGGAATATGATCAGTGTGCAGTTCATACGGTGTTGTCGTCCATGAAGAACGAAGTCGCATGACCAAACTGGTTGGGAACTGCACCGTTACCACCAGAGACAGGGTATGCCTGGGGCGAAGGCTGATACCAGCTGTCTGCACAACAATTGAGTATTCTGAAGCCTGTCCTAGTGCAGGAAGGCGATCTCACAGTGGATGACGAAGATGTCTTCCTGGCCAGGGCTGAGATTGGGAACATCAAGGAAGTGGATATGGTTGTTGGCGATGACCATAACGGGGTTGTAACCGCTTGGGTAGGGAGTGTTACCGACGTTGTTCCAGGAGAGAGCACTGCCGGTCGCAGCCTTCTGCTGGCTCATATCGAGATTCCAGAGTTGGTTTGCGCTCATGGCGTCTGGCAGGATTAAACGATGATGAACGGATCAGCAAAACACTCTAAATGCCGAGAGACCATGACCTTGGCGTCCTTGGAAAGTCAAGGAAGTCAAAGCCATAATATTTATACGCACAGAAAACGTTGGTATCATGGTCAAGGATAGCGGCAAAGTTGGAAGGGTCGAAGCCGTTGGTGGTGACCGTCTGGGCGGACCAGGACTTGGCGGTCGCGTCGTAAATATAGACATCGGAGGGGTTCTTCGAGTCAGCGCTCATGACGTAGATGGCGTTTTCATACTGGAAAGAGTTTAGTGCGTGCTATAGCTAGAGGGAAGGCAAGCGGGGCGAGTGTACCTGAGAGAGGTAGCAAGTGGTATTAGTGCCATCAAACGGCCTGCAAGATTAAACGTAGTGAGCTATATATAAATAGCGACGATGGGATGTGGCTCACGGGCGACCCGAGGTGGTGATTTCAGACGCCTTGCCTACAAAACGAACACAAATGGTTAGTCCGCATCTAGTGCTGTAGGAAAACGCTTACCGCTTGACCAAGAGGACTGTGCTCCCGCATTGAAATCCTTGCCGTCGAGGCCGAAAGCGAGGAGATTCCAGTTGATGTCGAAGGCCACACAGGGAGATGCGCTGACGAGCGCGTTGGAGGATGCGAGCAAAAGAGAGACGAGGGTGAGAGTAAACATGGTTCCAAAGGAACAGGTAGAAGACGAAAGGTAGAGAGAGGTGAGGGAGGCGGGAGCGTGGTCAAAGTAAAGTGGAAAGGTTGCGATAGGTCGTGATGGTCTCCCCGGTGAATTCACCCCACCTATATTTAGGCTGGGCATCATGCCGGCATGCAAGCGCCTCAGAAGCGAATCTATATTTGGAGCATCTGTCCCCCGCCAAGGTCATTCGACAGCAGTTGACAGCTCATCCAGATGAACTCATCTCTTGCCATAACGTCGTACAACAAGCGCGTAGTTTCTATTTGTATGCACTGGACTCCACTTCAGTTGCAAGCACGTATACAACGTTGGCTACTGTTGAGCCTAGCTACGATGCTCCTTGCGGGACAGAAATACCCTCTCTTCCTCCACGGCTCCCTGGTCTAGACGCGCGCCCATTCCCTTGTGGAGCAAATGGCATCACTCCAACGATCCCAAGCCGGCCTTTTGATACCAGCGATAGTCGAACGAAAATGTTGCATTTATTGTGAGAAAATCGAAGACATGTTCAAAGAGCTTGCCAGTAGCAAGTAGTTTTTGCAGAGATACAAAATGACTGTACAAATATTGTATAGTAAGAATAGAATGTACGCTGGACCCCATGGATACCCGAAGGCATCCGGAGTGCATCCAGTAACGGGGGCAAGGTGGAATGAAGACCAAGTCCATCCGACGCAAAGCGAAGGCCAATGTTGCACCAAAAAAGCCACTTCAGGAGCTGCAACAGATTGAGCGGCGCCTGTACACAAATGGTGCGATCGCAAAAGTGATCTGGGTTGTCTATTATATGAGCAAATGATAGGACACCAGGCAAGTCAAACGGATGCAAAGAATTTTCAGGATGAAGAAATCTTGTCAGCTATGGAGAAGGAACGCGCATGTCGTGCAGCATTGCAAGAGGCAAGTTTGAAGCGGAGACAGCGGAGATCGAAATTGAAGATCAGACAAATTTGCCTCTTGACGTCACGCGTAATTGGACGCGACGGTAGTAGGCGTGTCGTGTCAAAGACGCGTCTTCGATCCTGAAGTTTCCATCTTATCGTCTTTTCACTTTCTTGCCTTTCTAAAGTCAATATGGCACTTATGTATGGGAAAGAAAAGGATGCTGAGCACGAAATAGGTATGACTATCTATTACTCGCCCTTCGCGACGGTCGAAAACGGCACTAAAATGACATTTGCGTCCGCGAAGAACAAGCTTCCGACCCCGGCTTCGTCTCTTTCTTCTCCAAGCTACCCAAAAAGTCGCCCGAGACTGGCACTGTGCGCCTGTTTGACCGTGGTGATTTCTACTCCACCCACGGCTCCGACGCGCTCTTCGTCGCCGCCAATGTTTTCCGCACCAATTCCGTCATCAAGCATCTTGGCTCGCGGGCTGCGGGAGGCGGTCTGGCCAGCGTCACGCTCAGTCGCACGCTTGCGCATGCTTTCCTGAGAGAAGCGCTCACAGCAAGGCAGCTCAGGGTAGAGATATGGGTGCCTGCGCCTGGGCAGGGAAAGAAGGCGGCCAAGTTCGTGTTAGACAAGGAGGTTGGTTGTTGCTTGACGACTGCTTGCACACGGGGCTGACAGTTGCGCGAAGGCATCTCCAGGAAATCTTCAGCCTGTAGAAGATTTGCTCTTTGGCAATACCGACGTGCTCTCTGCGCCGATTGTCATGGCTCTCCGACTGTCGACTACACCTGCAGTTGACAAAACGCGGACGAAAGGTGTAGGTATCGCGTATGCAGATACAAGCACTCGAGAACTGGGTGTCGCCGACTTTGTGGATAATGATCTGTTCTCGAACACCGAGGTCCGTTTGTATACCCGCTTATTTTGGCTGTATGCGCTAACTTCGTACCTGTGAACAGTCTCTAATTATTCAATTGTCCGTGAAGGAAGCGCTTATACCAACGGGCACTATTTCGGGAAACACAGACCGCGACCTGGACCTCAACAAGCTCAAGGCCGTTTTTGAGCGCTGTGGTGTGATTGTGACTGAGCGGAAACCGAGTAATACTCACCTTGAATTACGGCTCTGATTGCATATGTCTAACCAGTGCATATTCAGGTGACTTCACAGGCAAGAACGTGGAAGACCACCTCCAGCGCCTCCTCCCAGCCCCTTCGGCCGACTCATCCTCGGATCCACAACAGCGTATGTCTGTATTCACCTTGTACATCTGAAAGGAATCTTAAAACAGCTCGTCTATTCTACAGTGGAGACACCGCCAGGAGCCAGTGCCGCGCTTGGTGCGCTTATAAGTTACCTGGGATTGGCGAGCGACCCTGCAAATGAAGGGGCGTACATACTTCGCACGCACGATCTAGCACGGTATATGCGCCTTGATGCTAGTGCGCTGAGAGCGCTGAACCTGACGGAGGTTCCGGGGAGCGGGGTAAACCTTTTTGATCGCCTTTCATGTGCAGCAGACTGACAGTTGCATTGGATAGGGAAGCATTAATAAGAACGCGACGCTTTTGGGTCTGTTGAACAAGTGCAAGACCGCTCAGGGGACGAGGTTGCTCGGAACATGGCTGAAGCAGCCGCTTGTGAACTTGCATGAAATTCGTGTGTACTAGTGCCTCGCGTCTATGAGTTACGCTCATGTTTAGTATTTTAGGACAGAGGCAGAATCTGGTTGAAGTATTCGTTAACGATGCGAATGGGCGACGGACTCTACAGGTTCGTTTCTGCATTTCTTGAACTTATGTGTAGAGCGCTGACATGGGCGTGCAGGACGAATACCTTAAGTACATGCCGGACATGCACCGTATAAGCAAGCGCTTCAAGAAGTCGAACGCCTCGCTCGAGGATGTCGTGCGTGTCTATCAGGTCACGCTCAAGGTTCGATTCTTTTGTGCCAAGTCAATGCACAGTGCTGAAGCGAAATAATTCCGCTCATTTGTAGATGGCGGGCCTTTTGGAAACCCTGGAAACCCTAGATATTGAGGACGACGAGTACAAAGCACTCATCAAAGAACTTTACCTGGGTCCACTCCAGGCAAGTACTATTTTTGCCCATCATGTTTTAAGCTAATATGGCGCCCGTGACCAGCAATTCAATGAGAACCTGTCCAAGTACGGCGAGATGGTCGAGCAGACGCTTGATCTTTCCGAGCTGGACAATCACAACTATGCGATTAGGCCCGATTATGACCCACGGCTGCAAGAGCTTGCTGAGAAACTCATGGAGGTGGACCACAGTCTTTCGTTCTATACATACAAACTGTTTGCTGACTTCGTTGTGTTATTTCTCATAGATTCGTGACGGTCTCGATGAGCAGCATCGTGACGCCGGTAATGACCTCAGGCTCGAGCTCGACAAGAAGCTGCACCTTGAAAATTCGCAACAGTATGGATACTGCTTCAGACTCACCAAGAACGTGCGTCCCCTGCTTTCATGCTTTCGTATTTGTCGCTGAAATTGTATGGACAGGATGCGAAGGTGATGATGAAGAACAAGAAGTACATCGAGCTCGGAACGATCAAGAGCGGCGTGTTCTTCACGACGAAGAAGCTCAAGGAGTTCTCAGGCGACTTTCAGGAGACGACGGCCGAATATGGGAGGGCACAGAGTGGGCTCGTGAAAGAGGTTGTTAGCATTGCTTGTAAGTGTATTTATGTTGGAAACCGTGGATACTTTCAGAAGATACCTAACTTGCGTGCGAATCAAGCGACGTACACGCCTGTGCTGGAGTCGCTGGACATGGTCCTCGCTCATTTAGATGTTATCACTTCGTGCGTATCTATTGTGAGGACTTGTCAGATGCTGCTGCTCACATTTCTGTTAATGTACAGGTTTGCACACGTATCCATGAATGCGCCGGAGCCGTATGTCAAGCCCATTGTCAGTGAAAAGGGTATGTTATTGTTCTTCAACGTGCTCGATATTACGCATATTGAATTAAATTAGGTGCAAGTGGCCTGGTGTTGAAGGATGCACGGCACCCTTGCCTTGAGGTGCAAGATGATATCAGCTTTATTCCCAATGATGTGGAGATGGCCAAAGGTATGATCATCAATACACCGATAGTTGATAAGCTGAATTTCTACTCAGATGAGGGCGAGTTCTTGATCATTAGTAAGGAAGAACTCTACGAGCCAGAACGTCTACTAACTCCCAGCGTTAGCTGGGCCAAACATGGGTGGCAAGAGCACGTATATCCGTCAGGTATCGCATCCATTCTTCATCCTAAACTTTAGTAATTGGAGCTAATGTATATGTACAGGTTGGAGTCATCGCTCTGATGGCGCAAATCGGGTGTTTTGTCCCGTGCTCTGAGGCAAGGATGCCCATCTTTGACTCGATATTGTGTCGTGTGGGCGCGGGCGACAACCAGCTCAAGGGTGTGTCGACGTTCATGGCGGAGATGCTTGAGACTGCGTCGATTTTGAGGGTAGGTTGCCAGTGTTATAATGAAAGTGAGGGTGCACGCTAACTTTAGTTTGTAGTCTGCATCGAAGGATTCACTAATCATTATTGATGAACTTGGGCGGGGTATGAATCGATTCCTCACAACACCAAGAGTTGTGCTAATTAATGTTTCCAGGGACCTCAACATACGATGGTTTCGGACTTGCCTGGGCGATCTCCGAGTAAGCGCAACAAGTCCTAGGAGAACTCTCTCATCCTTACAGCATACGTGCAGACACATCGCCTCGGAAATTCGCGCCTTTTGCATGTTTGCAACGCATTTCCACGAGCTTACGGCGCTTGACCAGGAGCTCAAGCACGTGAAGAATTTGCACGTCGTCGCGCACGTTTCACAGGAAGCGCAGTCGTCAACACAGGACCAGGATATCACCCTGTTGTACAAAGTCGAGCCAGGTCTGTATCATTTTATTTTCTTATGCTAAAATGTAGCTAAAGGAAGTCTTTCACAGGTGTTTCGGACCAGAGTTTTGGTATTCACGTTGCTCGGCTCGCAAATTTCCCGGAGAATGTTGTCAAGGTCCGTGCAGTGCTTTCACTCTTGTCGAAAACAACAGCCAAGACTGAGACATCATTGTAGCTGGCCAAACGGAAGGCGGATGAGCTCGAGGATTTTAATACCAGTACGTCAGATATGTTATTTCGATTTCTTTTGCTCCCTAACTAGACTGTTTGCAGCACGGACAGACCAACAATTTTCAGAAGAGGTCACGCAACAAGGTGTCGAACTCGTCGAGGAACTTTTACGCAAATTTGCCTCTTCATCAAAACAAGATGGCGAGGATGTCATGATGGATGATCCAACGCCTGAAGAACAACTAGAGGAACTCAAGCGATGCGTTGAGGAATTCAGACCGCGAATAGATGCGAACCCATGGGTTCAGTCCCTGTTGACCAGTCTCTGATCTGGTCTCGGGATGCTTGTCTTTTGCTTTGTTTTCGTAGTGTACACTTTACCCAGTAATGTGTCTAACTGTTTTGCTTGCTATGCTCGTCGTTAATAGTGTCGTCAATAATAGTATCATCGTCTGCGTTTGTCTGCTCTTCGCCGTCAGGCTCTACTTCGGCTTGTTCAGCAGTGACTTCGGGGGCGGGCTCTGCGGCTGCTGGTACATTTCCTCGAGCTCCGCGGTTCTTTTGGGCTGCTTCGCGAGCAGCGACGGTGATGTCTTCACCGAAGAGACGTAAACTCAATGCACTGGTTATAATATAAGTCAACATTGATACAGCGAAAGAACGAGTAAGCTTACCTTTTTGCTTTTTTGTCAATCATCATCGATATGGATACGTTGGATTTCCAAAGCGGCACGAGCAAGTCGTGCGTCAAGCTGCAGAAGGTCATGAGCTTCCAATAAACCGATATCATGGAGGGAAAAAAACGTACTTGATTTCAGAGGAGGCGGGGAAGCGCACAATGTGGCTTCCAGTTTCTGGAGTACATATCAGTATACATATAAATCTGCTAACTTTTGTGACGACTCTACCCCGGGCATCAACCGCACTCCTGAACGGCTCTCCAAACGAGGAAGACAGCGGATAATACACCGACAATAGGATCTTGAGCGCCGCCGCATCTGCCTCGAGGATGGTGTCCGGGCGCGTGTACGGCAGTACGACAGGTAATCCCTCGCCGAGGATGCGAAACTGCGCCGCAATCCCCTTGCTGGCCTCTTGCCGCGTGATGGCTTTAGTGCCGCATGTGAGGAGGCGTATGCGCGTGTAGTCGTTCGCGGCGACGACGGCGTGCACGATGTCGTTGGTGAGGTAGAGCGAGCGGACGGTCTCGCCAGAGGGGCTCCGGACGAGGACGTTTGAGGAGGGGAAGGAGGGATCCAAGAAGAGCTGTTCCCTGAGTATTAAATGTGTTATTAGAGACAACGACTAAATATTTCAACAAGGGAGAAACATGCTTACATGCATTGTTTGATCGCAGGGTCATCGGGGGAAAGGAAAGTGTACGGGGATTCTCTGAACCCTGTATCGAATACCTTTCTTGGTTGCGCTGTCGTATTCGATTTGGAGGGCGCAGCAGGTTGAGCGGCAGCATCACCGTCTGCATTTGTCTGCTCAGACGAATCAAGCATGGTGACGTCCGCCGCTGTTGCATCGTCCTCGCCCTCGCCATCGAATTTGGCCTTTTTGGCATCGTTCTCTGGATTTGCATCGGCCACTTCATCGGCAGGACGTTTCCGCTCTCTGCAAGAAGTTTCCCTTAGACAAATCCTAGTGCCAGTGTCAGATAACGCACGATGTACCGGCGGAAGCCTTGGATGTTCCCTTCTTCTGCAGAACTGCGACGAAAAACCCACCCGTGTCTTGTAAATGCGGATATATGCGCAGACTGTTCGGGAATTAGCGAGAAATCTACAACTTGACACGGTCAGCGATTTGCTCACCATTTGGGCAGCCCAAGCTCCTCCGCATTCGCTGGTGGCCAGTGGGTTTCGGCCATCTTTGCCGCGGGTTGTTTGCCTTCTAATGAAGCCACATAATCAGCCCAGGTAGCGAAAGACGTGTCAATGTTCCGGTCGACTGTTGGCTTCCAAGTTGCTATGCCAGGGCGTCTTACGAGTTCCTGGAGGCGGTCGTAGACATCGATGAGCTCGAACTCTAAGGAAAGCCGAAGTCAGCACGGAAGTTGATTAACGTGCTAGGAACGCAAACCTGGGTTGGAGTTGAGGGCCGCGGCAATAACAGCTTCATTTTCTACGGGATTGAGGGAGCACGTCGAGTAGACTATCCGGCCGTCATCCTCGAGCATGCGCATCGCTCGCTGCAGAATACGGATCTGAAGCCTATGAAAAGTATCAGCGGTCAATCTTCACGAACCAAGGCTTAAAAACACACCCATGAAGCCCATTGCCATCCATAGGTTGCCACTTCTTCCAGATGCCGATATTCTTGCGCAGGGTTCCGTCGCCGCTGCACGGCACGTCGCACAGGATGCGGTCGAACAGCAGCTGGTTCTTGACCTTGCCCCTGGTCGTCGACGTCGAGTTGGGAAGCCGCATGATCGGGTAGATGGACGCGTCGAGGTTCGTGACCATGAACGCGGGGCTGGGCAGGCGCGCGGACTGATGGATGAGCAGGTGCGCGCGCTTGCTCTCGCTGTCGTTGGCGATGAGGAGGCCGGGCGGGGTGGAGGTTGCGGTTGCGGTGTCGCGTGCATGGAGGGCCTCGAGGAGCTGGGCGGTCTATTACAGAGTAAAGTATGTGGTGTAAGGACCGCGAAGTATTACAGGGGGTGATGGTAACGTACTTTTGAGCCCGGTGCAGCACACATGTCGATAACCTGGAAAAGGGATTTGACCAGTGCTAGGCATAGACTACTGTATACATACCTTGTGATGAGGCTCCACGTCGAGTAGTAGAGGCGGGATCATGCTAACAGCTTCTTGACGTGAAATGTTTCCCTGCACGAAATTATTGAGTTCCCCTAGATTGAACGAATCATGCCACTCACCACTTCAGTCTCGTACACCAAGAACGAATGAAATTTTCTGAACTCGGGCTGCTTGCGCAAAACCTTCTTGGAGACGTTGAACTGCCATGCGAGACCATCGGGATACCTGCAGTGAGTGTTTAGACAGCGAGGGCGTGTGATGACCTACACATACCTACCAAGGAATCTTCGCGGGAGGGGGAACAGTCTCGCCCTCGAACGTCGCGCCAGTGAGCTGGGAGACGTAGTTGGTCTCGATTGTGCTGTTGAGACTGTGCGCTATTCTTTGATATTGGTGTGAGCAAGGAGTGTTAAAAATCGCGATGGAGGACGTACTCTCTGCTACCAGCAACACGGAAAGTAGTGGGCAGGGGTTCTCTGAGTCTGTCCATGAACTTATCCCACTCTTCTTCAGGAATGATATTTTGGGCCTTGTAGTACTTGCTGAACCGCTCGTTCCACATGTCGGCTTTCTCGAGGACGTCGGGGCGATCATCGTCGGGTGCTGACGAAGGCTTGGTCTGTCTTCTTCTCTGTTATATGTATGTCAGTAAACCGATGGTAATTATATGCACAATCTTACCTTTCCACGAGCCATGGCCTGATAAGATTGAGTTATGTGGGTGGTTGTACGGAATAGGCCTGAGTTTACTTTCCGGCCCGATTTTCCAACAACGCGTCGGCTCCATCAATTGACTCAGAGCCCCTGTACTGCAACTCTCTTTCTCGTCCTCCAGCAATGCCAAACGCGTCTGAACACGATCCAGCCTTTACTGCTCTTCCACGTAGTCTGCAACGCCGCATAGACAGCGCGTACGACACGACTCTCACAAGCCTTGCGGACGACAAGCCCGCTCGCAAGCGCCGCAAGATTACACAAGATATTGAGCCTGGCGGTTTCATACCTGAGGACACAGGTGGCGGATTTATAGTTGATGAACCCGCACCTGGAGGGTTTATTGTCGAGGATGACGCGCCTGGTGGCTTCATCGTCGATGATGATGACGAGGATGCTACACCAGACTCAGACTCAGGGGACGTCACGCCCTCACATCTGCCTCTATCCTTGATTCCGTCTGCACTTCAGATTCTTGACTTACCTGCAGACGACGAAGAGGTGCTCGCCGTTTTCAGTAACGCTGCGTCGGGCTGGGGCGCTGAGCACGGAGCGAGTGAGGAGGGCGTCAGCAAGAAGGACTGGAGGTCCGTCTGCGCCGTGCTTCTGGAGCAAGACGGCGATGAGGAAGGGTCTGCCGGTGGGGACGCCGGTCCTTCCACTAGTGCTTCCTCGCCACCTCGAGACATCGTCGGAAGCGAACCAGAGCCTGATGATGACGACTATCACATGTCTAGTGCGTCGAGTCTTAGCTCACTAGAGGAAGACGACGATGATTATATGGAGGGACCTTCCAAGATTCCTGCTCCAGCCAAGAAAAGTAGACGATCTCGGATAACAAAAGCTCAGGAGTCAAGCGACGAAGAAGAGGACGCTAAACCAAAGGCAATCACTCCTCGGCAGAAGGAAGGTGCTCGAATGGCGTTCAGGCTGTTCTTCCCTGACGTTGAGGATGATGCTGTCGACACACAACGGATAATGATCAAAGACATCGCTCGGGTCGCTCAACTTCTGAAAGAGAAGCTAACAGCTGAAGAGGTAGGACGGGGTTATGGAACGTCACTGCGTGCGCTGACTGGCGCTATTGCGTTTGCAGATCATAGAGATGCTAGACGCCTTCTCGTCGTCGCCAGATAAATCCATGAACCTACCCGACTTTGAGCGGATGATGGTGGCGACCAAGATGGTCTGAACCACTCTCACTTTATTTGAACTTCAGAGCGATCGGTGTTTCTGCAAACGTCGTTACATCCTCTTAACATACATACATGTATAATACCATTCTGCCCCATATGAGCATCAGAGTAGAAATCCAAAACGGCCCCAAATGTCACAGAGAACAGGGATGCCGCGAGGGAGGTTAGTTGATTGTACCATAGCTGGCGGGGGCGCCGCCATTGTTGACCGGCTGGTAAGCGCCGTTGCCGACATCTGCGCGACACGACAGTGAGCAAGCTCATTCGCAGAGAAATTAGGGCACATTGCGAGAATATACGTACAGACAAAACCGCCGCGGCCGTAGCGCTCCTCGGCCTGCATCCTCTTGTAGATCAACCAGAAGGCATGCTGTAGACAGGCGCTATTGAGCACGGTGCACTAACGAGGTAGAGGGTATGAGAGAACGTACGATGTGGCCTGGAATGTATCCAAGACTGCGAAGAGTGTTATTAATGAGTTATAACACAAGGAAGAAGAGAGATAGACGAACATGGTCAGGCAGACGTTGATGAGGAGGTCGCAGCTACAGCCGGCGACGAACGCTGCAGCAGCAGGCGGGAAGATGATGGCAACCTGTAGACAAGGATAAACTGTCAGTTCTAATACGCATATATTCTAAAGGAGCGTACAAGGATGAGGAGGACGTCGGACCCGCGCATTGTGTGGTTGAGCTGAGTTGTGCAAGTGAAGGCAAGGGTTGAAGTGAACTGAATCTCAGCTTATGGTTTATGACGCGGTCACCAGGACTGCGGCGCAGGCCGGCCCTTGCACGGATCCCGGCGCAGTCGCGTTCCTGCCCACGGAATTCACAGCAACGAGACATGAACATGCTGCCATATAAAACAGTATCGACAGTACTAGTGGTCGTTGTACACGTATGTACCATTGAACCAGAGATGAAACACAACAAAGATATTTATGTATGTACGTAGAAGGATTCCCGGAATAAACAGAGCAAGTACGATTAGCCTTGAACAAACGAACAAACACTTGAATGTGACCGCGAGATATAAGGGAGGGTGCAAAATGAGAGCATAGGCGTCGTGCTGGAGTATTTATTAAAGCTGCAAGCGTGTCTATAGTCGTGGTGTGTCGTTTGGAATAGTTGGTGCGTGATTCATCTCCGGAGGTTACGTGTGGAAAAAACCGAGGGAAGGTTGCTGCATCGTCCCCTCAAAGGACAAACTCGACGTCGTCCTCGTCATCCTCGTCGTCATAGGATTCGTCGTCCAAATCGCCCTCAGACGACAAAGACGAGTCGGACTCCCTCGGTTGTGGCGGATCCGGCACCGTTTGCGGGAACGCTGGCTTCTGCTCCTCCTCAGGCTGCGTCACGGCGTGGATCCCGTTGGGTTTGGAAGCATCCACAGGACTCCGCAGCGGATCCTGTGTCGCGAGGAACGGCTGCCACGCGCCGTCCGTCATGCGGACGTAGTCGCCCGAGGCGTTGACCTCCACCTTGCTCGATGTCTCGAGCAACTCGCCCACGAGCCCGGCCGAGGTCGTCATCTGCTTGACGCGGTTGAACGACGCGAGGAGGGCGATAGATATCCAGCCTTCCGAGTCCATCTTTGTGCACAAGAACCGAAGGTCAGGAGCGTAGGACAATTTAGCGAGAATAGATCACGGGTCTCACCTGCTGGCGAAGAAAGACGTCCTTTGACATATTCTCCGCGCTGAGATAATACTCCAGCTGAACAAGCAGGGTGTATCGCGTCGGGTCGAGCTCCGTCTGCGGCATGTCCGAGTTCAGGGGCACAGGCAACACTGGCGCTTCGGACGTCGAGGGCAGCCGCTGACGCGGCCCATATACCGCACCGTAGTACCCGTTCGTGTGTTCCACCGATGCGGACCCCCTGAAATGCCCTGAAGGCATCGACGACGAGAACGAATGCCTGTAGTTCCCTCGACTACGGGGAGCCCCGTACCCACCGCGCCCTCCATATCCGCGCTCGTGACCTCGCCCCCCACCGCGTCGATACCCTCCGTACCCACCCCTTTCACCATGCCCTCCCCGATCGTTGTTGTACCCGCGATCATAGACGTAATTCGATGGGCCCGTCCACGACCCACGACGCGGCCGGCCGTACGGCCTGGAGGTATATTCAGGCTCCCAGCGGGTCTCTAGAACATCGTATGCATCCGGGTCCTGCCACCGCCGCTTGTCGAACTCACGTCGTTCGTCCTCGCGCTGCCGCTGCCGCGCAAGGCGTTCTTCTTTTGCGATCTCGGGTGCACGGCCGGTGCCGCTTGCGTCACCGAAGCCGTAGCCAAAGTCTCTGACTTCCCAGACGTCGCTGGTGCTGGAACTTGTCTCTGGCGATGGAAGGGCTTCGGTCGCCGAGGAATGATGGTTGTGATGGCCGTTAGTCATGGCGGGCTCGAGAGGGATAGAAGGTCGATAAGGAGTGTTCGAGGCGATGCTGGGGTATACTGGCGTTTCGTGCTGATGCAATGATCCGCGTTCTAGACGCTGGTCCTGAGACACGGATCGTTCTGAAATCGCGGTCGGCGCGGGCTCTTCCGGAGGTTTCGGAGTGAGTGAGCCAAACTTCCATTTCGCCGTCTGGGGAGATGTACTTAAAGATGCATTGGCAGATGGCTGAGCATCCCTGGCTTCAGTAGAGTGCGGAACGCGCCGAGGTGCGCCAAGCGATATTTCGTCAAGTGGCGAGGACGTTGACCTCACTGAGCGGCCCCGACTTCGAGTTCGAGGGGCCTCCTCTGGATGAAACCCAATTGCCAACGAAGCAATTTGTTCTGTAACGCCAGACATGTCTGCTTGAACCTTGAATTCTTTCTGCGTTGATGTCAATCCATCCTCTGGTGATTCTACGCTACCGAAAACAACTGGTTCTGGAGGATGTCGGGACGCAGCCTCAGCTCGCCCGTTTGATACTGTTGCCGCAGTTTCCAGCTGATTTGTGTGTGATTCCGGATTCTGAGAGCTTGAAGTGCCATTGGCGGGTATCTGGTGTCCGAGCGTGTTCGGATCCGAGGAAGGAGATGGCTGATGGTACTGCTGCTGGAGCAGGTCGGGTGGAGGAATGTAAGCACCCTCATACGGCCAATAGGGATAAGGATATGGATAACCATAGGGGTACGGATAACCATACGCCATGTACGGTGTCGCAGAGCCAGAGCTCCCGTGGTGCGGCGAATGCGAATAGGGATATGACAGAGTGCCGACGCCAGGAGCGGGAGCGGGGAGAGCAAAAGAGTAGTGGGATGGAGAGTTGGACATCGAGCGGTGCGGAGAGGCTTGTTGTTGATCCACTTGTAGGGGAGATGACATCGGACTTCGCGACTGGGGACGGTACGGGTCCATACCAGCTGGGGGAAACAGGTATGACACGGGTAGCGGCATTGGTCCTTCGGGTGGGGAAGCCACGAGTTTTGGGCGATGGACAGCTAACCGGCGATGATCTACAAAGTTGGGTACGTCGTGATAGGAGCGCAGCTCTTGCTGAGAGCTGACGCGGCTGATAGCCCTCATTCGAGGACTCGAATGAGTACTACCAGCACGGCTGGACACGCGTGAATGAGCGGCAGAGTACGACGCAGACGAGTTTCGCGTAGAGGCATTGCGGCTGCCTCGTCTGGAGGGCCCCGAACCTCTAGAGTGAGATGATTGGCGTCCTGACGCGGAGCCGAACTGCCAACTGGGTCCTTGTTGCGATTGTGCGCGTGGCCGTGGTTGTCCATGGGATGGGGGTATTCGCGAGCGGTAATCATCTAACATTGGCGACAGGGGTGCAAGTGATAGTTCGATCAAGTTAGCACCTGGTCTCTTATAGGAGCAACAAACAGGCGGGAGGATGGATGGCCATCTCGGGGTAATGCGGTGTTGAAAGCAGGGACGGAAAACGACGTACTCTTGACAAACGCGTTTGGATCGCCGCTGTCACTGGAACCGTGGGCGCTGGATCCATTCAGCTCTTGGCCTCCATTTTGAGGCCTGTGGGCGTTTTGAGGATTACCAATTTTTGGCCAGCTTCGCAGATCTTCTGGCGGCGACAATGAACCCGTGGGCGATCTTCGTAGGTGGAGAGGCAGGCGGACGACGAAGGGATCGTGCTCATGGACGGCATCGTCGCGTGACGCGTGATCGGCGGCATCAATGCCTTGAGGCAGGGCAGACTGAGCGGTGTGCGAGGGAGAATGAGGAAGCGAGGGGAAAGGCTGCGGCGAGACACTAGAGTCACTGGTATGGTGATGGTTCTGGTGATGGTGTAGCCGGGATGGAGATGAGGATGGAAGCGCGCGGGGCTGAGTACGGTCGTCACCTTTGACAGGTTCTGGCGTTGGATAATCCTTGTTCTGCTGGTGGTGGTGCCCCTTCATACGTGCTGCCCAAACGTTGACTACCGGGGGTGATTGGTGGGACGCAGAGGAGGATGAAGCATCAGAACGTGGAGGGGTATGATTGAGCTGGGGTGTGTTCTGCGCGTGGACATGATGAGGCTCATGAACGTGAGAAGGAGACGAATGGTGTAATGACTGGGACTTGTTCCGCCCTCGTGGTTGTACACGCGTTGAAGAGTCAGCGGATATGGAGGCTGACAATTCCGGGAAGGGGACAGGTGAGGTGGCCGACGCGGAATCTGAATAGGTTGGGCCCGTGCTGGTGGGGGAATGAGGAGCAAGTGCCTGCTTTACGCGTTCTGCATAGGATACGTTGGCAATTTTGGACGAGACGGAGGTCGATGAAACCATTTATTGGCGTCGATCGTATCTTGGACTCGTATAGCGCCCACACCGACGTGGACGGGAACTGAGAGATCTGCAAATACGACAGCACAGGCAAAATCTCGAGAGAATATCCTTCCGAGCACGACAATAAACAAGTCAGAAAAAGGAGGAGCAGGAGGAGGAGGGTGTGTCTGGAGACGGAGGAAGGAACGTTGGGAGATCTCAAGTGAGGCGGCCCCAGGCCATTTGTGTCGGCCACCTCCTAGTCGGTCTTTGCCGAATCTTCACTAACTTTCACTAGCTTCCCCGCACTCAACCTTACTTCACCTGCACAAGGCCTAGGCTCACACAATACATTTCGGATCTACAGCAGACGCCAAACTCACGTAAATCTCTTTTACGCAGTGTGCAAAGTTCCACCTCAACCTTCAACAACATTCTAACATATACGGGACGGGGCGGGCGACGTCCACAGTCGGGCTTCGATTCAGAAGGGACCGACCGGTCCCGCTTCAATAGTATTGGAGGTAAATTCACAGATGGAATGAAATGCCTCCGCCCGCACCCAACATAGATCTACGGTATCCTCCAAAACACAATTCCGC
Organism: Coniophora puteana RWD-64-598 SS2; assembly: GCF_000271625.1. Taxonomy (NCBI): domain Eukaryota; kingdom Fungi; phylum Basidiomycota; class Agaricomycetes; order Boletales; family Coniophoraceae; genus Coniophora; species Coniophora puteana. The sequence goes on along the minus strand of NW_006913064.1, from coordinate 630,382 downwards.
ACCTCTCCTCGTCCACCTCCTTCTTCACTTCCTTGCTCGATCCGGTCCGAATCGCGGCCGCCACAACGAGCGCGAGCGCATCCCGCACCGCGCTCTTCTTCGCCTCTTCCGACTTGTCTGCAGCGCCCTCGGGCAGAACGACGCGCTTCCACTCGACGCACAGGTCCACGTACTCGTACAGCACATTGACCGTGCCCTCGAACGCCGTGCTCTTACCCGTGCTGTCGCGGGAGAGCTCGTCAGCCGCGGGCAATACGATCTTCCACAGATCGTCGAGCGCGAGCGTGTTCCACGCGATTAGGGGCGTCCCCAGCTTCGCGGGCAGGACGATCGCGGGACAGCCGTTGAGGAGCTGGTATTGGATCACGCTCTCGCTCGGCCGCGCGCTCGTCGTCCACAGCTTGCGGTGCGGCTTCAGCCCGAGGACGAAGATAGCCAGCCGGCGGGGCACGGGTGGCGGGGCGATCGGGGCCAGGGCCGGCTCAGGCGACGGCGTCCGGGAGCGCGGGAAGTGGCTCAGCTTCGGAAGGTCGTGGAGGGAGAGGAACTTGTGCGAGTGCGACGAAGACGTGCTGGGGGGAGGCGAGGAAGGCTCGGGCTGCGGGACCTCTTCGCACAAGGTGATGGTGGAGGAACTTTCCTTGAGAAGCGTGGAACCGAGGTTATAATCGCCTAACACATCGATTCAGCATAATGAACACTGCAATCCCTAGTGTTGGAACTGGTTCGCACCTGACAAGAAAGGACCGTGGAAAAAGACAACATCAGGCCTCACAGAGCGTGGTATCACGGGCCTCCGTCCGCTCGCGAAGAGATAAGGAGAGAACCAGCCCTTGCTGGTCGAGAAGTACTCTGTCACCGTGGTGAACAAGGAGTTGTCCCTGTGTGTCAAAGTGAAGACAACATTTCACCAGGCCGTAATCCACGGAAAGACGAAAAAAAGCGTACTGGTGCAGACTGCTCCGATAGAATCCAAGTGACGCGTCCGTGATGGTGTGCTTGTACCTGAGCGTGATGGTAAGCGTCTTGACGCCCGTCGTCTCGAGCCGCGCCGAGTGCAGCGGCACGACCTTCTTGATCGCACCGTCGAGCAGGAGGTCGTCGGCCGCTTTGGCGGTAAGCTCACCCCCTGTGTGCACGGCCGCGTCGACAATGATGGAATCACCGACAGATGAGAAGACGGCCTCGGACACGGGGCCCATCACTGGCGCGGCGATTGCTGCGACACCGCCCTGTTGATGTCATGTACGCGAGAGGCGGTAAGTACAGATCCAACTGGTGAGCGATCAAGACGGGGAGAAGAACGGTTTGGAGATGCGTAGGTTCCGCCACCATTCAGCGCGATTATGGCGCGCGAACGGCTAGTCGTGCGGCCCCGAGATAAATGAACGAACATACCGTGGCCATCACGACGCCGTGCACCGCGAGATCTCGGAATCGGATGCATGGCAGCGTCAGGGGAGAGGAGTCACCCCACTGCAAATATGAAGGGGTCAATGAAACACCACGACCGCACGCAGCGGAACAGAAGGGCAATGCTTACCGGAGAGAGACAAATGACATTGGTTCCCGCAGCTCGTAAAGTTTCATAGGACGACATCACAATTCGCCCGGTCATCGACTACATCACAGGTTTAGGCAACGAACCCATAGATTAGTATTGGGAAGACATACCCCCACGAGTTTGCGAACAATCCATGGCGCTGATTTCTCCTGCTCGTGGTCAGGAAGCGACGACGGGTCAACGGGGCTGAGGATGCAGATGTTAGACATGTTCGACGGGGTCCAAGAGCAGGTCTTGACAACGCACCGCTCGTCGATGGCTTTTGGACCAAAGGGCTTTAAGCGCTCTGTGTCTCCACAGGTCCCGACAGGCACCGAGCGGGTTACAAGGTGAGTAGCCGTGAGATACCATCACTTCCCTATGTCGTAGCGTGTTCTGATCTCAGGTACTTGAAGTAGACGCGCGTTCGCCGTTGCAAAAGTGTGAACACTCGTAATAACATTGCGTGTCATGAAGGTGTGCTATAGCTACATATCACGGGCTCGTTGAGGCCCTCTCCACCAATAAACACCGCCTCCCAGCTCCACGGAAGCGCCCTTGGCGCTCGAAGCTTGACATGCAAGCTAGCTTTTCGGTCTCCGCCATAGTGCGATAAGACCCCCTTCTATAAAATATCATAAAACGATCAGGTCACCATTGGCCTGTCGCCTCGGAAGGGCACGTTGAGGCCGTCAATCCACACCAGGCGCTTAGTACCTGTAGTGCGATGCCTTGTAAGGGCCGTTGACGGGAATGTCAAGGTAGGAGGATTGAGTGGAAGTAAGGGTAGTCAACTTGACGTTAAGCTGAGCAAGGTGGGCACGAGCGACCTCCTCGTCGAGCTCCTTGGGGAGAATGTGGACGCCAAGGGGGAACTTCTCAGGAGTGGTCCAGAGAGCAATCTGAGCGAGAACCTGGTTGGCGAACGAGCACGACATGACGAAAGAAGGGTGGCCAGTAGCACAACTGTGTGAATAATGTTGAGATAAGTTACTTCGAGGTATACGCAATCACATACCCAAGGTTAACGAGACGGCCCTCAGCGAGGAGGAGGATGTGACGGCCATTGGCCATGGTGAAGCGATCAACCTGCGGTTTAACGTTGACGACCTCCTTGGCATTGGCCTTCAACCAGGCGACATCAATCTCAATGTCAAAGTGGCCAATGCTAAAACCCGTATTAGGGTACAACCAAATGCATTGTGATGCTGACTTACTTGCAAACAATGGCATCCTCGGGCATAACGGAGAAGTGAGCAGCGGTGATAATGTCGCGGTTACCGGTGGTAGTGACGAAGACGTTCGAGCGATGGGCAGCATCCTCCATGGTGGTGACCTCATAACCGGCCATGGCAGCCTGGAGAGCGTTGATGGGGTCGATCTCGGTGATGAGGACACGTGCGCCGTAAGAGCGGAGGGACTCGGCACACTGCGGGGAGGATTAGCTTATGTCTGCTTGTAACATCGAGGGATATGACTTACGCCCTTACCGACATCACCGTAGCCGGCGACAACAGCAACCTTACCGGCAAGCATGACATCGGTAGCACGCTTGATACCATCGACAAGAGACTCGCGGCAACCGTAGTAGTTGTCGAACTTAGACTTGGTCACGGAGTCGTTGACGTTGATGGCGGGAACCTTGAGCTTGCCGTCGCGGAACATCTTGTACAGGTGGTGAACACCGGTAGTGGTCTCCTCAGACACACCCTTGATGTCTAAGAAACCCCATGAGTTAGATGCAATCAGAGACGGATGGTGTAGACGGACCCTTGAGGTACTGGGGGTACTTGTCATGGACCAAGGAGGTAAGGTCCCCTCCGTCATCTAGGATCATGTTGAGGGTCTTGCCGCCAGCGAATGCGCCAAGGGTCTGTTCAATGCACCAGTTGTACTCCTCGTCGGTCTCGCCCTTCCAGGCAAAGACGGGGACGCCGGTGGCGGCAATGCTAAACAGATATCAGCTAAAGGATGGCAAGTATCAGACTGATAGGTACTCACGCGGCGGCAGCGTGGTCTTGGGTCGAGAAGATGTTCTAGGAACAAGATCAGTCCGCATCTCACGGACTACACGCAACAGATAGCTTACGCAAGACGACCAGGTAACCTCCGCACCCAGCGCAGTGAGCGTTTCGATAAGGGCGGCAGTTTGGATGGTCCTGATAAGTTTGAGAAAACAAAATACGGGAAATGGTTCTGGTATTCTTACATGTGAAGGCAGCCAGCGATACGAGCACCAGCCAAGGGCTTGGCTGCGCCGTACTGCAAGTCGCGTTCGGAAGAGATCGTTGCGATATAAAAGATGAAGTACCTTCTCCCTCAGATACATGAGACCTGGCATCTCGTGCTAATAACGATTTTTAATAAAGAATGGATCTATGCAAGACTGGGGACGCATATACCTCAGCGATCTCGAGCTCCTTGCGGCCGAAGGCAGCGAGAGAGATATCTGGCGATCGTAACGACGAATGAGACTGTGGAACAAATCGTTAGACACAACGGACTTACCAGCGACTTTGTAAACCATTTTGAACGATGAAAAGGGAAGCAGAGATGGTGGAGGTGAAGAAAAAGCGGAAGAAGGATACAAGTCTGACTTTTTATCGCAATCGATGTGACCCTCTTTTAGTGTCGTGGGAATGTGGGGACACCCCCTGATGCAGATTTACTCATGCACGTGAAGAGCTCGTCTGCGGCCAAGGTGTGGTCAACACGAGTCTGTTCTCCATGATCCCACTCTCCTCCCAAACTCTCTCAAGCGAACCCTAACGCGGACAGCGAACCCATTATTGCCTGTCTCGACAACGCCCGTGCTTCGCCTCAGTGACTTCTGAGACACCTGAAGCAGTTGATTGGACGCCACGGATCCCATAACCTTCCCAGTTAACTCTCTCATAGTTTGCTAGGCCGTGGAATTCAGACAGCATGGCAAACATCACAAAGCCAGATGCGGTTTCTCCTGAGAAATGTTCACTCGTGGAGCTCACGCAGTACAGCTGTGAGCCCGAAGAGCTGCCTAATGGGCAAATAAGACCCCGCTGTTTCCCTATTCCGCGCATTTTCAGAATGTAAGTGCGACAGAGCATCCATGGAGGCGGAACAAACATTGAGGAGGCTGCCGAATGTTTAGGTGTGCCAACAGGCCAGCGGTCGAGATTACAAGACTCGTGGAGATTAACCCGAACACTGGAGAAGTTACGATTCCTGGCGAAAGCAGGTAACTATCAGCTAGTGCAAGCAGGTATGAAGTGCTCTGACTGAATACATACAATTTCACTGTAGTCTGAACGCCCCAAAGGGCAAACTCTGGAAAAATGTCACCACTCTATCAAGTGAATAATAATTGGTGCTCCCGCCCGGCCACTAGTTACCGTCGAGGCTTTGCTTGTAAGGTCCATCGACTGCAGACGTAGCCTCGTAATAATAGAGCATGCACAACTGCAAGCGATGGGCAGTGGACGCGGAAACAGTGGTAACGCTGTCGCAAGTTGTTAGTGTTCCCGATTCTATGTTAGCACGATACGTGCTTGCTTAATATCCCCAAAATATCTCCGACCGGCGGTGACGGGCATGAGCCATTGGAATATTAATGGTACCGGGATTACTACGCAGCTGTACCTAGCTGTACGTACTGCAGAAGCACAGATTAGAGAGTACTAGACAGTAGTTCATACGTACAGCGTCGTGGCGTGTAGATCAGCCTCTTGTTACTTGGCGTTTACCCCGATGCGTTGGCATCTGCATCCGCACCATCGGACTCTGTCAGCTTGGGACCTCGGTAGAGCAGGCCTCGGTGATCTTGCCTCGATCGTTCATGTCAGTGAGCTGTCAGTTGTCGTTTCTGCCAACTTTTCTGCCCCTTTCTAACTTACGCTAATTTATATTATCAGATGCCTAACCGAGTGCTCCGACTCGGAGCCCCCAGGACTCCGACTCGACGACAATTCGACGTCGGCCGTCCGCGTCAGACTCTGATCTTCAAACCTACCCTCGCTATGCATATGTATCAGGCTAGCAGTCGCCAAAGGTGCCGTGCCGCTGTACGCGTACTCTATACGATGTCCAGAACTTGTCAAGGACGTGTCCGACACTTCAGGTTTGCTCTACTGTGTCGATCGTTCCAATCAATTTCCATCAGAACACGAGATTGGGATACAAAGGAAATCAGGCATGCGCAGCTTGTTTTCAATGCGGCGCAAATACATGAAGCCTTGCATGGTCTGCTGCGACACGCGCCCCAACGCTACTCACTAATAGTCACTAGTAGCTGTGATTCCGCTGTGTTTCACCGAAGGACTGCCATTCGTAAGCTGGGATTATGTCCCAGCAGGCACAAGAACCGCTCCCCAAGGAAAAGCACTACGTAGTCGTTGCCCAGACGATAAATACATACATACAAGCACCGCGAATACGGATAGTACGGATCATCCTCCGGTGGTTCCACTCCTCCTCACGCGCCCAGATGCGCCTCTCTCGGGAAGTCGACAATGATCATATTAGGCCCGACAAAATGACCGATTGCAAATGCTCAAGTTCGTCCAGAAAGAGACTTACTGGTTCAGAGTATTATTGGGTATGTTTTTTTGTACGATCAAAGGAGCTGTGCCGTTCCATCAGCGCAATTTACTCACCTCCTGTAGCCTCCTGTCTATTCGCAGCCTGCTTGCTCATCAAAAAACATACTGTACTTACTCACCACTCGAAAGGGCTGCGGCCACCTGCGGCCTCAATAATCTGTGCTCGTAGAACCAGATCAAACCTGTTTGTGGTAGGTCCCCCCTAGCGATGGCGTGTGCGTGGCTGGTTGCGATCATTTGGCTGTACATCGGTTGGCATCTACGGAACTGCTCAAGAGTTACCATGCACTGCAGCCCGCCGTCCTATCATCTTGCCTTCACAACATGATCCTCACTGGCTCGCTACGACAGCCTGTCTGGGGGTCGAAAGGGGGCGAACCTTTTCTCGTGTTGCTCATTATCCGCACCCGCCCAGGTGGCTCTGTCCGTCACTGACCTTGCTCGAGGCTCTTCCGTGCCAGCAGTCATTTTGTGACGACGTCTCCTCTTCTGCCGTGTGATCTGCACCGCCCGGCTAATGGTCGGACGACCGGCGCCTTATAATCCCTTGAGCTATCGCTCCCCTCCCTGTCATTCGATCATTAAGCTCGAACCTCCAGACGTGACGAACCTCTCCTCTTCGTCGCCTGCGCTGCCATCTCATTACCCATCCTCACCGACCCTAAGCATTCCGCCATCTCTAGCTCGACGGCGCTCCGCTACCTCGGACCACACGCGCTTCGCTCCGTATCCCCCACCCTCCAACTCTTTGCACTACCGCAGAACGTCACACACTATGTCGTCTGGTCACCACCATGGCACATCGTCATCGCCTGAGATGATGCGAGGAGTCGGCTCTTCTAGCAGAGCAGGCTCCGCCGCGTTTTCTTTCACCGACCCAGGCGTCAGCTCAGTAAGCAGCCTCGGTTGATGTTTATAGGGGTAACTAAATTGATACGGCACTAGTCATTCCAAGGCCAGGCTTATGACCCAAGTCGGCCTCAATCCTCCGGGTCTGCCATGGTAATGGGTGACGTTTACCGAGGCAGCGTGTCCAGCCAGGCGAGCTGGGCCGAGCTACAGCCTCCCCAGCAGTCCGCTTATCAATCATCCGCCCTCCAGCCAGGTGCTTACCAGCAGTCGCAATACTCAGATTTTGCATCGGTTAACGCATCCCCCGAATCGATTTCACCACACTCCCCTGCCATCCCAGGAACTCCCTATGCCGGATCGGGAGGTTACGCGACACAACTCTCGCGTTCAGTTGCACAGCACCCAACCTCTTACCCGCCACAACAGTCTGGAGGATCGTCGCGACGTTCGAGCCTGGAAGATGAGATACTCTTCCTGCGCCGTAAAGTGCGAGAGCTAGAACTCGTCAACGAGTCAGACCGCATGCGTATCCGAGAACTCGAGGGCGAACTAGCAAGCGGCCTCACCATCCCTGAGCAGTCGTACCGCTACCCCGGTGGCTCGCCATCGGCCATGGGCCAACTCGCATCCACTCCCGTGCCCCAGTCTACCGCATTCCACTCCTCGTGGCGTGCTCGTACCGAGGCACGTGTTCGGCTTTTCTGCTCGCTCAACCGCGCTGGCAATGCTCTGTGTTCGTGGCACGACTCTCGCCGCGAGCGCCGAGCTTACCCACCGCGGATGGCCCCGCCGGGCTACCTTAACTGCGGCTGCACTCACGAAGAGGCCCTTTTCGAGGAAAGCTTGTCACGTCATGGTGTCGGAAGCTACCATCCAGGCGAAACTGTCCGGATGGACCCCGCCCTCCGCAACCCGCTTCTGCACCTCTTGAAGGAGAGGTACGGCTACCGCGACGGAGACTTTGAACGGGACCGCATCACGGGTGATTGGGTCGAGGGCGAGGGGGGCCATGTTTGGGAGCAGCGGGCGCTGGCTGGTTCCACTAACGCAAGGAAAAACCGAGTCGAGGACCGCCGTTAGTCGCGCTCAGAGCCAAAAGGTAATACCACCTAGCATAGATCATACTTGTATCCTCATCGGCATCTTCTCTCCTCTTTTGCATGCATTGCTTTCGTACATTTTCTCTTCTCGTTGCGTCCATGTTCTGTTTGTTGATTTTTACCATAGCAGGCGTTGTGTTACTAATTAATGTGCATTTTTGTTTGTCTTATCACCATCATATAGTCGTTTCTGCTTCGGTCTCGTTTAGAGGACATACAGTACATGCTTCAAACTACAGGATTGGATCTAAAACGTGTGCTACGTGTATATGTAGCGTATTACCCATAATCTACACCCGCTTAATCGGATTCCATGATACGGACGGCGTGCAAATACAAGATCGAATATATGATTCGACGACCGGCAAGCCGAACGAGGACTACAGTTTAGCGTAGCTGTATTCACCCCCACGTTCCAAAGCCTGTAAAAGGTGTGAACTAAAGCTTGAAACCAGATGTACTAACACGTACGCGTTTGTAAGCAGGACTATTGACTTCGTTAGGCCATCTTTAACCACGAAACATGTAGCGGCTCACCGTTCGTGAATCATCTTGACGTACTCCCTGGATTTGTGTCCAAGGCTGTCGCGGTTGGCGGCATCGATAGCCTCCAGCGGGAATGCCATCATGTAGTCGGCAGCTGTGGGGCTTTGTCCGCCCGCGAACCACGGACCAGTCTTGCTGAGGTGCTCCTCGATCTACAGTTGAGAAAATTCATCAGTTCCCAAAAGATGAGTACTAGCGGGGTGAAGCGTGCCATAGTCTGATGTTTCTTCAATTCTGGCTCAACGAGCTGGCTGGTCAAGGTGGCGAAGACCATGCGCAAAAGCGGCCGCAGCAGGAACGGCGCTCTCGTAGGAACAATTTGAAAGATGAGTTTGTTCACAAGCAGTGGCATCAGTGAACCCTCAGAATAGTGGGTAACTGTGCCGTGGATTAGCGTGTGCCGCGAATTTAGCGCTGGAGCAAGCATACAGTAAAGATCATGGACTTTGCCGGTGGTGGGAGGCTGGTCTTCTGCTTTTCCGTACTTCTCGATCAAATAGGCTGATGAGAGAAATGATGAACGAATGTTTTGGCACAACACTGCAACAAGACGCACTGACGATGGCGCCGCTCTCAGCGAGGTTCATGTCGCCGTCGGTGATGACCGGAGACTTTCCCAGAGGGCTCACTTTGAGCAGGTCTTTGGGCGCCAGCAAGTCCGAACCGCGAGTGTAGTACTTGATTTCATACGGCACTTCGAGTTCTTCCTACAAGAATAGTGAACTGGGGAGTAAAGATAGGTCAGGTCAATACCCACGAGTAGCCAAAGCACACGCTGAGAACGGGAATCGTTCAGGTGGTGAACGATAACTTTGGACTGAGTTTCAGTAGACATTATGAACGCTAAAGGTAGGGAAGAAAGATGCAGGAAGGAGAACGCTCGCCGCAAGCACACCCCGGTGACCTAGCGGAGTAACTTGGGAGCAACGCACCGGGCATGTTAGCCGGGCGATAGCCGGAAGGGATTCACTTTGGTGCCCACGTGCGGAGGTGGTTTGACAGCTCTTGACAGGCTTTGTGCCTGAGTTGGATGAATGCCGGCGTTCTCGGGCAATCCACGTGTCGGTCTCGTGTCTGCTTGGTTACTCTCCTAACAACCATTCATTGATCGTTCCCTCGACTGTCCATCTCGCCAACTCGCCCGACGCTTGCCCGACGCTGTCAGACTCTGTCCAACTCAATTTCTCGACGTCGCTTGTGTCGCGTGGTCTTTGCGTGGGCTCGTAGGGGCTCGTCATCGTTGAGATCTGAGAAGCGATCGTCATCTGCGGACATGTTATTCCCATTTGCTGCGCTGTTGGTCTGTACTCGGATTTCTTACGCCTCACGATGGTGGCCGCGTACGTCCGGAACCTCCATGGGTCAAGCATACGGAATATCTACGGAGATTGGGGATGACACAGCTCATCTTGGTAAGTCTGAAAGGCTCCAGTATCGCTCGCCTGTTTTGGTTTCGTACCAAACAAAGATCTCTTCCTAGGGTCCTTCGCAAGCGAGGCAGAGCTGGATGCCATCTTCACCAGTCCAGGTACCCCTTTTTTGCATCAACACATGGGTATATGCGCTGATTTGGGCCCTCATTTGCACTTCCAAACGGCGACTAAGCTCTCAAGCCTTCTCGAGAGTCGGACTGTTTCCAGGTCGCTACCAGCCATATCCACAATAGCTGCGAAGACGCATATATCCACGAACAGGAACGAGTTCAGGGTAAATCTCTAGCCTCTACTACCTAAAATTGTCCGCGTAACTTTCAGCAGTCGCTATTGCCATGACCTTGTGTGAACTTGCCACCGCAAGATACAGCTCACCTCCCATGGAGTGCATTGCCTTCGTAGACGAAAACCAACCAACGGACCAAGAATTGAGCGCTTGTGTAGAGTAAGTGGTCGCTGATCCTGACGAAAACCAATTGACCAGTTCCTAGGGCCTTTTCTCGGAGCGCTCAGTATTGGTCTAGCTACTCCGGGTATCTCCGCGAGATTCGCAAGTCTATCACCCTATCATGTCTATGTTACCTCTCACATTCGATCAATTCGCAGCCAAGCTATGCCTAGTCCATAGTCGATGGAGAGAGATAGGTAACCCATGTCTCAATTACATCGTGGAGCTCAGCTCTGATGGTCTCGCAAGACGCCGCTCGTGATATCTATAGGAACGCAACACTGGAGAAGATTGCTCTGCTTCGTCTGCTCACGGAACGGGAGAAAGGTTCCGCAAGCAACGATCACTCTGTCAAACAGTCTTTAAAGGTCAGTTGATCTGCGGCGGTGATTACGCATTTTATGCATTCACACGTAGGACATGCACGACCTTATGGCGGAGATACGCCTGTCCTTGCTGCAGGTGCAGCAAACTTCAGTCAGCGCTGTGGCTGATCTGTATGAGAAGCAAATGGTTCCAGTTGGTGTGATAACCTAGGAGACCATGGAAACTACGCTAATGAATCCCAGCTCTTCGATCAGGCTGTATACAAGCTAGCACAGCTTCATCTTCGATTTGCAGATGATCATCAGGAATCACTTGACGCGGTTTTGAACTCTGCTTAATACATCCCTCTTTCCGGCTGATGTTCTCTTCTATAGGTTCGGCCGTTTTTCGAAGACATTGCAGAGCAGGTAATTTTAGCCATGACCACTACGATCATTCTCATCTCTTGCGTTCATTAAAGCACAGGTCCAGCCTATCCTCTTCACTACTGAACTTCCACGACACACTGTCCCGCGAAGCAGACTCCATAATTTTACTCTTTGCAGATCGTCACAACCAGATATTGGATACTGCTGTACAGGTGACTTTCCGAAACTCGTTTATCAAATCTCAATGTGACTTTCAGGTCATCACGGAGAAACATTGGAGCACCGTGCTAAACGGCCTCACTCAGCTTGAAGAGGTAGGGTGACGGTGCCTTGAGGCGCATACACACTGATCAGCACATCTTGCACCAGTCACTCGGTTTGATGTTGCCCGTCATTTCTGAGTCTACTTTGATGATGAGATCGTCACTGGACCAAGCAAAGCTTGCTCAAACACTCCACACCCAAATGACGAATGCTATCCCTCAGCTAATAGAGACGGTAATTGAACTTACCAATAGCACGCGCCACGATCTCGCAATGATCAACAACACAGCGGCGATGCTGCAGGCCAACCTGTCGTCAAGCTTGGAGAACTGGATTCAGGCCAAAGCTTGGTCCGGTCTCAGCTCTCTATGGCCATGTGCTTGGGTTTGATGTCATGCGTTGACATGAGGCAGCTAACTTGGCTACTACAGATGTTCGCGGGACGTTATTTTTGAGTCCTCTGCTCACTCCAGCAGCTTTCTTCCTTATACGCATCATCTGGCGGCTCTCATGGGTGCTTATCTCTGCTCCGATGGTAATGTTCCGTGCAAGGTGGAGTACTAACCAAATGCTTACGATATTGTCAGTGCCTTATGCTACTCTTTCGAGGTCGACGGTTCTCTGGTATCCGCCAATCTCGGTCTCCTCAAACTCCTCAACTAGAACATTCCGTGATTCAAGCCAGATCCGACTATGTCTCTGATGCGCCATCACAGGCACAGACCTCTCACTCCTGCTTAGATCCTCGGTTGCAGAGACATCAACACCGTCTACGTTCTTCGCGGATTCCCGAAAGGCTCTGGAGACCCCTTGTGGATGTTCCGTGATGCAAGGAAGCTGTCCTCTGTTTGCTCTCTAGGCTTGGTTCATGGCTACGTCGATTTTCCCTCTCTCGACTGGGGTTTTACCACTCAGGCGCCTTGTCCGGCGCTATTCCTAAATTAACTCGGGGCTGTTTTATTCTTGGCTACACAGACATTTTCCGTCAACAGTTCGCAAGCATTAACTTTTCTCTTACTCAAGCTCTTCTGCTTCCATCGGGTCATCAGTATAGGCGATATGGCACTATTCGAGCTGGGTTTTGTATTAAGTAGTATTCCGCCTTCCGCTACAATTGTAACCCGAGTCTACGTCTGTGTTCAACGATGGGCCATGTCAGTGAGACCAGTAGTTAAAAACTGCCAAGGCCAGTCATGCGTCCAATATGGCTCGGTGATGACGACGAGGTTTCATGTTTGTTTACACGAGCAACATATCACCAAACATTCGTGGGTAGGCGCACTGACCCGCGAGTGCGTGCCCTGGGTTGTTATGGGAAAATCCGAAATCCACATGGAAAAGTCTTCGATTTTTCGTTACGAAAACTCAAGTGTATCTCAGTAGTAGTCTCGGTAGTGGTTCATAGAGTGAGCTTACAGTCGCTGAAGGATGTTTTGGCGGCAACTTGAGTAACTCGAGCGGCATAATCCAATCTTGCTGTACGGCGCCCGTTGGAGTAGCCCGACAAATGAAGGAATGGTCGTATGTTCGTGAGAGGAGCTTATTCCAAAGTTCTGATGTATGGGATGGTCGACCAATGAGCGAGCCCCTGTTCGCGGAAGTGGGAGCCAAAACGGGTACTGGTTCGGCGTGTGCTCCTATTACTTAGCCCGTATTTGCCTAAGCTCTAACGAGTATGGAGTCATTGGACTGGGGCGGCCCCCAATGGCAGTTTTGTGCGCTGTTAACCCTACCACCGCTACGACACACCGACTTCCCTTGGACACCCTCCGCTTTGACAGAGCAAGCCGGTTGAGACGCTGCACGTTGTAGCGAGCACATGGCTTACTCTGATATCAAGGCGCCCCGTCACTGGGAGGACGTTCATGCTAGATCCATTCGGGGCGACATATTCGCCCTATTTGAGAGTGGGCACAACGCATACAACGACACTGCTCACTCTCAGCTGGCTCGTGTTGAGCAATCCCAACTCGTTCTAAAGCATTCGTCATCTCGCTTCCCAGCACGAACACCAAGTCAAGTTCCTCCAAACCATGTTTACCACCCGACAACGGCGAGTTACCAGCTCCCTCCACGTTTGCGGGCGGAAAAGAACAGGGACAAACAGGTAAGTCTTCTGGAAGTTTTTGCGTCGACACCCTCCATGGCTGCTTATGCAGTCACATCCAATTCGTCTTTATCCGGTCTCTTAGCTCTAGTGACTCATGCGTAGGAACCGCAGCGGAACGCTACGGGCCCGAGAAGTCTACCGAGCAACCCCAATTCTTCTAGACTCATATCAAGTCAGCACCATACGGCCGGATATCCGACCGGCTCAGTTACGACCCCCGGATATCCTACTGGCCAGCAGTCAACACCTGAATATTCAGGTACTGACAGAGATTCACTTCGCCCATCTCCGGGGCGTCTCCCTTCACAACGCCCTAGCGAGCCACAAAGGGCCCCAATGCCATCCTCGTCTCCGCATACGCTCGTAAAACCACCTCTTTTGCCTAAAGCGGCACAACATCAGGCTGTATGTAACGTTGAGTGACTATGCTATCCCGTTTGACAATACTAATCTATGTATTTTAGGCAAGAGAGGTGGCACAGCCGTTGGATGGCGATGTAGTTGATGACGAGATAGCTCGTATATGTCGCGAGATAAACCAGCCAAGTGAGCGCTCGTGAAATTATGCGTTTTCTATATTGTTAATGGCTCTCGGTATTCTCCAGGAACAGTTCGGAGGCAGGTTGCCACGAAGGGTGACCCGAAACTTGAGGCACGAATTGCGCCCGCTCTTTCTTCTGCTCCTACAGCATCAATGCCGAGTTCTGCACCTTCGGGGAAAGGATTGGCTCTCGTGGACCGGGCTTTGTACACTCGTTCCCCTATCGTGCCAAATTCTGTCGAGTCTCAGGAGGTTGTGCAGGTGAATCTCCCTCCGCCGACCGAGTCAATCCCCAAATCAAACAAGGGACAAGCTACAAAAGCTACTCCACAAGCCAACAAGGATCAAGCCATTAAGACGCCCTCGCAAGCCACTAAGCGAGAAACCAGCAAGACACCCCTTCGCGGCCGGAAGGTCGCCGAGGTGCCTCAAAGATCCATCCAGTCACGAGCTCCTAGCTTGTCTCCACAAGATGTCAAGCGGCAAGGTACCGAGATCACCTCTCAGAACACCGCGGAACCGACCAAAGAAGCATTATCGCAGGGATCTGAGCGTAAAACTTTCAAGAAAGTGAGTTCAGATTTTCCTAGCCCTCTTGAAGTTTCTGAGACCGTGTAGAAGCGAAGGTCGCCGAAGAATCCGTCTGATATGAAAACAAACTCGGATATCATCCATGTTTCTGGGCTGGACAGTTGCACCCTACCTGAAGTACCTCTCGTCGATGACGCACAGGGTCTACATAACGTCAAGTTACCGTCACCTATCACACGCTCTGCCGATGTAAGCTCTGATCATGTTCTTATATGCGCTCTATCGTATTGTCGCGATTGCTGACGCTCAAGTAGACGACTCCGGCTGTCCAATCCAAATCGTCCAGTGATGTCTGCTGGTTGTTCTTAAAAGGTAGATGCCCTTATAACCCATGCGAGCGCCTGCATGTTTCTGCACCTCCCCACGTCTGCAAGGACTGGCTTTTTGGTTTATGTGAACGAAATCCATGTCCCCGGAAGCATGAGATGCCGGATAAGAACGTCAAATATCCCCACGTTTGCAATCTATGGCTTCGTCGGGGTGTATGCGATCGGCAAGTTTGTTACTTTCAGCATGAGCTTCCGGCAAAGGAGGTGCGTAAACGCTACGTCGATGTAGTAACATCCATGGCTAATGCGTATCTGCTTAGCAAAAGCTACCTTCTCCTGATAGTTCCATCGCTGTGAAGCCGGATCCGCTCCAGGTAACATTGTTCGACCACACAAAGGTCAAACTGGATTCAGGTTTCGAGGTTATCTCCATCGCTACCGGCTTCGAAAATCGCTGGGTTCATGTTGCTGGTATACCCCCGGATGTCTCGTGCAAGGCTATAGAGAAACTTTTGAAATCCTTTGGTCAAGTAGACCAGCTGCTTGGTCTAGACCCCACTGTCACTCTTAGCAAGAGTCGTTACATCAAAGTTCAGTATTCCGCAGCACTCGAGGCTTCCGACGCAGCACAAAAGCTCAACGGGCATAGCCTTTCCGGTGCTAAGCTCATCGCCAAAATCCCGGTTAACAATACAACCAGGGGAAACGGCGTTCTTGATGATACGACGGTCCACTTGGAATGGAAAGCACCCGGTCGCATGGCCTATGTCGGATACTCAACCCTCAAAGAGGCTATTGACGCGGTTGAAGCCGCTGACGGCAAAGTCTTCCGAAACCACATCATCTCCGCCACCCTATATGATGGCCTACCTTCTGTCGGCGCCTTCAATGTACTCTTCGAGGGATTACCACACGACACAAAAGAGGCAGAGCTTCGAGTATATGGCACTGCGGAGGCGATGATGCTGGAGCGACCCAACTACCAATCCCTGCAGCAAGCCATCAATAACATCAAGAAAATGCTGGAGGACTGCGGAGAGCTCTTGTCCTTTGATGTCATTCCACCCCCGTATCGCGAAGGCACGGTCAAAGCAACAGCAAGATTCATTTCGTCACGCGAAGCCACCTACGCCCAAGAGCACATTCACGAACGCAAGCCACAATTTCTGGGGCGAACTCTGCTCGTGGCTCGACATGTTCAGTCTTTGGAATATCATGTCGCTCGGCGCACCTTCACGCAAATCGCCGGGGACCTGAGCCACCTGCGATGGTCATGGAACACAGGTCGCAAACAAGGTGTGACTGTGTACAACGCTGGCGAGCAATGGTCGGGTCCGGTTAAGGTCAAACTCTGCGCAGAGAACGCCAAGGAGCTCAGCGTGCTCAAGGTCAAGTATGAACGTATACAAAAGGGCGAGACTGTCGTGGATGACAAAGTACCTGTATGGGACGATCATTTCTCTCGACCCGCAGGCGTGGAGTTTATTCGCATGCTCGACAACGAGTATCCTCTTGCCCGGATTATCGTGGATCGCTCTCGTCGCATTATATCCGTATGGGGCCCCATCGTCTCAAGAACTGTTATATGTCGTCGGATCGTGGGCAAGTATCGGTATATTCAGTCGCGCAGACGTTGGGAAATACCACTGTCCGGACGGCTAACCTCAATGATAGCGAGCAACAGGGTTTACAAGCTGCAGGATGACTTAGCTCGCGACAGGTGCCGTCTCGATGCGCCCAACCGGCGTCTTGTAGTGTTCGGCGAACAAATCTTGTACACGGCGACTTGCCGCCTCATCGAAAAGTTGCAAGCTTCTCCCGAGCAAAACTCAAGTAAATCCGCTACCTCTACCTGTCCCGTCTGCTTTGGAGACCCCACCGATCCCACGTCGCTGTCGTGCGGGCATGTTTGGTGTCGATCATGTCTTTCAGATTACATCCTTTCCTCCGTTGACAGCAAGTCTTTCCCTCTTTCGTGTCTGGGAAACGACGCCACATGTGCAGAGTGCATCCCCCTGTCCATCGCACAGTCCCTATTATCTGCTGCCGAGTTCGAATCCATCGCTCAAGCGTCATTCTCTGCTTTCGTACATGCGCGTCCGGACGAGTTCTTTTACTGCCCGACCCCAGATTGCACCCAGGTCTACCGAGCTTCGGCGCACGACGCGATCCTACAGTGCCCGTCCTGCCTCGCGCGCATCTGCTCGGCGTGCCATGTTGAGGCGCACGACGGGATGACGTGCGCGGAGCGGGACGCGTCTGAGGAGAAGCTGTTCACGGAGTGGACGGACCAGCACGACGTGAAGCGGTGCCCGAGCTGCAAGGTGGCGATCGAGCGCAGCGAGGGGTGCAACCACATGACGTGCACGCGGTGCCAGACGCACATCTGCTGGGTCTGTCTCGCGACGTTCCACAAGGGCAAGGGCATCTACGACCATATGCGCCAGGAGCACGGCGGGATCGGGTTATGATTTTGGTGGGGTTTTGGTATCATTATGATTGGGCTTTGGTATTTATCCTCATGTTTTCCTCATTCCTTCATTTTCTCGTTCTTGCTTTTGATCTCCATTTCGATTCAACTCAGAAGAACGTTCAGTTTCGCAAGAAGAGCATCTATGCTGAAGGTGGTGTACTTGCTAGTTGTACATGGATATCGCGACCTAAGTATCTTAAAAAGTGTAACGTATGTAGCGCTAGGAGGAGGAAAGCCGAGTTACAAGTGTAGTGTTCAACAACAAACAACAAGAGATAAGCACGAGAGTGAGATAGTGGAGAACAATAGATTATGCGAATCGTAAAAAAATACCAGGGGACTAGGCGTAGGTCCAAACGACGAACTGCGTGCATTTGTCAGCGATGGCCTACCAAGAACAACCAAGCCGAAGACTCACACTCTCATATGGTTGCGCGGGCGGTCTTCCTCGAGATGGGAGGGATGTCGGCAGCTCCACAAGTTGTTCAGAAAAGGGCGCGACGGTATTAAACTCGTCCCTGAAGCCTTGGTTCTCCCTCGGATAGTCGCGGAGGTCGGGTGGGTACGCCATGCCTTCGGGCGCGTAGACGATGTACCCGGTGCGGGTGAGGTGGTCGCCGCGCCTGTTCCAGAAGCCGCAGCGGACGCGGCGGGTGTACTTCTTCGGCGCGGGTTCCTGCGGCGGAGGGGCAGAGGTCTCGAGGCTGAGGCGCTCGATCGGTGGTGGAGGGAGGGGGTTGTCGCGCGTGGGGACGAGGGCGAGGGCGTTGTGGGGCGTCGAGGAGCGGCGGGAGTGGTGGTAGTCCCGATCTCTGTCCCTGTCCCTGTCGCGGTCTCTGTCCCTGTAGCCGTGTCGATCGTGGTCGCGGTCTCGCTCTTTGCTCGAGGACGAGCCTTGGGGCGAGTGCTCGCATTCTGTAGGAGTGGGGAGGGAGGGTATAAAGATCTCTTCGTCTTGTTCTTTCTTCTTCTTGGAGGACTTGCGGCGGTGGGATCCTTCGGGTATCGTGGAAAGCGAGGGCTTGCTATTTATGCTGTTAATATTCGGTTCTGTACGACTGCGGGAGAGAGAGTTGTTAGAATGAGAGCTGGACTTGTAGCCGTATTCGTCTGGCTCATCGTGAAAGGGCGTCAGGCCGAAAGCGGTGGTAGTGGGAGGCTGAGGCGTCTCCGACTTGGTGGGCAGCGAGGACTGTCGGGTGAGTGCCTGGGCAGTCGGTGACGTACGGAGAGGCGACGTCTTGGGTTGACCATATACAGAATAATTAGGGCTCCGTGAGGTAGGCGAGGGGTTAGATTGCGTTGAAGACGGCGAGCCGCCGCTATTCCGCTGTTGCGGCGGGTGCGATGGGTGGGGTGGACTCTGATAGTGGGTAGGTGTCCGCACAATGTTGGGGGTGAACGTCGGCTGGAGATCTTGTCGCGACCCGTGTTCAGAATTACGGAGTACAAGAGCATCCGAAGGCTGTTGCATCTCTTCATAAGAAGATCGATGGGGAGGAGCGGGGTATGGAGGCGCTGAAGCTGGCGTGGTTGAACCAGGCCGCTCGCCTCTGAGCATACGTTGATACAATGAGTTGGGATCGGTAGGCCGGCCGAGGGTTTTACCGGCCTCAGGCACACTCCCATACGTCTGTTGTCTGCTCTCCGGTCTCGGGGCCGGCTGAGAGGGAGGGGCGGCGGACATCGGGCGAGTTTGGCCATATTGGATGCTGTCGACAGAGTTATGGCGGACCGTCGTAGAGTGCGTCCGATGTCGTGGGCCGCTGCCATCCTGGACGTCTTGTCGGTATAGATCAAGACTCCGATCTGTGGGGTGCTGATGAGCAGCACCCTGAGGACCTAGCTGGCTGGGATATCCCAGCCGACTCGGGACGTGGCGCGAGCCATCGTGCGTCGAGCGGCGATCCTTGAAGTCCCGAGTGGGTGTGGCCCGGTCGGGGTCCTGGACGAGGCTGGGTGGGTTCCATATCCAGGGGGTCTGAGGTGGAGCATTCTCATCCTCGGGGGGTGGTGCATGGCTCTCGGTCCTAAAGAAAGGCGAGAGAAGGTTTGGGTGATGAGCTCCACATATGACCCAGGATATGATGAAAGGGGAACGCACCTGGGTACCATGCCCTCGAGGCCTAGCCCGTTGTCCGTCAGCTTTGTCTGCCAGTAGCTCGGTGAAGCGGGGCGGGGGACTCGCTTGTAGGGGTTGTAGTTGGCCTGGGCCTGCTGCTGAGCGGCGAGGCCGCCCCATGCGCCACCGGGAGCCCAGCCTGGGGCCTGGACTGCGGGGTTGTATGACCAGAAGCCGGCCTTCCACTGGGGAGGCGCGTTTGCGCCCTGGGGTGGAGGTGGAGGACCGGGGTAGCCTGGAGGGAGCTGTACTCCCGCGGCCGGTGGGGGCCAAGGGCCCTGCCAGCCAGGGGGCATCGGATGCTGCTGACCGATGGCGGGGTTGGGATTCCAACCCACCTGAGGCTGGGACATGTTGGAGATTGGGTCTCCTAGACTTGAAGATCGCTGCATCAGGGCCATGTTGTAGGCAGACAAGGAACGATCGGAGAGTCGAGGAGTGTTTATTAGGCAGTGGATGAATTTGAGAGTGGAGGGAGGGACATGCGCGGGTTGGGGGAGGGCGGGGGAAGAGGTTGGGAGGATGAGGTTAGGTGGCTATTCGATCTTAATATAAGCGAAGGAGACGTACGGAATTGAAGCGCAAAAATTAAAGCGGTGATCTTTGAACGTGGCTGAGCTCAGTCGCGATTACGCGCTCGCCGTGAGGCCGTTCGTGTTTGGTGCCTTTTCTTATGCGAGCCAGGCGGTGTGGGGCAGATGGTGCAAAGTGTGTTGCGCGTATGTCAGATGAGAAAAGCGTTGGAGCGAGGTGTCCATGCACTGTGAATGGACGAATAGACAACAAAAGGGATGTCGTTGTTGTGCCTGTATCCCGCAGAGAAGCCGACTGTTGGGCTGGCAGGTTCCAGATTCGAGAAGGCAGCTAAAACGTGTTCCTCCCGCCAAGTCCCGCTGTACGTATTCTGTGTCCCGCTATAATCCACCGTCAGCACCAAACCAAGCCCGGCTCGCGAGATAAGCCGCACTCACAATTCTGTCCGCCTCAAGGCAGCTGCCGCACCGCTTCGGTCTGCTTCAGCTCAAGGCAGGAGGCGTACCAGTTGGACGCCAGACGCGTGACCGGAGACAATGCCCACCCTCTAAAATTTGCACAGACCGCCCATTGCTCTTTTCCCATCCGCCATTGCAGAGAGACGCCTTGGGCGGATGTCGCCGTTGTACTTATTGGACAATTATAATCGCGTCCTCATAGGGGCTTACTATTAGATCGCCCTGCTTTGTCTCCTTCTCACGGCCTTGCCCGACAACAGCGCGTCATTCCCCCGATAATCCAAAAACAACACTATTATGTCGCCTTTTCATTGTGATCCAAATCAAGACTATACAATGGGATATACTGTATGCCAATCCAAAGCACAGACACCGTTAACTGAGCATAATAAGAGAAACCAAAGCCCTACCGAGCTTATATCGTACTTTGTCGTGAGATCGTTACATAGTTTACCACATCTTCTATATGCCATCACCTTCGAGCGGCTTTGCACAGTCAATAAAAATTATTAACAGTTAATAACAGACTGGATCTACCAGTTCCAGTCGTCGTCAAAGTCGGTCTCCGCATTCGGCGTGACAGTCTTGGGTCCCGACGATCTGCTCTTTACGCTCGGCGCCGAGTCAGGTATGAGAACGCTTCCAACGTTGAGCGCCTGCCCTTCGTCATCGTCGTCGTCCAGGAACGACCGGCTGCTCGGCGCAGGTGAGGGCATCGTCTTGCTGTGACTATGACCATGACTGCGGCTGCTGCTAGATGTTCCAGTACGAGCTCCGGGGATGGCCAACTGGGTGGCAGGAGAAGGCGATGCAGGTCCAAACGCATTGGCGAGGCTCTGCGAGACATCCGAGAAGAGCACATCCGAGAACAGGGACGAGCCACGTTTCTGCCCGTGCTTCGACGACCTGATGCAGGAGGCTACGGCGTCAGCTCGCATTGCGCGCAACGGGCCAGTCGCGACAAGGAAAGTGCTTACCCTCCGTTCGTCAGCTCGCCCCATCGCTTCCCGATGCTCCCGGCCCACGAGGACATGGGAGTGCTGCTCCCGACGACCGTTAGCGAGTTCAGGCCCGGCATCGGGCTCGGGGGCGGGAGCCCCGACATGGCGAGGCTGTTGCGTTTCGACTTCGGAGAGGCGGTGTCGATGTGCAACCCTTCCGGTTTCGCCGACGGGTGTGTTTCATCAGGCTCTGGTACGGCGGATGACAATACAGGAGAAGCAGGAACGCGGATCGAAGGATCAATCGCGCTCGACGTCGAAGAGGAAGCGGCGTGCTGGCCGCTCCGGGACGTCAGATCTCCACTGCCTTTCACCGAGCGCCGCCGAGTAACCTTTGCTGGCAGATTCTCGACGGGGATTTGGGGGCTAGGTTTGAATTGACCGTCTTTTGGAGAGAGTTCCTCGCCCCATTCGCTGCTACCACGGCCGTCGTTGAACCCAAAAGTGGAGAACGCGGTTTCGGCTGACGACGCAGAGGAATCGGATTCCCGTGTCGCATGCCGTGGCGTGATGGGCATCGCCGGGGACGAAAGGTCGGCCAAACCCATGGCAAGCATACGGCCAACTTCTTGAACACCTTCGCGGATGCCTCCCAGAACTGCGCCTGATGTATCTGCGGGCGATGGATTGTGGAAAGTTGAATTCGGGCTGATTCCACGTTGAACGATACGCTCCCATTGTCGTTTTACTGAAGAAATTGCGAGGGTTAGATATATGCGCCGACAAAGATGTCAAGTTAATACTCACGTTTACCCAAATCCGCCTCGCAGGTTTCTAGTTGGCCTTTCAGCTCCATACGACGCGACTCGTGTTGAGCAATTGAGCGCAATAGGTCTGCATGCCTGTAATTATTATTCAGAGTCAATGCTTGAGAATAATAACACGGCACGTACTGCTCTGTGAGGGTCAAAGGACCTCTTGATGCACCCGATGCGACAGAGCTGAGGCTCTGCCTTTTGCTGGTGCTCTCTCCCTGACCGCTGGCGCGCTCCAACTCAAAGACACCATTTCCGCTCTCCGACATTCCCCTTTTGTATCCTGGTCGACCGAGAGGTGATTCGGGAGAATTTTCGCCAGGCGCGATGTAGGATATCGATGACTGCCGGCGAGAGTCTCTGGGTGCATGGCTGTAACTCTGGGGTCTTCTGGTGTTGAAGGAGGACGGAGGTGAGGGAGATACGACTCCGTTGACGTCGCGAGAAGATATGTAGGTGATGGAGCTCTGGCGACGCTCGGCGCGTAAAGAAGGAGACGCGTTGACAGACGGAGAGACGTCTGACTCTTGGGGGACAGGAGACGACGTCTTGTACGCGATGGAGCTGTGCCTGCGCTGAGACTTTTCGACCTGCGAATACGTGGAAGGGTTGGGAGAGTAATTGGAGTCGAGCAGCTGAAGCTGACGCGGTTTTGGCGACTTGGTCTTGAGCTTTGTGGGTGAAGGACTGTCGTTGGACGCGTTGAGGGCTGCTGGAGACATGGCTTGGTGGGATATGCGACGGGAATTAACGAGGTGGTTACAGAGTATCGAGTCCGAGATATGTTGGTCTACAAAAGTTGTGATGAAGGTGAGCGCATCGAGCGAACTCAATATGTCCTAGAAATTGAGGAAAGGACTGGGTTGTTAGTGGATGTGGAAGAAGGGAAGGAGAGAAGGAAAGAGTCTGGAACTTGGCAACGATCAGCAACGTGCTCATAAGCGGAGTAAACGAATCTTCAGCTTCAATCTCGGATACAATATCGATGAGCTCACGCGTCCACCTTTCCCCACTTCCAACTTTCTTATTCTTTCGCTGTAGCAGGCCTCCATCGTCGTCGACATCGACATCGACATCGACATCATGAACATCCGACGGCGCTCATCGGTCTCGTCTAGATCGATCGACTCGACCAGCACACCACAACTGCCCAGCACCATGTCCAACTTCCTCCGAAGGCGCCGTGCATCTGGCGGGCCATCCCAGATTATCGCTGTCCCTCCTCCCCCACAGATCCCCCACAGATATGACCACCCCGTACGCCGTCTGGGCATCACCAACACCACCTTCCCCATCCCCACCAACAAATTCTACGCCAACTTCTTTCTCGGAGCCCAGACAGATCCCTCCTTCACCCACCCATACTCGCTCGTCTGGGCCAAAGGCGCTGGCCCAGAAGCGGGCTTTGGCCTCGCAGTATGCCACACGGAGGAGAGCCAGCTCGTATGGGGCCCCGGCGACCCCGCCAAGTGGTTCTACAACCCCATCCGCGTCCACTCCATCGTCCTCTCTGCCCGCGAGCTTACCCCTGAGACCCAGCTCACCACCGATTCTCTCGGGGACATGTCTGTCAACGTCAACCTCCTCCCGAACAAGTCCACCGTTACCCCGACCATCACGTTTCCGCTCGTCCAGGGCATGGGCTTCGTCACTGCCCTCTACCGCGATGCGACGCCCCAGATATCAAGCGGTGTCGGGTTCGAGAGCGCGCTGTATGCGGGCGAGGTCGTCAGTGGGCAAGTGTACAAGTATCGTGCGGTTCTTGCAGACAAGACGACGTGGCTCATCTACATCGTTCCGACGGGCACGCAGGGAGGGTACCGAGCAGACACGTTCTCGCTCAATATCCGCAACGTGCTGGTCGGCCCTTCGCACTTTGATGGATTTGTTCAGGTTTGCAAGGTTCCTGTCGGCGACACGCAGGCTGAGGCGCTGTACAACGCGTGCGTTGGCGTGTATGCGCAGTCGGCAGAGGCTGGCTTCGATCCAGCTAGGGATGGCGTCTATACGCTCACCTGGCTGAAACAGGGTCCGCTCACGAGGAAGCGCTCGCTCCTTATGTTCGCCCTCCCGCATCATGTCGACACCTTGTTCAAGGCGGGTGACATCTCTATGACGTCTATACAGCTGCAGACGACCACCAAGGGCGTTGCGACTGCAGTTCGTGGTGATGCGTGGACACTCGGCGAGTCCAGTCTCCCGATTGACTTGTCGTTTGCCCCGTGGACGCCGTCGCAGGGGAGCATCATGGACGTCTCCGAGCAGGCCGCCGCCTTCATCCGCGGTGCTGCTGCGCGCGAGCTCGCCCAGAAGATGCACGCGCAGACGGTCCTGGGCAGCATGTACTTCAGTGGCAAGGGCCTTGCCAAGTTCGCCGCGCTCACGTACGCCGTCCACGTCCTCGGCAAGGACGCGAGCCTCGCGAACATGGGCCTCCAGGAGCTCAAGCAGTGCTTCGCAGTTTTCGTCGAGAACCGCCAGCCGGTGCCGCTCGTGTACGATGCCGTGTGGGGTGGAGTGGTCTCGTCGGCCGTGTACTACTCGCACGACCCGCTCGTGGACTTTGGCAACGGGTACTACAATGACCATCATTTTCATTATTCCTATTTCGTCTATACCGCTGCTGTCATCGGGCACTTGGACCCTGCCTGGCTGTCTCAGGGCACGAATAGGGCTTGGGTCGACATGCTCCTGCGTGACTATGCCGGTTCGCTAGTTGGCCAGCTTGATCAGCATTTTCCTAAGTCGAGGTCGTTTGACTGGTATCACGGCCATAGCTGGGCCAAAGGTCTGTTTCCGAGTGCGGATGGCAAGGACCAGGAGAGCACGTCCGAGGATGCGCTCGCGAGTTATGCCATCAAGATGTGGGGGTCTACTATTGGTGACTCTATGCTCGAGGTCCAGGGCACGCTTATGCTTGCTATCCAAGCTAACGTGTTTAAGACGTACTTTCTTTATGGTGGCTCGACCAAAGGAAAAGATGTGCAGCCGCAGCGCTTTGTCGGGAATATGGTTGGCGGTATTGTGAGTGCAAAGTTCGAGTTTTTTGAGGAAATGAGGGTGTTTATCCGGGTGATGTCAATCAGCTGTTTGAGAACAAGATAGATCACACAACGTATTTTGGGGCTGATCCGTCATTCATTCATGGCATTCACATGCTCCCGCTTCTGCCATATACCCCCCTTATCCGTTCGCCTGCCTTTGTAAAAGAGGAGTGGGAGGCCTTCTTTTCAAATGGACGGGCCGAGCAGGCACCTGGCGGATGGCAGGGTGTGTTGTATGCAAACCTGGCATTGTCAGATCCTCAGGCAAGCTGGAAGTTCTTCACAAGGAATGGGTTTAATATGCAAGCTTTGGATGGAGGTGCAAGCTTGACTTGGTATTGTGCATGGATAGCAGCTATAGGTAAACTATAGACCCCACACACTGTGATAGTATATTGACATGAGATTCATGCACATAAAGCATCATCATATAGAATTAGTGGTTTGTACCTGAGGTTTGACTCATGTTGGCCTATATGCAATAAGGAGGCCGTCAGGGAGATCATGTTGAAATTGGTGTTCAATCTTGCTCACATCATGATGTGTCATTTTATATTACTGTTTGTAAGGTTTTATCTACATATGTAATCCCGTCACAGTTAGTTGTAATCTTTGTTGAGTTTGTGACCCTGTCATTATGTTTACATAATTGGCCAACACTGAGATAGTATATGTCGTGAAGACAACCAAGGCCCCTATTCTTTTCTTTCTTTTCTCTTTCCTCCTCTCTCTCCTTTCCACACTTAGAGCCAGGTCCGCGCACCTCCGGTCATCTCCGGACCCTCCAAAGATTTCGGAGTTTGCTCCACGTCTGGAGTGTCAGAATTACGTCTAGTATTCGACCCTTTACGGCTTTATTGGTTCATCCAGAAGCCTCCTGTATGGCGATGTTCCTCTACGAGGTCTACAAGTAAACATCGCCTTCATACGTCTACACAGGCGCTAGGTACCCAAGTAGGTAGTATTAGCGCCTTACGCATTCATGCATTCGTGTGGCTCTGTGTCCATTGCACTGAGCCACGTACATAGCTTACGTAGCCATCCTGCATTACCGTGGGACTTGGACTATACAGCATCACAAATACGGTAGTGACTTCACACGCTCCTGTCATATATATACAGTCACTACCACGAATATAATCTACAGTGTCTTTCTACCCCAAACGACTATCATCGTCCACCTACCAGCCTAACCAGCTACTAACTCAACCTTCAACTAACGCCCGGTGAGTCTGCGCTTTTATAGGCTTCTCAGTTATACTCGCGTTCAATCTTCGACATGGAGTTACCTCGGACCTCTTATGTTTCCCTTCGAGCATTACTCCCGACAACATTCGGACTTTGTGCAGACCATGCGGACGCTTGACAGCAGCGCTGTACTACCTCCGTGACAGCAGATGGTTATCAGTAGCATGATCAGGATCCGAAGATTGCTGGAGTTGTTTATATACTGAGTGTTTCACATCCTAGTCCCCCATCTCGACCTCTTGGTCATTGGGACTAGGTGCGCATTCACTTTGTAGTAGATAGCATGCTTTATTGACTTGGTCATTGGGACTAGTGCTTTCGTGCTCACCGCCGGCACTCGTTGAGATCCTCCATCACCTAGCCTTGTGGTTTCAGCCACTTGTACGCCTACACTTCTACGCCCCTACGCTCCGCTCCATT
The DNA here is from genome assembly GCF_000271625.1 of Coniophora puteana RWD-64-598 SS2. Classification (NCBI taxonomy): domain Eukaryota; kingdom Fungi; phylum Basidiomycota; class Agaricomycetes; order Boletales; family Coniophoraceae; genus Coniophora; species Coniophora puteana. The sequence goes on along the minus strand of NW_006913064.1, from coordinate 603,358 downwards.
CCGCCCACCTCCGACCTCCTCCGAAGTTTCGGAGCTATTTAGGAGTTTAGAGTGTCGCCCCTGTTGTGTCCACAACAGTATAATAAGACATGAGATGGCCAGATAGACCACTGGATGAGTCAGAAGACCCAATCCAAGGCTGAGGGAAACAGAAGCTATTTAATAGAGAATCAGAAGCTAAATACAAGTACAGGAGCTACAGAAGTACTCCTAATGTACTGTCTTTTTTGACCAAAAGTTTGTGGGGTGGCGTGAAAATATGATTACCAAATATGGTGTGTCTTGCTTTTTGGTTGGGAGATTTGGGGGCTGTATGCGTGAAAACATACTGATCAGCCAGCTGCTTCGTACACAAGGCTGAAATGAAATTGACTTACAAGCTGACCACCGAGGGTATCGCAAACATTGTTTATGGTGTTTGAAAGGGAGTGCAGTTCTGTGCCAGTATCATGGCTTTTCTGGAGCTCACCCTGTAGTCAACTGAGAATGTGGTTGAAGGTGAGACCACCCTTGTTGGGTGGCCGCATGTTCACCATGCCACCCATGCCACCGAGAGCGGGGTTCTGGAGTGTTGGCCAATGCTGCAGCTGGCCTTGCTGCTGGAAAGAGAAGTTGTTTTGCTGCAGCATCATGTGAGAAGGAGAAGTGGCAGAAGGTGAAGTGTTGGAGTTTGAGGAAGAGGTGTGCATTTGCTCAAACCATGCTGCAATCTAGACATCCTCTTCTGTGAGGACGCAGACAATGCGGGCCTTGTGGTGCAGCACTGTCTCGTTGTCCTTCCCTATAATGTTGATACCAATTCCTATGGGTGCAGTAATGATGTTGTGGGCCATGCAAAGTTGACACATGCAATAAAGAGGCAGGCAGGCGGTGAACAAGGAGGTGAGCAGCAGGTATATGCAGTGAGGGAAAAAGGTCAATGCACCACAATGTTGTTGCTTTTGAGCTTGAATGGTTCCGCCATTGCATTGCTGCCAAGCAAGCAAGCAAGCAAGCAAGGGCCCACTATCACCCGGAGAGATCCGCCGGAGGTCTAGTGTGGAGAGTGAAATAAAAGTGTCATTTAGATAATCTGTGTTAGAATTTGATAGAGGCAACTCACTGCTCCCAGTCCTTCATCCGGAGGAACATATTGCCATCTATATAATCATTAATAAAGTATTCCTTGGGATTGTCAAAGTCTGGAGCCAACAAGGCGCCACATATGATTGAGGTCAGCAGCACAACCTTGGGTCATTTGTGTGGTAATGCCTTGACCCAAGCGAGGCCAAGGTCCTTGTCAGCTGTCCGCTCGCACCCAGACAGGCCTGCAGTGTATGGCTGCACGAGTGTAGCTGGGACCAGTTCACATATGCCTTTGATTTGGATGGTGAAAATGAGGATAAGCCGAGCAAAGAAGACATGAGAATTGGTCCACTGGACCATGACGCAGTCATAACAGCGCTCCCTGTTGAACAAGGGATTGCACCATAGCTGATCAGTGCATGTTTGCCAGGTCTCTTCAGACACGTAGTTAACCTTGATGTAACAATATTTCGTGATCTGTTGAGGTGAGTAAGTTGGACGGCCCACTCATACAATGCAAAAAATGAAGATAATAGCATACCTCGAATGTGGTCGTGCAGACTCAAATATACATGGATGGACTGTAGGTTGTATAGTACAGGGGGAGCTCGCGGTTGATGAGCCTTTCAAGGGCTTTTGAGAACACTTTGAGGGCGGCATCACCAACATTGTGAGGCAGGGACTGTATCTCGTCAATTGTTCGAGAAGGCTGAGGGAACCCAATATGGAACTTGTCTGGGAGAGACATAAAATTAGTATAGTTGTTTGATTCATCGTCATTCTTTCTTGAAGCCATTGCTGTTGTTCTCAGCAAACACCTTCATCCTCTTGTTGTGCTCATTGAGCTGGTCTTGCATAAGTGCAAGTCCCAGCCATCGCTGATCAATACACAGGATCTAATCAAATGAGTAAGTATGAGTTGGGAAAAGCGCAATTAAGTTGCTAGAGTTGAAAGACTTGCCTGCAGAGGTGCTTCCTTGTTGTTTGTCTGAGGTAGCAAATCCTGCATAGGCATGTGTACCTTCTCATTTGGCCATGTGTTGAAGTTTTGGCTAGCACCCTTGTTTCGAATGTCTTGGAGTGAGTGTCTGAAGTAGTGTGCTTTTGGAAAGCCTCAGTCAACTTTGATGCCCTCAATCTCGCTTGACTTTGCCACTTCTATATAGTCCTGCACATAAGTGGACTTAGCTGTGAAATCAGGTTCAAAGGCAGGTGTTTGAACATACCGTCAAATGCTTGTTGAACTTTACAAGAGAACCCTGAGCAGTCTCCAGAGTTCTGGGAGACAAACAGTTTGTCATCACCGTTCCATGTGTCATGTGCAAATTTTGCCAGGAGGTGGACCGAGTCTGTGGTCATGCGTCTGGGCTGGCCGCCAACATCAGGAAAATGACAAGCCGCTTTACCGGCATTATCCTGACTTTGCCGAGATGAACCTACTTTTTTGGTATTCTCGGCTCTTTACTAGAGAATATTTGGCTAGAAAACCACATCAGTGACATTGAAGCTGCAAATCTCATCACGAAGAGTAAGCTACGAGTCTTTCAAACCGATTTGGATCCTCAAATGTAGCAGAATTATGGTTTCAAATTTTGGGAAAGTAGGTTCACTCTGGTAAAGTCAGGAAAGTGCGGTTAATACATGTGTCAAAATCCTGATGAAAGTGGGTCGGTGGTAGCAGGTTGTGGGTTTCTGCCAGGAAGGTGAGGTTTTTGGTTACGCACAATGATAGAATCTTGGCAAGGGTGTCAAGGAGGGCTATTGGTTGGTAGGCCTTGGGCGTGGAGTAGTCTGGTTGGCCTGGTTTATGGAGGATGATGGTGGTGTGGTGCTTCCAGGCTGAAGGTCACGTGGAAGAGGGGGCCTAGGTACGGGACTAGTATGTTGGCGGTGTGTGTGTAGACGGTGTTGCCAACTCCATTAGGGCCTGGCACCTTGTAGTTGGGAAGGCGGTGTATTACCCGGTGTATCTGCTTGTCAGTGATGTGAGGAATGGGAGTTCCGGGTAGGGTGACTGTCCTAGTGGGGCGTCTGTGTATGTTGTGGGAGGGGGCTCCGGCAGGGGTGGGAAGAATGACTCAAAGAGCAAGCTGCTCTTGTCCTCGTTAGCGTCCAAAGCCTGCCCATGTCAAGTGTTTGAACAAAATCTCTCGGTCCCTCAATAGCTGGTTATATGTACTAGCAATAACAAACACTACAACAGCACAGTGGTGCAACGGGTAAGGTGATGTGCTGTAAAAATTGAAGCTTTACAAGGTCAAGGGTTCAAATTTTGTCGGAAAATTCTTTTGATTACGGCCTGACTCACTTCCATATTTGCTTTCTCACACATGCCAACCCCTGTTGCATACTTTATGATATTCTGTGACTAATAATCTAAACAATTGTAAAATGTGATTATGTGGTCTTGTAGACTTGTCGGACCAGACAAAAAGCCCAAACAAGCCCAATATGACAAGCAAGGTGTAATTTTACTGATGTCATCTTTCATTCTTAACATTCTCTCTCTTTTAATCCCCATCTCTACACTGAATACTACTGTACATCTTTGACCAAAAGTTTGTGCTGAAGAATGGGAATTTGACTACCATATATGGTGTGTCCCATTTTTTAGTTTGTGGGAGTGGTTGATGTGGGACATAAGTTTGTCAGGGGTCTCAGAGACAGGACAAAAGTCCATGAGATATTGGTTCACTGGTCATGACATAGCATGACATTGCCCCACATGACACACTCAGACCCAAACATCTGGCCATATGATGGCCACATTCCTTATCATTTCTGGCTGTGCCCCAATCTACCTCATCTTTGCACCTTGTACACACCTTCTCACTGGCTTTCCTTTGCTCTTCTGGCTTGTTTGATGACAACATCCCCTGCCTGCCATCCTTTTTCTCATCCCAACATGCCATCTGCCTTACTGCACATCACATTTGCCTCAAGGTAAGTGGGGCTTTGGTCTTGTGATTGCCTGTATGTCGGAACTTCCTTAAAGGGCATTCTAATGAATCCGCTTTATTATTGCTCGAGCTATTTTGGTGATGTGATTAGAATAGTCATTCCCATGGGTTACCATGATGGTCACGGCTCTTAAAATTGGACTGCCAGCATCACTAAGCCAAGTGTTGCTTCTCCTTGCATCTTAATGAAGCCGAGGCCATAGCTAAGGCACCGAGGTGATGAGAATCTCATCAAAATGACATTGAGGGTACCCAAATGAAGCCAGCGGGTATTGCAATGCCAGGGATGCGGTTACTCTCCCCATTAGGAAGAATTTGAATGCATGGCTATTATCACAACCCCTGAGTGAGTATGGTGTGCTGTGGGCGCACTGGATACACGTAGATTTGCTTGAGCATTCAACGTTGTATGCATGCCACCAGTTTCACGTTCATTCATTTCTATTGGATTCTCATCATCAACTAAGCATCTTCTCTGACCCTCGCCCAAGAGCTGCTTTTCCATATCAGACATCCACTGATCCGGAATCTTCCTTCCATCTTCATCCATCTTCCCATCAGCTTTTCTTCAAACCCATCGACATCTCCGGCTTCAAACACTCTTTGACCAGTACCCAGTCCTGTTCTCAACATTGTCTACCATAATGGGCCCCAGTTGCAGGTCTAGGCGAGATGATCATGTGGCTGCACGCTCGACGCCCAACCGGGTCAAGTGCCCCAACTCACACTGTATGAAGATGTTTGATGCAAAGGCGAAGGGCGCTATGGCGACTCACATCAAGTTGTGCATGCGGGAGTTTGAGGAGCAGGAAGGCAACAGGATATATGAAGAGTGTCTCTTGAAAAGAGAGCACAAAGGTACACTACATTTGCCCTCGTCTATTTGATCAGCCCTATTGATATTCTCAATTCTATAGTACGAAAGCGAATTGACTGTGAGGTTCATGCCATCGCTGAAGCATCCACCTCAATCCCCACCCGCACCATGACTTTCAATTCCGACAACAGTGTGCCATTTGCTATTTATTTGTGAAGTATTCTGCCTGACACCGTTATACAGAAGTACCAGACATCCATATGAAGTATATGGAGCTTGCCACGGAAGCTCCGGGCTTTTGAGTCTTCGACGATGCCCCAATTGATGACCACCCTCTTGGTGATCCTGCTGCCAACGAACCCACTCTCGGCGACCTGGGTCCCAACAATCGTGTTCTCGATGGCCAGCATCCTCTCGACGCTGGTGTTCATTCCCTCAAAGATTAGGCCTCGGAGGATGACACACAGTCTATCAATAATCAGGGTCTGGCCGATCACTCTGCAGACAAGCTACAAACTTGTACATACTTATCACCTTTCATTCATGTTTCGTGCATTGACTATATTCTTTCTAGGTTCAGACTCTCTATCGAGCTCAAATACCGAGTTGTCAATGGTGGACTCGAGATGCGTGTTACCACTGCCTATATCAATGAACTTCTCATTGACTTGATTGCGTGGCAATCCCATGGAATTCAAGACCGAGTTTCACCCGAAGAGTTGACGGGCCAAGGCGACTTGCTACAATTCATACGAGATGTTCCGCTCCCAGTCGCATATACCCGAGGTCAAAGAGGACATTAAGCCCTGGTTCCCCTTTCGCATGCAAGACAATAGCAAGTTCGCCTCAATTGCCGTGGATGCCAACTTCTCTGATTTGCTCGTGAGCCGCCTTCTAGCCCTCATCAAGGAGACAACAGAGAAGAAGAAGGATATCACCTTCAAAACGGCCAAGGATCTGCGGGAGACTTGCGACAAGGTGGCAAAGGAGTTTATGCTTGTGAGTTAATTGATATTGTATACCATTCAGTCATCATGTATACCAGCCACATGTCTTGTGTATTAGTTCCAGGAATATCCGATTCATCTTGACTACAAAAAAGACGAAATCAAATTGAACTTTATGGCACAAGCGTCGAGATCTATAGGAATGGAGCCTCGATCTCCTCCATAACGAACAGCTCGCCCCGCACTTCGTATGGGATGCTCAATGCATGTACAAGCATAATGGAAAATTGGGTGATGACGGCCACTATGTGAGATTTATCAATGAGCCTTGGACCGCAGATCAATGGTGGGATATCCAGGTTAGTTCATTATACTCTTCCATGGCGAAGTTTAACCCAAATTATGAGAAGGAGTCGCTGCCCCAATACGCAGACGGACCATCAGTACCGCTTGCCTATGTTTTTTATGCTGATAAAACCTGCTCGTCCAGTGCCGGGAATGTACAGGGATATCCGATAGTTGCTCGATGTGCAAATCTTCCAGCAGACATTCAAAAACGGATGAGGAGTGGGAGGCAGACGTGTTGTTGGGTGGCTACCTTTTGTAAGTTCATTATTGAGGTGCACACACTCAATTAATGTAGCTACAGTGAAGCTTCCAGAGGATGCAGAGAAAGATAAGACCCTCGGCTGGACAATGCTCAAGCGTGTTGTCTGGCACAAGTCAGTGGCAAAGATGTTTGCTGGGGCAAAGCACTCCTCCCAGAACGGTTTTTACTTCTCAGATTGTTGTGACGGCATCCCTTGCTGGTTATTCCTGGTGATACTCATTCTGTCAGCAGACTACAAAGAGCAGTACGTTTGACGAGTTCCTCTTGACCATCTTATCCATTTCTGATACCTGTATCACCATAGATGTGTAATGGCCTTGATTTGTGGGATGATGTCTAATTTTCCGTGCCCAGTTTGCTTAGTCCCAGCCGAGCGCCAAAGCAGGTGGTCAGAGGATTATCCTCGGCACTCTGCTAAGGTTGCTGAGTCTCTATACTGAGACTTTACCTTGGGAGAATGGCTAAGAAGAAAGCAGCAAAAGCTGCGCTTGAAAAGGAGAGCCGGCAGCCTGTTGAGGTGTGTTAATTAATCATTCTCAGACACTCCTGTCCTACGCTCAGCTTTCTGTCTATATAGAGTGCTTTTTGGCTGCTTCGCAGCTCTGAACCCGCCGATGCAGTGACTGTTGATCACCTGCACGCATTCCACCATGGTGTATACAGAAAGCACATTTATCCTGAGCTCCTCAAGATTCTCGGCAGCTTCGAAAAGAGCCGCAAGTACCTGGGGAAGCTAGACAAGCAGTAAGTACTTCCTAATCTTGCTGCAAACCTTTTTTATCCTTCAATCGCGCAGGTTTGATCAACTCCTGAGCTGGTGTGGTCTTGCCTACTTCAAAGGGGTCAGTACCATCTCCTTCAGTGACAGTAACAAATTTCAAGATATCTCTCGAGTAAGTTATTGACAGCTTCTCATTTTTACATACTGATAAGATTCTATAGCAAAAACTATTCGTAGCTCATAACATCATCAAACGGTCCAAATCACCCGGGTTCTATGCATTTCTCTGTCTACTCAACTGTCGTGTCAAAATCAACTTGTACTTCGGTCTTGACATTCAGACGGACGAGACACTAGATGCCCTGGATAAAGAAGTTGAGCGTTATGGAAAACTCTCGGACATTAGTAGGCTTTCATACTAGTATATTCATCAATTGAGGGATCCTCTTATATCTCTATAGGTCTATATCGAGGCAGCAAAAGCAGCAAAATCAAGGATATCAGACATCAAAACTATCTGGGATTTTCCAAAGAACCACACCATCCTCAAACACGCCGTCAACGACCTTTGTAAGAAGGGTACCAGTCGCCACTCAAGTACAAGGGTCAATGAAGGAGTACACCCTCCATTCAAAGAATCTTATTTTCTTTGATGTAACGGTAAGAAGACCAAGAAACAAGTACATAGTCTCATTATATCTTACCGAGATGTCACGCTAACTATGAGCGACCCTTAACTAGGGGAGTCACTGCACACGCGAACAGGAAGAGGTGGTAATGAGAAAGACTAACCCTAACCCTAGATGGGGCTTGGGCAGAAGTAGATGCCTCGACAAGAGGACTTGAGACTTAGGTTTGCGAATAGAGCTAAGGGGAAATCCCAAAAGAACTCTCTTGGAGTTCTGGGTCATTGATTGCAGTCTTATATACTACTGGACAGCTGCGCACAGACCATGTAACTAAAGGTAGGGCTCCTGCCTAATTAGGAATACAAGTACTTAGTAATACAAGCACACCATATTGTGTGATCCTTGCGTCATATGATGTCATGGTCCAGACCCATCACGTGCTTGGTCATGTGCCTGCTTATGTAATAGATAGGGCCAAAGCCTGGCCATGTCAAAAACGAATGCGATAAATAATGCGTTGTTTGTCTGAGTTAGGTTTAGCAAGAGGCATTTTTGACACTAACCTCAGGAACAAAATATGATCACAGCTACTCAGGGTGGAGGACCACCGTCTGGCTGTTTCTCTCGTACAGGAACAAATCCAGGCTCAAGACAAATGAAACAAGGCTCAAAGCAAGATCTCCAATGACCATGATGACTGGCTTGGTCCGGACTTCGCGGGCCATTTTACTATTGGCTTGCCCTCCCGACCTCAAACGGTCAAAGAAGTCGTTACCTCGCATTGCACTCGGGATCGGGCATTCATCAATTTCCGCAAGGCTCTCAAAGGTTACATTAAAAACATTTGCCTTCAGGATCGCAAGTACAGCGGCAATGCCATGAAGATCCGCGACCACTTCATGGTGAGTTTCCAAAGATCAATTAGCTAAACATTTGCTATACTAATCTATTTCTCACCCACAGGTTCAGGAGCACCGCTATCTGAAGGTCAACTGCGAATCTCAGGAAGATTGGAAGCTATCTACAGATCTCCTCCGGTGCATGCCCAGCTTCTTTGACAAGCCAAGGTACAACTGTGTGATTGCTCACCTTGATGGCAACCCAGACGTATATGGTATTGTTCATTTGATTTTCCCTTTCAAGTTCACTGTCCCCGAGCTTGGAGCAGCCAGCAAGCCTTTCCATGCAGTCCTTGTACAGTGGTACACTGCTGTGGTGGATGCAGATAAGGGCAGTTGCACTCGTTGCATTGACACTGACCTTGGTTTCCTTCAAGTCAAGGCCCAGCCCCGCTCCGATGCCTTCGTAATCCCCATTGACTCCATCATCCGAGGCGCCCTCCTGTTCCCTGATTTCCAGTGACCCGACAAGTACCTTGTCTATGACTACGTTGATGGGAACATGTTTTTTTGAATGAAGGACACAAAGTGGATTGGGCTGCAAAAAAGTGGGCTTCTGGTGAGATATATATAAATTTCTTCTCTCTGACTAGCCCTAATATAACTTGTCTGTTCTATGCAGGTGGCAACTATTGCAAGCTATCAGGTTGACAGTTCTCTACATTGTACAGTTTCTCCACGTCCCTAGTATCATTATTATTCAGCCACCCGCCTCGTCTGCTTTGCAAATAACCACACACTACACCGACACAATTTTTCCTATGCCTCACTCTCAAATGGATGCCACTCCTTGAGAAGCCTCTCAACCTCAGCTTCATGAAGCCCCCTTCACTTATTACAACATAGTCTCCACCCTTGACCATCTCTAGTACCCGCAGGAATGCCCTACGGTGTACTCATCACCTGTCAGTATATTTCTTTCGCTGGTATATTCCAACCTTTGCACCTGACATCGTATTTGCAGTGGCCAGCTTGTTTTCCTCGTCTCCCTAGATGCCACCTTGTACCTCAGGCAACTGATGCCCGGCAAGTACTTGTACTCGAGCAGCTCCTATACAACCATTCCCCAGGCCACCCTTTCACTCTCCTGGGAAATGTATTTCTTCACAGTCGCTCTGCAACCGGAACGAAGTGGAGCTCTCCTCCAACGCCTTTTTTGGATGGTGCCATTCACATCCCTCTCCACAACACAATTGTGCCGCACTCCATCACCTCATTCCCTTCTACCTCCCTTCGAACCTGTGGAGATAGATGTAAAACAGCCCCTGGTACGTCTTCAGTAGGCTGAAATTAACATTCAGTAGCACCTCGCAACCTCAATGAGGCTTGAACACTTACCCTTGGCCCTATTTCCAGGTACTCAATCAAGCTCCAGGCGGGGTCCCTTGTAGCTACACCACATGCAAGACTGCAGGCCATACAAAAAATGGACACTCACATCACATTTTTTCTTATTTTTACTCCAGCGCGTTCTCGTGAACTTTGGTGGGCATAGAACACCGAGTTCACATGCGATCACACGCCGTCACCACAGCTCAACCTCACCTTGAAGCCGCAATCATCAAGCATCCTTTGATGCTGGCATCACGGTGCTCTGCCTTCGAATAAACGAGGTGAGTACCTTCCAGATCTTCTAGAGACTTCTGAACCACTTACACTTTAGACATGTGTTTTATAAGTGTCACCTTCCACCAATGAACATAGACCATAAGTACCTCGTATTCAGTTCTTTTCTCATCACGCAGTGTCTAATTATTCCGGCGTGCTATACAGGTGTGATTAAGTCCAGCAGAACCTCCACACAAGGCATCATGGCAATGTCCATGCGGCTTCATGCTGGCTGCCTGCTTGTGTCATGCATCCTCACATCCTCCATGCGGCCACAGTTGCAGATGAGGTCTCGTCAAGTTATATCCATGCTACACAAACAGCTCACTCATCACCAGCTCCTCTCCATCATGGCTGAAGCCAAAGAGGATTTCCAAGCCGTGATGCTAGATATTGAGTCCGACGACGATGAGAACACAGACAACGACCAGGCAAACGGCAATGGTGATGCCGCTGAAGTGAATAACCCCGCAACAATGGAGGAACAGATGATGCAGAAGCGCATCATGGATGTGGACGCTGCCCCCACGCCCGTTGCCGAGTTACGCTCGGTACATCACTTGAAGTGCTCAATTACAACTGACTCATTATTTCAGGGTCTCAAATACGCGCAAGACTCGTCATCAAAGTCCTCCTTGACGGTCTTGCAGCTCCACCACTGCATCCAGGAGCTGGAGGACGAGCTTGCCGCCTCAAAGTCGAAGCCGAAAAAGAATTCTATCGAGTCCAAAGTTGTCACCATTGGTCGCATATTCATCTACCTATTTCGCCTTAGCGTTCCCGACTACCTCTTCCCCCTTCGCAATGTGGAGCCCCTTGATCCTTGCCACCCACAGCGGTTTCAGAGCCCTGCCAAACTATGGCGCTGTCTGGTTACTGAATTTGTCAAGTTTCTATCCCCGGACCTTCGCAAAGCTGTTTCCAGCTTTCCAAACTTTCAGTTGAAAGTGAGCAACTGTAATTGTCGTGTCCCGACTTATTTAATCTCACACATGTTCATAGTTTCTTGAGGGTGCTAGGTCCGAGATTGGGCAATACGTCAGTAGCACCAAAAATCAGATCCCGCACATCTCAACGAACTCGACATTGGTGGCGCTGGTCTCTCATCTGCAGAGAAGCTTGCGAAGGATGCCAAGGTCAAGTGGCTCCTGGGCAATCCCTTCAAAAACAACAACAAAGACAAGGTGCCCAATGAGAGCGCCGACACTGAGGAGAGCGAGCAGCAGAAGGATTTGGAGGCTGATGCTGTCCCCACCTTTCCAAGAATCTTATTCCAAGACCCCGATTTCCCTGACTTCGATGAGCTTTTTAGGCAGGATTTGTTACTCAAGGTAAGTCTTTGCTCTATTCCCTTTTCTATGTATTTATATGCTGAATATATGTGTTAGGCAGCTAGGCAGCTCTATTTGGGCCAACCACGTTAACCGGTTGTACCAGCACAGGCAGACCAAGGCTGAAAGCTCAGAGGTGGGGCATCAAAGGCACCACTCCGGGCCTTATTGCCACCATAGCGGTTTTGGTACGTCTGCATAGATCTTACTGTTTGATATGCTCACTAAATAATTTTAATCCTAGGTGTTACATTGCCTCACCCCGGATAACGAGTTCGGCTCCCCAGGTAGGGTCACGCACATCGACTGGGATGCTCGGGTCGATAAGTACCTTTCAGTTCTGAACAGGAACATTGAATGGACCAATTGTCAGATTTACGTCTAGTATTCGACCCTTTACGGCTTTATTGGTTCATCCAGAAGCCTCCTGTACGGCGATGTTCCTCTACGAGGTCTACAAGTAAACACCGCCTTCATACGTCTATTCTGGTGCTAGGTATCTCATTGGTACTTCTAGCGCTCACGCATTCGTGTGGCTCCGCGTTCATCGCATAGAGCCACGTTCATAGCTTACGTAGCCGTCCTACATTACCGTGGGACTCGGACTATATAGCTTTACGCATACGGTAGTGACTTCACACGCTCCTGTCATATATATACAGTCGCTACCATGAATATCATCTAAGTCTTCTCTTTCCACCGAACGACTACCATCGTCAGCCTACCAGCTACCAAGCTACTAACTCAACCTTCAACACTAACTGCCCGGTGAGTTCGCGCTCTTATAGACTTCTCAGCTATACTCGCGATCGTCCTTTGTCACCAATAAGCTCCTAGCTTATTGGGACTTGATTCTCTTTCCCAAGTTGGGTGCCTTGGCCCCTCGTGCAGCGCCTCGTAAACCAATTGAATGCGCCAACTCCCTTTGCAACAAGCTCCAGACCCGCGCCACCTCATCTGATCCCAGATGCTCCGATGTCACTCCTGCTGAGGACAGCTCTGTATCTGCTGTGGCTGCTGCTCTTTGTCAGATGTTGATCTTGGGCGTGAACACGCCAGCCATTACCTCTCGCACTGCCTTATCCGCATTGAGGTCCATGCCCCAGCAACCTGCCTTGAGCTCTGCGTTGGCGGCTCCCTGCAAGAGTGCTCCCACGCTGGCTGCAGCCCCTGCTGTGCCTCAGCCCGATGTTCTCGCCACCAAACTGGCCCGCAAAACCCGTCAAACAGCAAGAACACCTGAGGCTGAAGGTCAGGAACAGCAGCTGGAGGTTGCCGAGATGGCAAAGCGCAGTGGTAGATGCACTCAGGGTAATCAGTAGTCCACTAGTGACACTTCTATTTTCCTTATCATGCCTGTATATGAACTGTCGTTGATAGCATACATTTCACAATGTCTTATGTTGATTGTTCTGCCATTTTGTGCGACTATTGTGCAAAAATCAGCGTGATAATCTAAGTTACTATCCGCACAAAGTCATTACTATCTCTGTAGCATGTATACTTATTGAGCTACATGTCCCTGGTATTACAAGGTCTTGTGGCCTAGCAGGAACTATGCCAATTGCTACTAATAGATTGTAATACCTAGAGTGCTGTTGTTTGAATCCAGGTAACACCATTAATATAATATACCACGGTTACTAGTAATGTAAGAGCATTGTATAGTGTAGTATAGTAAGTAAAAGGTAAGTGATAAGTAACAATCAATACTAATAATCTACTAGTGAAATTTGTAGCCGTTCAAAAACCACTCTTTGGATGGTTAGCCTTTTTCAGATGTAAACCCAATCATCGCCATTCATTGCAATGATGTGTGCCTTGCGCGCTCGCACAACTATTGTCATGTGATTGTGGTCCATCAAAATGCCCATTGCCATGTGGCAATGGTCCGATGGGCCTGGCCCATTCCCATGGCATAGTGATGCATGGCAATGATAGACTCGGCTGTTTGACATGCCAGACCTGCCGATGAGAAAGCATTCTAATGCAAGTGCCTTTTACTTTGATGCTATTAAATGTGTAACATCATTCTAATGGTTACCAAAGCTTACAGAAGCCTGTGAGAAAGTTGTGACATAGGTCTCACTCTTCCCTCATCTTTGCAGATAACACACCTTTGCTGGGTTGAGGGGATCACACTCGGAAGTGTGTAAAGGCAGCTTTGGATGGTCATAGAAAACGCAGGTTCACCAACTGACTCATACACATATTGTTTATCATCCTCTAACCCCCTTTATTCTTACCTTGTCTATCATTCTTAACATTCTCTCTTTCTTAATTCCCATCTTAGTACCTTTTCTACTGCTACTATGGCCCCTGTAATATCTATTGATAACTGCATTGCAGAGCTCTCTGGCCTTTTCATAGTGGTCAAAGTCCCCCCTCTGTATCAGCACTCCCCTATCAATTCTTTACAGTTTGTCCACACCCTACTTGCTAACCCCCTGCTGGAGGCAATCCCACCCCAAAGCTTGGACTTTTCCTTCTCCATTACCAACACTTTCTGGCCCAATTTGCCAGCGACAGGTCCTTGGGATGTTCTGGCCATTGCCATTTCCCCCTATGCTTACCTTCTTTGTCACTCAGTCCTCTGAGAGCAGTGGGAGCGCGGTTTGTGCAGTCTCCGCCTTGACGTTGGTGGGAAGCCACAGAATGCCCCTCTGTGGTTTGCTCCACTCTGGCAGGACCTTCTTCCCACTGTGACAGCAAAGCCTCAGTGAAAGAGTGCTCTCGAGTGGGCCAACACAACAATCCTCTCTCAGTCGGTCCAGCTTCCATTCACCCACATTCCTCCCACCCTTGCATTGCTCCCTGACATCATCAGCTGGAATTCTCTGGTCAGGAGCATTGGTTTGTTCATATTGGACATTGCTGACCTCTTCTTGGATGATTACCTCTCTGGCAAGGTTATTGGTCATGCCATGCAGTTGATTTGCAGCTGGGCGGATGTTTATCCCTCTGAGTGCGGTATCACGCACCAATAGTGATTGGCCCACGATATGGTTCAAGATGAGCACTAATACAGTTTGCCAATGCACCCCAGGGATACGCAGGACAAGAATACACCTCATAACCAAGAGACCAGAAGGGCGTGACCAAGTCTCTTCTCATCACCATGCTTGGCATAGTCATAAAGGACCCATTCCTCTTCACTCTTGTGACCATTATCTCTCAGTCACATTCGTTGCCGCCCTCTACTGTGTCCTCCTTGTGTGGCTCATCAGTGACAGTATCTTCCACTCTTGTGACATTCTTTGCCAATTTCCGGAGCCTCACATGTATCCTGACACTACCTTCATTCACTGCATTGCCAATCAGTACTTCTTTGTGGCAGACCCTCGCATGTGCTTCTATGACCATCTCAAAGTTAGCCTTGAGTCAAACATGACTATCCTCCTTGCTTCAGGCAAAGGGCAATCTAAGGCCACTAGTGGGCCTGTCCACTCCATTTGCTGCTACAAGCAAGACTACATTGTCTTCAACATCTACACCACAGAGCACCGCCCTCTCCACTGCATTGCTCGTTTAGCTGTACCTTATCACCTCCGCAACCTTCCTTTCGTGTGGCGCAGCATCTATCATGCCCTCCACCCCATCAGCTTGCAGACCAGCAAAGACTTTGTAGCAGCATTCATGGAGGTTACATTGTCCGGCACTCACAGGATGTCCATCGACTCAACAGCCATTGACCACGAGCACTCCTTTGTCAAGCCACCAATGTTCCAGCATAGGCCCCTGCAGTAGTTCTCCCCCCACTACTCTACTCAATGCTTGGTCAGCGCAGCCTCCAGACCACTGGCTTGGTCATCGATGAGTCACTAGGAGTGGAGGGCAGTGTTGGATTTGTGAGCACATTTACTATTTCTACTATCTTCTTCTTGCATCTGTCATTCAATTTATCAGCCATTCCCCTTGCTTATTCACTTGCCTTGTTCTGATTGGACTATGGACCACTACTTCCCCTTGCTTACTTGTCCACTTCCCTTTTCCTTGTCTTTTGTTCTCGCACTTACTAAGAATGCTACACGAGTGCAGCCTTGCTATTTCTTTTTCACTGTATTTTGTTCTTGTGGTTCTTACCAAGCATTCTCATGGCTCTTATAAATTGTTCTCATATTATTCAGTTCTCTTACTCAGCACTACAGCCCTACTTACAAATACTATACACATAGCCCTTACTATACACGTACGTGCAAAGGCTCAGTAGTATATATACCAGTAGTTAGACTGTGCAATGAGAGACATCTTCCTCCCTGATTTCCAAGTGTGAAGTCAGTACTCATTAAGCTCATCATCAATCTAATCCTCATTGCTACTCATCATCAATCTATACTCCATCCTCATCCTCAGTTATTATCCCTCATCATCGCTACTCCCATTCCCTACTCCATCAGTAATCTTCGTCTATCAATCCTCTCTATTACTCCTACATTACTCCTATCTATATTTGGTTGAACTAGAGCCACTTCACCCTAAACAACCAGACCGATGTACGTTTTAGGAGAACCTTCAACATCTGGGACTTGGTATTACACTAGTAGTGCCTGTTGTTGCAACTGACAGTGGGCATCTACAATGATGCAGGAGGTTCAGGTGGGCACCAGGGTAATGTGGCCCTGCACAATATCTGACATGTCAGCTTGTCATCCATTGCATATGTGGCCACCCTGGTATATCCTCCTTTATTGTCAATCATAGAGGATTATTGATTATGTGCCATACATTCAAGGTATGCTTCATGCTCTTGGCTATTCCAAAGTGGGGTCAGAGAAACATTAACAAGGATCTTTTCTTGGAGACATTCTACAACTGGATTCTCAAGCCTCTCTGCAAGGCACCAGCTGCAAATGCTGTTTGGCATGACAATCACCTGACCTGGTGGCAGCAGTATGTTTTCCTATATCTCCCTAATCTGGAGCATGGTTTTACTAATACAATAATTCTATTTCTTAGACATATTTTTGGTAATGATGGCCCAGATGATGAAGCCAATGCCATGGAGGTTGTGGACGATAACAACTTGGTGGCAGCACAGATGTTCTGGATGCCTGCCCTGCATTAGTGTGTGAGGGGAATGGTGGAGTGCACATAGATTTGTGTCAGTGTGAGTAGCTCATGCAATGCATTCTTTCATGGCCACTGTCACATTACTGCTACTAGATTGTGTGTTGATGAATGAGATAACTGGCTCAGAAGGGATGGTGAATGCATAGTGCCATCTTATTATCATCTCATAATCTTGTATTGCTAGCCCAACAAGATCTCTTCCCAATTCATTGTCAATCAATTATGAGAGGATGCAGCTTGTCTTGTGCTTGTGTGAAAGTAGACTTGTTGTTACAAGTGCATATAACCACCATAAACCAGTTTGGATGATTATCACTAATGTTGGCAGCTGTATCCTCATCACAACCTTTTTTCCTGTCTAGGAAATTTGCTAATGATGAAGGTGAGCTTTTGCCATTTTCTTATGAGATTTTACTGACAAAGTACAGGATCATTTGCATCACAGATTTCAGCATGATTACCACTGATATTGTGCACTTGGTCATCTTTTTCAGGAACACCTCAACAATTTTATTGACAGCCATAGTCAAAACTCAGCATGTGATCAGTTCAATCTCTACCTTCAAGAGTGTTGTCCACTTTGCTTTGGTGGTGATAGCTGGCATGCTGGTAGGACAGCTGCAAACAAATAAGTTACTGCTGTTGCTGTTAGTTTTGCTATGCATACTTACTGCTTCAAGTCCTGATTGCATTGTGTGCATTGATGCCTGTTTTATGCAAAAGTGCTCCAGTGTCTATCACCAGTCTCAAGGTTGTGATCCAAAGTTAAACCCCAACTGTCCTGCAGTGATGGGAGATTGAGGGGTGAGAACTTGTGGTCAAAAAACTACAGTAAGATAAATGAGAGCTTACTGCTCTTCACAGTTGGCTGAAAGGATGAGTATGATAGGGAACAGCCACATAAGAGAGCCATCACATAGTTCAAACCAGAATCCGGTCTTTGCATACCCCCCCAGTGATTCAAATAACTTTTTGAATAATTTGTGCCATACAATGTTCTTGAAGTTTGCCCATTCAGTTGTTCCTTTATACTTGTCATCCTTGGCAACCTGGTTATATAATTAGAGGAAACAGTTAGCTACTGCCTTACAAGTGCAATATACTCACAATTGGTAGCCACCCCACAACCTGACTGCCACCAGGTTTTTTTTTATTTTTATTTTGAAGTTTTGCAGGAAGATTTGCACACCATGAAACTACTAGGCAACCTTTTTTGGGTGCCAAATGATGACATTACTGTTTTGTCAGCATAAAAAATGAAAGCTAGCAGTTTTCCTCCCTTAGGAATTTGTGACTAGCAAACAGTTATATAAAAATCACCAGAAACTTATTATATATTACATACCTGAACAGTTCAGAAGTCATTGGCAGTCCATGGATCATCAATAAGCTGTACAAAATTCTTGCCATCATACTTTGATACTTGCTGTAGATCAAAAATAAAATGGGGTTGTAGCTGTGGGTTTGACAAGAGATCAAGGACCCAGTCCAATAATGAACAGCCTGAGACCTCAAAGTTGTAAGTCTGATTTTGCTCTTCAAATCTGACCAGGAGGTCATGTTTTTTGAACTGCAAAAATGATTGAGTAGATTTAGTGCATGTTTCTGCTATAGTGTGACATTCACAAGCTCACTGGTGTTAATATCTGAGATGCCACTTCAAATGTCCCTTGCATCTCATCATGTCCATTTAACATGAAGGCCCCTAGATTAGCAACACACTGGTGGATAAGCTTGACCACCCAATCTGTTTGATCACATGTTAATGCTACCTCAATTGCAAACTCAGAAAGTTTGAAGTCCTCCCTGGAGCACCAAGGTGTCCAAGGCAACTTGTCTCTACTTAGATCAGTTGCTGTTGTATCAGGCTGACACCTTTGATTGAACTCGGATGGCTGTTCAATTGTTGGTGTGCATTCACTTCTCTCAGGAGAACAACAGTTTGCTATCACGCATGTCATGCTCCCCCCACACAGTGGTTCTTGGCTGCAGCCAAAACTGTCACTGAAGGATGGTTTCACGGCTCAGGGGCTTATCACCATCTAATCACACTTGATCACACTTGATTGCGCTTGTGCCTGCACCACCACGTTGTGTAGCTCGAGATCATCTTGCCTGTTCTCTGTGTAGCTAGGCTGTAGCTAGGCAATCACATAGGTGACTGTTTTTTGCTTGCAATTTGTTACTTATCAACAGATATCTTACTACAAGGGCATAATAAAACTAGCAAATGGGCAGATCTTACTGCTTCTTCAAACTTATTTGTGTTTTTTTGGTGTATTGAAACTGCAATATTGCTTGCAAATATAAAGAAACTACATAACAAGCCCATGGTAGCTTTGGTACATGCATTTGGGTGGGACAGGGTGACAGCAGCAGCAGGAGAGAAAGCCCAGTATAAAGAGATATTTGAAAGCAGGCAGATGCACTCATCCAAAAATGCTGCTGAAACTGTCATCCACAGGGTTGAACTATTGTTCTAAGGGTCCAAACTGTCATTCTGAAGTGTGCAAATCCCTTCACAGTCAATTTTGGTGGAGGAATGAGGGAGACTGGGCATAATTTGTGGGTACTGCAAAGTGGGCAAACAATGGTTCTTGCTTGGAGAACTGACCTGTCACATCCCCTGCACTTCAAGAACACTGTTGCATAACCACAACAGATCAGGTAATAGGCTGCTGCTTTGAGTTATCAATTCAATGTGTGAGTCCGCATTTGAAATCTAGCCAAGTATCACTTACCTTGCCCCCTTAATCCTTGTTCTCCTCTTAAACCCTCAATGTTTCTCTCAATGTGCCTGGTAAGTTTCCCCTTGTGTCTTGTGTCACGCTCCACACACTTTTCCAAGAATGTGGGGGAGGATGCTGTACCTCTGTGCGTCAGATTGCAGGCTTGGTGTGCTTGTCCAGCCAAGGAGGGGCTGTGGTCTGCCGCTGCTGTACCTCTGGTAGCGTGGCTATTGTGGGCATTGGTTGTCCTCCTTGAGGTGGCGTACATGGGCATGCATGAGCATGTGTGAGCTATCCACAATGTTGATGTTGGTGACACGTGCTGGCGCATCAAGCACATCATTTGGTTGTTGTGGTCGAGGGTGGAAGCGTGAGCGTAAGGGAGAGTGGGTGAGTGTGCTGAGGCTGCCTCGGCTCAGCCCTGACACCCAGGATCTGCTCACATGCAACAAAGAGAGAGGTCACGCATGATGTTTGTAACATAAACCATTGTCCTACGTGGGTGAAACCCCACTTTGAGGGTGATAGATAGTTTGAATGTCACCTAGCCAGATATCATTCCCCAAAGAATGATGCATGGGGAGAACCTCATCATCTGGAAAACAATTAGAATAGTACTGAGACACTATGGAAAAGGATGACATACCTGGCTGGAACTCATCAAAATTGTGCATGTGCTAGTTGCAGCGGCTCCTCAGATAAGAGGTCTTTTTATACAATGTTCTGTGAAACACAAATTGTAGAGAGAATCAATAAACACACCTCCATTTTGGGAATGTTTACACCCTGGTGATACCCCCCCAAGCTTATCATAAAGACTTTTCTTCATTGCTGTACCATAACAAGTATACAAAAATAAGAGTTTGGAACTGGTAACTTATGTGCAATTTATACACTGTAGACTTACTGGCCTTTTCTGCTTTTTGCATCTGTTTCTGAAAGCTTTTATCCCTCACTCAATCACGTCAATTTTCTTCACAAGCCTTTGTATGGGTCACCCATCCATGAGGCTTAAAGTGCTGGCTGTATGTTGGGCAGGCCCTTTTTCCATTTTCATCAGGTGCTGGAATGACCTCAACAAGTGTTTTGTTGGGGGTACGGGGAATCCTCAGCTGCAAAAGCAGTCTAAAAATGGATGCACTGAGCTAAAGATGGCTAAACAAACCATGTAGGCATGTAGACAATGTTGAGAACATGCAAGCACCTGCAGATATGCTTGCAGCTTGCTTACAATTGATTGCAATTGCAATCTCAATCACTTACAGGCCACTGCCAGCAACAGCCCAGAAATTCCAAGCTGTTGTTACCAATTCCAACAGAGTTTCAACCTTAGGAGCAGTGGCATTGCTTGCAACTAAAAAGGTAAATTTCCGACATATGGGATATCAGGGAGTAATGGGTTTTGGGACTTATTTGGGTGGAACAAAACACAATAGATAGCAAAACCTATCAGAGAGTAAGGATTAGAGGGCATAGAAAACTGACTCGTTGTGAAACCATTGTTATGACACGCTTTTTCTTCTCTTACCTAAAGAGGCAGGACCTCTAACCTGTACGATATATCGGGAAACTGGCCTGTGCGCATTCGTATCTTTGTATATAAGGCTCGCTCTGCTCGCCCATGTAACACAAGCTAGTCCTACCTTAGGAATACTAGTCAATCTGATACCACTCTCGATACTACCTAGTACACGATCTAAGATTACCACTAAGACTAAGAACTGCATCGTCGCTGATGACTTACTAAGAACCCTTCGACATTGTCCTCTTCGACAACCATGAACCTTTGACGTCGTCAACCACGGTGACGACTAGGATTCCATATAAGGTCAAGACGCAGTCTTAACAAAAGGACTAGCTTCTTCTTAGCTACTACTACGTACGCTACCACAACATTGAGAACAATCAGGAAAACAAACAGGGCTCCGAGCAACTAGCTCAACAACAGTGGCTAACAAATGAACTTGAAAGGTTAAGTCACTTAGAACCTTCCCAAAGCGGAACAACCGTCCCAGGACCACAGACTCCCCAATCTAGAAACTCGAGAACAGCATCTCGACAAGCCACCAGACCACAATCACCAGACGTAGTTAATTTTGAAACACCCAGACAAGCATCGGAAGAACTAAGTTCAGACGAAGAAGAAACCACATCGGAAGAATCAGACGAAGAAACCTCCGAAGAAGAAGACCCCACAACAGAACCGCTATCGGAAGAAGCTTTAGTTCCGTTACCTCTATCTAGATCCCCTACACCGTCCCCGAGAATTCCCACTCCACCTAGAATACCAACTCCACCTAGAGTACCAACTCCACCGAGAATTCCCACTCCACCTAGAGCACCAACTCCACCTAGAGTACCAACTCCAACTGTATCCACAATGCCTACTAACGCCGCTCCCAAAGAAATTAAGGTCGGAGAACCAACCCACTTCGATGGAAATAGAAATGATGCGATGAGATGGTTCATGACATGCACGGCGTACTTTACAGTCAACGAAGATATCTACAAAGAAGACATAACCAAAACCATTTTCTGTCTCAACCACATGACTAAGGGAACAGCCGCCACATGGTCACAAGCGTACTATACTAAGATAAACAATAAAATCATCGAAAAAGCACGCCTAACCAACGCAAACAAACCTGCGGAAGCCGCTTTAATTCAGCCATGGGGAACGTATGATGACTTCCAACAAGAATTCTGGCAAGCTTTCACTGCCCACGATACGCAGAATGCAGCCAGACTCAAGCTACAAACCCTAAAACAAGCGAACATCCCAAATAAGAACATTGACACGTTCATATCAGAATTCCAGATGGTGTCTACCGAAAGCGGAATTACGGACGAAAACGCACTCATTGACTGGTTTGCTATGGGACTACTGCCTCCTATTAGCAAAGCCATTCTCAACCGAGAATCACCCCCTGCAACTTTAGCAGGATGGATACAAGCAGCTGCAAAAACAAGCACCAATCAGAGACGCCTCATTTCATTGATCTCAGGATCCACTCCGGTCTATGCCCGAAACAATGGATTCACATCACAAAACAACAATAATAATAGAAACAACTCCCACACTAACCATAAACCAGCTCGCGATCCCATGGCAATGGATATTGATGCGGTACGCCTAACTAAGGAGCAGGAACAAGAACATCGCCAAAAGGGGCTATGTTTCAAATGCCACAAACAGGGACACATGCAAAATGATAGGGAATTCCATCCCCGCACCAATAACCAAGGTGGACAGGGGAACCGAAACAACGGAAATAACAACTGGAGGAACCGACAGGTACGAGAAGTTCAAACTGAGAAGAACAGTACCCAAGACAAGAAGGAAGAAGAAGCAACCCCGGGGGACAACCTCACAACCGAAGAATTAATGAAAATTCTCAGGATGAGGATGGGAAAAAGTGACGAAGAAATGATGGATTTTTAAATCGGAGGATAGCAACAACGTCTATACCTCCGGGCCCAAGGATAGCACCCGTAATTTTAGTGAACGAAAATAAATCTGAATTCACTATTCCATTAAACGTGCGAACTCCTAACAAAACCGTTGAAACAAATGCTCTGATCGACAGCGGAGCCCAAGGATTATTCATAGACTGGAGGTTCACATGACAAAATAGTTTGGTAACCATACCCCTGAAAGAACCCATCCACCCAAGTAATGTCGATGGAACGCCCAATCGAAGGATAATCTCCCACAAGGCAATAGTCCCTTTCTCCATTCAAAGAGTAAAGAGGATCGAAACCTTTTACGTCACCGATCTCGGCCACGATAGAATCATATTAGGACTTCCCTGGCTCGTAAAAGAAAAGGCAAAAATTGATTGGGGAAAAGGAACGATCAACCTACCAAATGGAGTATCAATCCGAAAAACTGAAACCAATCCCATACCAAAGGATTACCAGGAATTTAAAAAGGTCTTCTCCGAAAAAGAATCCGAAAACTTCCCACCAGAACGCCCGTACGATCACAAGATCGAACTGGAGCCAGAATTCGTTCCTCAAAGAGGGAAATTATACTCACTCGACTTGAACAAAAAAGAAGCCATGAAAAAGTTTGTCACGGAAAACCTCCGAACTGGGAAAATATCACGATCCAAATCTCCACAAGCCGCCCAGGTATTCTTCGTTCAAAAGAAAGACGGCTCCCTAAGACCGGTTCAAGATTACAAATATCTCAACAAGTTCACGATCAAAAACGCGTATCCACCACCAAAAATAGAAGATTTGATTGAACAGTTACGAGGGGCAAAATACTTCACAAAATTTGATCTCCCGAACGGTTACAATAATATCCGTATCAAACCCGAAGACCGATGGAAGGCCACCTTTGTAACCCCACTTGGACTATTCGAACCAAACGTAATGTTTTTCGGACTATGCAACTCCCCTAGTACTTTCCAAGCCTTCATGGACGAACTCTTCATGGACTTCATCATGGAGGGATGGATTATCATATACATGGACGACATTCTCATCTTTTCAGAAACACTCAATCAGCACAAAGAGCTAGTAAGAAAAGTATTAAAACACTTACAGAAACACGAACTCTATCTCAAACCCGAAAAATGCCTTTTCGAGAAAACTGAAGTTGACTTCCTTGGTTACATCATATCGGAAAATAGCGTCAGAATGGATCCGAAAAAGATAGATATCATTCTAAATTGGCGACATCTCGACACTACACCAAAGGATGAACAATTCAACCGGCAATTGGAAGAAGCCACAATGGATATCGAGAAAGAACGCATTCAAAAACGTCGCCACGCATTACTGAAAACAGGCACATTGCAATTCCTGGGAACCTGTAACTATTATAGGAAATTCATTCAAAATCATTCCCACCTGACGGAACCATTATCACAACTAACGGGAAAGAAGAGCTGGACGTGGGGAACGGAACAAGAAGAATCATTCAAAACCTTAAAAAATGAGTTCACAAAGGAACCGCTATTGGTCATGCCGGATCTAAAAGAACCATTCTACATATCCACAGATGCGTCAAGCAAAGCCACGGGAGCAGTAGCGCAGCAGAAAGATGCAAATGGAGACCTACACCCAGTGGCCTTCATATCAAAAACACTAAATGACGCAGAACGGAATTATGACATTCACGACAAGGAACTACTTGCTGTCATTCGAGCGTTAAGGAAATGGAAACACTACATTCAAGGATCTCCCCATAAAACAGTTATCTTCACCAGCCATAAAAACCTAACCTATTTTAAGCAAGCGCAAAACTTAAATTATCGCCAGGCCAGATGGGCAGCGGAACTATTAGAATATGATATATTATTGGTCCACATTTCTGGAAAGGAGAACATAATACCGGACATTCTCTCACGAAAAGATGACCCAGACACCTCCGAGGATAACAACAATAGAATCCTATTGCCTGATAATTTATTTATCCGACTAATAGACACCGGACTCCAGAGTCGACTTATCCAAGCATCAAAAGACGACACCCTAGTTAACAACATGTGCTCCGCCCTGAATGGAAAAACCCCGTATAAATTCCGATCACGCATCGAAGAATGGCAGTTTAGCAATGGAATGCTATCCTACAAGGGACGGACGTATGTACCACCCAAAGAACGACAAAATATAGTAAAAACAATCCACGAATTACCGGGATCTGGACACCCGGGCATATTAAGAACCAGGGAACTTTTATCTAGAGAATACTGGTGGCCCGGCTTAGCCGCATTTGTACGTAACTTTGTTCTTGGTTGCGCGGCATGTCAACAAAACAAAATCAACACGCACCCCACGATACCGCCCTTAAACCCAATCAGATCCGGCCACACATTACCATTCAAACAACTCTCAGTCGACCTAATTACAGACCTTCCTATATCACACGGATACGATTCTATTATGGTCATAGTAGACCACGGACTTACAAAAGGGGTAATCATCATACCATGCAACAAGACAATCGACGCTGAAGGAGTAGCAAAACTATTCTGGAACCATGTGTTCAAACGTTTTGGACTTTACGACAAAATAATATCTGATAGAGGCCCCCAATTCGCATCAAAGTTTTAGCGAAA